>NC_140169.1:166549570-166666953 GCF_963971535.1 Notolepis coatsorum | reverse complement strand
GTGTGTGCTGTGTGCATTTGATGGTTGTTGCATAGTGATTATTGTTCGTTTAGCGATTATTGTTCGTTTAGCAGCCTGATGGCCTGGGAATAGAAGCTTCTTCTGAGTCTTTCTGTGCTCGCCTTAAGACTCCGGTATCGCTTGCCTGACCGCAGCAGTTCAAAGAGGCAGTTGTTCGGGTGGCTCGAGTCCTTAATAATTCTCTTAGCCTTCCCCTTGCACCGCTTGTTGTAAATGTTCTGGAGGGTGGGAAGCCCCCCTCCAATTGTGCGTTCGGCTGAACGTGTCACTCTTTGTAGTCTGCTACGGTCTTGTGCAGTGCTATTCCCAAACCAGGAGGTGATGTTGCCGGTCAGGATGCTCTCTATTGTACATGAGTAGAAGTTCCTAAGGATCTTCTGACTGACTTGGAACTTCCTTAGGCGCCTGAGGAAGTAGAGGCGTTGTCGTGCCTTCTTCACAACACTGTCAATGTGTGTGGTCCATGTCAAGTCCTCGGATATGTGGGCTCCGAGGTACTTGAAACTGTTCACTCTCTCAACCGGTGCCCCGTCGATGCTGAGGGGGCTGTAGTCCTTGACCCCCGACCTCCTGAAGTCCACAATCATCTCTTTTGTTTCGCTGACGTTCAGGGAGAGGCAGTTCTCCTGACACCACTGTGACAGGTTCTCTACCTCTTCCAGGTAGGCCCTTTCGTCGTTGGCAGAGATCAGGCCCACCACTACTGTGTCATCAGCAAATTTGATGATGGTGTTGTTGTTCCGCTGTGCTACGCAGTCATGTGTGTACAGGGAGTAGAGGAGGGGGCTCAGAACACAGCCCTGGGGGGCCCCTATGTTGAGCGTGATGGATGAGGAGGTGCAGTTGCCGGCTCTTACCACCTGGGGTCTGCCCGTCAGGAAGTCCAAGACCCACTGGCACAGGTAGGTCATAGTTCAAGCCCAGGTCCCTGAGCTTGGCTATGAGTTTGGAGGGGACTATGGTATTGAATGCTGAGCTGTAGTCGATGAACAGCATTCTCAGCATACCGATACAAAGCATGTGGGCATAATGGGCAAACACACACACACACACACACGCACGCACGCACGCACGCACGCACGCACGCACGCACGCACGCACGCACGCACGCACGCACGCACGCACGCACACACACACACACACACACACACACACACACACACACACACACACACACACACACACACACACACACACACACACACACACACACACACACACACACACACACACACACACACACACACACACACACACACACACACACACACACACACACACACACACACACATACACACACACACACACACAGACACACACACACACACATACACACACACACACACACACACACAGACACACACACACACACACACACACACACAGACACACACACACACAGACCATATACACACACACATAGACACACACACACACACACACACACACACACACACACACACACACACACACACACACAGACCATATACACACACACACACACACACACACACACAGACCATATACACACACACACACACACACACAGACCATATACATGAGGGGAAAAAAACATACTTCAGCTGGAGCTGCAGGCGGTGACAGACAGGCAGAGGGACAGTAAAGGTATTGACTTTTATTGTTTAAAACTAATTACTTTCACTGAAACATTTTAAGGAAGAGCTTTAGAACCTTTAGAACAAACATTTATTTAAAATAAATTAATAGAAATACAATAGAAAAAGATAATAGAAAGAAATATATAAACTGCATATAAAAACGAAGAAAGATATTTGGTAATGCTTTACTGACCACAAACTGCTGATAGTGTTATATGAATATTCATAATTGCTCATAATGCATTATTAACATGCATGATAACTCATAGTGTCTTATATCAATAACCAGAATAAATCACAGCCATGGTGGGCAGCTCCAGTTTATTGCATGAAGACACATGTGTCTGTGTGTCTGTGTGTGTGTGTGTGTGTGTGTGTGTGTGTGTGTGTGTGTGTGTGTGTGTGTGTGTGTGTGTGTGTGTGTGTCTTTCTCAGCCTCCCTCTTGGCTTTAGGATATGGATACAGTGTTATATGAATATTCATAATTGCTCATAATGCAACTTATATAACTTATGTCTTATATCAATAACCAGAATAAATCACAGCCACGGTGGGGCAGCTCCAGTTTATTCCATGAAGATACATTAATGTGTTATAAAGAGACCTTCTCATGGTTAATACACTGTTATCTTATAACCCATGAAATGCAAGTGATATGTGATGCTATCTTTGTCTCACAGCCAGACAGGTGTCTTTCTCAGCCGGCCTCTTGGCTTCAGGAGCTGGATGGACAGGGCCTTTTAAAACTACTACTACCCTGGTCTACAGACACGTCATCACGAATGTTGGCAACGCTTATGATCAAACCACAGGTATGGTGGATACTAGATGATACAGGTGACAGAATGTGTTCATACTGTAATGTTGCCAGTTATTACTTTGTAATAGTATGTGTAAGATACAACCACAAAGACATGCAAGCAACTGCCATTTGTGTTGTGCGTTTTAGCTAAATGTTAGACAGTTTTGCCAACAGGACTATCATTGATCCTTACAGCAATTCTGTTGGGGAGATTATGGGATACTCACTAAGAAAGATAAACCATTCCTCCTCCTGATAAAGATTAAACAGTATCAGATCTGTTTCTTTCTACACATTGCTTATTGTTTCCGATTAACATGACAACAGATTTTTGGCAACATGTTAGATTTCTTATTTTATCTCGACAGTAATGGATAGTACTAAATAAATAAAACGTTTGACACCAAAATGAGAAAGATCTGTTGTTCTGGTAAGGGGCAGGAGCTAAAACAACAAGATCCAATCAAATGAACGACCAAGTCAAACGATTGGAATGAGCGAGCTGTCTATCAAAACCTTGAGTGACACGCGTGCTTGTTGTGCATATAACAGTTGCGTGTGTACACAAAGGTCTGATCGGAAAGGGCGTTGTCGAATTCAGTTTAAAGATTTACAAATATTCTGCCAAAGATCAACAGGCACCTATTGCTCCTTTAATTTACTATAAATTACTTTTAGTTTATCATGCACCGTGATAATGGAAGTATGGGTCCGGTAATGTTAAGGGCTATCGTAAATAACAATTTATATTTTTCTGTTAGTTGGATTAGAGGAGCGGACAATGATCTTGTTTCTCTAACAGGCGTCTTCACGGCTCCAGTGGAGGGTGTCTACCTGTTCAATTTCTTCAACGATGGTGCGGGTAGAACACCTGTATTTGTATCCCTGGTTAAAAATGGTGTAAGAGTAGTCGGTGCATTTGCATATCAACCTACTGACCATGTTAGCGCCTCAAATGGAGCCTCACTTCTACTAGAGGCAGGGGATGAGGTGTATTTGCAGCTCAGGGTAGATGCACGCACCTTAAATGCATGTATCTGGGGCGATCAGAATCACCAAAGTACCTTCAGTGGCCATCTGTTGTTCACAGTGTGACGAGGAAAATGGAACAGTACTAGGGATGCTCGATATTGGCTGTTTTACCGATATTGTACAACTCTTAATTTCCGATACCGATATCAACCGATACGATATATGCAATGTTCCCCCCCCCCCCCCAATTTTTTTTAATAATTTCAGGTAATTAACATTACTTATTACATGGCGTTTTCACATTCGCCGAAATGCTTGCTTGTGATTGGTCAATAGCCCCCCGACAGCGGTCATTATTTTTCAATAATGACCGCTGTGGGACAATAATGACCGATGTGCGCAGCTGTTGGCAATCAAGCCCACATCAGTGCAGCAAATCAGACACACTGCCGCGCTGCACTGACAGCGGAGTGTGTGTAGATTACAGCGGAGCCAGAACAGAGGCTGCCCGCGATAATAATAATCACTTTATTTGGGCTGACAGAGCCACAGAACAACTGCGATTTGTCAAATGAATTAGGTATATTGTTAGTAAGTTAGCCATGTAATAAGCGGGATAATGTATAGCTTTACTCGGTCATTGTCGCAAAATAATTGACCTTCACTGACGTTTAAAACACCTCGCCGAAGCGGCTCGGTATTTTAAACTACGTGTCGGTCAATTATTTTGCGACAATGACCTCGTTATACATTATCCCTTACATATCTCTTGTTGTGGAATTAACAACATTATGCATACTTTTGACAATAAATAAAAAAGAATTTGTTCTTACTTGCTTGCCTGGGTAAATAAAGCATAGAAATGTTAAAAAAAATATATATTTTTTTTTTATTTTTTTGAAAACCGATACCGATATTTTCCGATATCACATTTTAATGCCGATATCGGCCGATAATATCTGACATCCCTAAACTACTATTATTTCTGTTTACATTTGCATTTGTTCATGCTTACCAACTGTCCGTCTGCAACACTATATACTATCACCAACATCTAAGAAGGGAGATCCCCCCTTGAATGGCCCTTCTAAGGTTTCTCTCCTCCACACTGCCTGTGGAGCTTTTTTCCCTATTGTTAGGTTTTAGTGAGTTTTTCCTTACCTTCGCGTGGGGTATGTCTGGGAGTGCTTGCATTCTTTCATTTATTTGCATCCATCTAAAAATGTTTGCACCTTATGGTGTTCTTGTTCTGTTCTTGACTTATTGTTATGTTTTCTTCTTGACTTGTTTAAAGAAGATCTGTACGGCCCATGGGGACATTAACGTGTGTTGTCGGGCCCTATAAATAAATTTGATTTGATTTGATTTGATTCAGTGTCCTGCAACATGTAATATGTACATTACAGATAATTTCATGAACATCCTTTTATACATTTGAAAAGCTCTATTAGGACATGTCTGTCACTTCTTTTTATTATGTATGGTTGGCCCAGTCTTCCATCTGGGCTGTGTATGTACATGTATATCATAGATTTGCAGATTCTTTATCAAATACAAAATAAAGGGAATTTTTATGAAGAAATGGCTCTTTTAACAATTCTTGGCTTCTGATCAAACGTGAGCAATTCTTTCCATTTCTAATGCATCTTTCTCCGTTGTTCACCGTGTGACGAGGAAAATGCAACAGTACTATTATTTTAGTTTACATTTGCATTTGTTCAGTGTCCCGCAAACTATTTAGATAGTTGATGAGCCAAACTGTATGACCCCCAGATCCAATTAAATGTAGGAATAATGCATGATCAACCGGGAGTGATGTAATAATGCATGATCAACAGGAAGTGATCTAATAATGCATGATCAACAGGAAGTGATGTGTTACTTGTGAACACTGTCCCGCTTTGCAACAAACCAAATATATTTGTCATACAACTGTGTGATGTGAGGTAATATCATTGTTGAATGAATGAATGGATGAAAAAGTTTATTTCTTGGACATGTTATTCTTCTTATTTCTTCAAACAACTCACAGTGTCTTGATCCGTCAGACCAAACAATCTTAAAAAACAAATTAAAAAAAAATCCTTAAAGGAAAAAAAACATTTAAAAAAGAACAAAGAAAAAACAGGATTTATAAACAAAAGAGCCTAGCTCCCAACAGCAGCAACCTGCACAGCCTAGCTACAACAAGCAGCCTAGCTCCCAACAGCAGCAACCTGCACAGCCTAGCTACAACAAGCAGCCTAGCTCCCAACAGCAGCACCCTGCACAGCCTAGCTACAACAAGCAGCCTAGCACCCAACAGCAACAACCTGCACAGCCTAGCTACAACAAGCAGCCTAGCTTCCAACAGCAACAACCTGCACAGCCTAGCTACAACAAGCAACCTAGCTCCCAACAGCGGCAACCTGCACAGCAACTTAGCTCCCACAAGCAGCCTAGCTCCCAACAGCGGCAACCTGCACAGCAACTTAGCTACAACAAGCAGCCTAGCTCCCAACAGCAGCAACCTGCACAGCAGCCTAGCTACCAACAGCAACAACCTGCACAGCCTAGCTACAACAAGCAGCCTAGCTCCCAACAGCAGCCTAGCTACAACAAGCAGCCTAGCTCCCAACAGCAGCAACCTGCACAGCCTAGCTACAACAAGCAGCCTAGCTACAACAAGCAGCCTAGCTCCCAACAGCAGCCTAGCTACAACAAGCAGTCTAGCTTCCAACAGCAGCAACCTGCACAGTCTAGCTACAACAAGCAGCCTAGCTCCCAACAGCGGCAACCTGCACAGCAACTTAGCTCCCACAAGCAGCCTAGCTCCCAACAGCGGCAACCTGCACAGCAGCCTAGCTACCAACAGCAACAACCTGCACAGCAGCTTAGCTACAACAAGCAGCCTAGCTCCCAACAGCAGCAACCTGCACAGCAGCCTAGCTACCAACAGCAACAACCTGCACAGCAGCTTAGCTACAACAAGCAGCCTAGCTCCCAACAGCAACAACCTGCACAGCCTAGCTACAACAAGCAGCCTAGCTCCCAACAGCAACAACCTGCACAGCCTAGCTACAACAAGCAGCCTAGCTCCCAACAGCAACAACCTGCACAGCAACTTAGCTCCCACAAGCAGCCTAGCTCCCAACAGCAGCAACCTGCACAGCCTAGCTACAACAAGCAGCCTAGCTCCCAACAGCAGCAACCTGCACAGCAGCCTAGCTCCCAACATCAGCAACCTGCACAGCAACTTAGCTCCCACAAGCAGCCTAGCTCCCAACAGCGGCAACCTGCACAGCAACTTAGCTACAACAAGCAGCCTAGCTCCCAAACGCAACAACCTGCACAGCCTAGCTACAACAAGCAGCCTAGCTCCCAACAGCAGCCTAGCTACCAACAGCAGCCTATCTCCCAACAGCAACAGCCTGCACAGCCTAGCTACAACAAGCAGCCTAGCTCCCAACAGCGGCAACCTGCACAGCAACTTAGCTACAACAAGCAGCCTAGCTCCCAACAGCAACAACCTGCACAGCCTATCTACAACAAGCAGCCTAGCTTCCAACAGCAACAACCTGCACAGCCTAGCTACAACAAGCAGCCTAGCTCCCAACAGCAACAACCTGCACAGCCTAGTTACAACAAGCAGCCTAGCTCCCAACAGCGGCAACCTGCACAGCAACTTAGCTACCAACAGCAACAACCTGCACAGCCTAGTTACAACAAGCAGCCTAGCTCCCAACAGCAGCAACCTGCACAGCAGCCTAGCTACCAACAGCAACAACCTGCACAGCCTAGCTACAACAAGCAGCCTAGCTCCCAACGGCAGCAACCTGCACAGCCTAGCTACAACAAGCAACCTAGCTCCCAACAGCAACAACCTGCACAGCCTAGCTCCCAACAGCAACAACCTGCACAGCCTAGCTACAACAAGCGGCCTAGCTCCCAACGGCAGCAACCTGCACAGCCTAGCTACAACAAGCAGCCTAGCTCCCAACGGCAGCAACCTGCACAGCCTAGCTACAACAAGCAGCCTAGCCCCCAACGGCAGCAACCTGCACAGCCTAGCTACAACAAGCAGTCTAGCTCCCAACAGCAGCAACCTGCACAGCCTAGCTACAAGCAGCCTAGCTCCCAACGGCAGCAACCTGCACAGCCTAGCTACAACAAGCAGTCTAGCTCCCAACAGCAGCAACCTGCACAGCCTAGCTACAAGCAGCCTAGCTCCCAATGGCAGCAACCTGCACAGCCTAGCTACAACAAGCAGTCTAGCTCCCAACGGCAGCAACCTGCACAGCCTAGCTACAACAAGCAGTCTAGCTCCCAACGGCAGCAACATGCACAGCCTAGCTACAACAAGCAGTCTAGCTCCCAACAGCAGCAACCTGCACAGCCTAGCTACAAGCAGCCTAGCTCCCAACAGCAGCAACCTGCACAGCCTAGCTACAAGCAGCCTAGCTCCCAACGGCAACAACCTGCACAGCCTAGCTACAACAAGCAGCCTAGCTCCCAACAGCAACAACCTGCACAGCCTAGCTACAACAAGCAGCCTAGCTCCCAACAGCAGCCTAGTGACCAAAGGCTGCAACTTGCACAGCCTAGCTACAACAAGCGGCAACCTGCGCGGCCAAGCTACAAGCAGCCTAGTTACCACAAGCAGCCACCTGCACAACAGCTAAGCTACCACAAGCAGCCTGTCTACCAGCAACAGCCTCCTGCACAACAGCTAAGCTACCACAAGCAGCCTAGTTACCAACAGCAGCCACCTGCACAACAGCTAAGCTACCACAAGCAGCCTGTCTACCAGCAACAGCCACCTGCACAACAGCTAAGCTACCACAAGCAGCCTAGTTACCAACAGCAGCCACCTGCACAACAGCTAAGCTACCACAAGCAGCCTGGCTACCAGCAACAGCCACCTGCACAACAGCTTAGCTACCATGTCGATCAGCAGCAGCCCCTGGTGCATAGCCTTTCTCACTCTAGCAGACCAGCCACAGATCCAAGCGGCTACCCTGGCGGACTACCTACTGGTCCAAGTGCCAACCCTGGACTACCCACCGGTCCAAGCAAATTATTTACCAGTCCTACATCCAGTCCAACAACTGCAGCACTGCTACCAGACCAACCAGCAGCTCCAGGTGACTATAGTTACAGCAGCAACCCCAGGGACCATAGTTGGCTGTTCCTGTAATGTTTGAATATTGGCTCTAATGTGTAGTTTGTCAAATGTTCTGCAATGTGGGGCAGACGGGATTCCTGTCAAACACGGAAAGCTCCAACAGTCATGAATATCATTTAAATTTGTATTGCTGCAAGATGTACTGCTTTATTAAAACTGTCAAATTCCTTCTGACTCCATAGGTCTGAATGAGGAGTTGAAACCAGGCTGGCTCTATTAATCCAGGAGGGAGGAAAGACTATTGATGTGAATTTCTGTTTACCTTAAACATCACTTAAAAATCTGTAGTTTTACCTGCAGTATTTAAAACTCAGTTTTACTCTTTTTCAGAATCTTCAACATTGAAGACGTCTCCACTCTACAATCCTGTATGGACTGCGTTTGAAAATAAAAATATTTTTAATAGTACATGGTGTGGTACCTCATTTATGTACAGTATGTGGGCCATTTGGTAGAAATGATGCTGACCATCTAGATTTGTCCCTGGGCTCTGGTGCAGCAAAGGGTCTTCAGGCAGGACACTGGGCCTCATAAAGCAGGACTAGACCAGTGGGTTCTGGGGTCCTTGAGGGAGAGTTCCTGAAGTGTCCAGCAACATACTGTACTAATGTTTCTTTTTAATTAATTCACTAGAACGTGGCACAATGAGATAATGTGTCATTGGTGCAACATCCAGTGTTCTTCACCATTACAGCAGATGCTCTTTTGGATAAGTCCTTCTGATATCAACTACTCGCGACCCTGGTAGCACACAAACAACATGCCTTAAAGGGGAGGTTTGCCCCAAATGTCGTCCAGATAGTTTGTGTGATTTGCTAGTTTTGAAGATGTCTGTAGAGCTTGTCACTCGATACAAGGGAGCTGAAGGGCACTTGGTTTGTGGCATCAAACTGTTTAGGAAAACTCAAAAGCAATGTCTCATTCTGGAAATCATGACCCAGTTACTCAGGATAAACCAGACCTTGTGAGCAGTTTCATGTAGGAACTATTTTCTACTGATCTACACCCCAATAATGAATGGGGGCTGTGTGATTTGCAATGTTGATAACCAGAATCTCTACTGATTCTTAGTTTCTCCTTCATACACACAGTATGTACAGATGGACGATGACATTATTGGAAACTTAAGCATTGTGCTGAATCCTATGGGGGAGATATTCAACAGGTAGCACAAAAGCAATTTGCAACTATCAAAATGAGATTTGATTAAAATGTGTGATTATACAACAAAAAGAAGTTTTGACATCTAACCAGTGCAAATGTAACTAAAGTGCAATAGTAACATACAATGCACAGGTGATTAAACTGGTAACGGCTTCATTGGTGATTGCGTTCACATTGATTCTACAGACATCCTTGGAATTCAATAATTATAATAAATATGATATTTGTATCATTAACGATTACATTGACTCGATTGACTCAACAAGGCATCGTGAGCATTACACACTGCGAATGACAGTGAATAAATAACAACTAAAGCCAATCGCACGGATAGCTATAGTTGAATAGACTATTAATATTCTATATACCATCTTCTCTATTATTTATTGTTGGTTGTATTTATTTCTTACCTTGCTTAGTGCGCACATCGTAAGAGCCAGTGGACAAACATGCCACTGCGCATCTCACTGTTCACAAGTTGAAACCACACAAATGACTAGCCCCTTTCGTGAGTAAATTAACCTCACCACCTTCTACCTGTTTCCAATCAACTAATTAGACAAAGAGAAGGATGATTGGCTGTCAAACCTGCAGAGCACCTGCATGTAAGAGGCCTGTGAGCTCAGACAACTCAGTGTGGGTTCACTGAAGGGCCAGGATTCAACTTTCCACAATAGCTGCAAACTATGGCTAAAGCTGTGGGATTTGTTCTAAGGTAAAGTTTTTATCCATTTTGTTGGAATTCCTGACTCAAGTAATATTTGATCTAACTTAAGTGTAAACTGTTGTTTGTTTAGAGTGGTGCTGTTGTCTTTGCTGGGTGTTGGAAGGCCTCATGCAAGTGGTGAGTTTAACATTTCAAGACCTACCTGATTACCATTTCAAGAACAACCTGATTGTCAGGCTTGTGAATTAATTACGAGATATTGTTTCTTCAACAGCTTACAGGTCTGCATCTGTGACCAATGCTAAAAGTCTTGGAGATGCTACAGGGCCAGAATTGAGCTACCAGCCTTCCTACAGTAGCTCCAATGTTCATGATGAATCACTTGTTAGTAGTTCTGGTCCAAGCTCAGGTTCCCTCAACAGTTATGATCCCAGTAAATCTCTCGGTAGTTCTGGCTCACATGACCACACTGGTACAGACACACTAACAAGCTCTGGGTATTCTTCCCAGTCTGGTTCATTTGCTAGTCAAGAAAGTAGCAACAGTCAACCTAGTTACCAGTGGCCTCGACATGGATACCATCAGCAGCCTAGTTACGAGCAACCTGCACAGCAGCCTAGCTACAACAAGCGGCCTAGCTCCCAACAGCAGCCTAGCTCCCAACAGCAGCAACCTAGCTACAACAAGCGGCCTAGCTCCCAACAGCAGCAACCTGCACAGCCTAGCTACAACAAGCAGCCTAGCTACAACATCCGGCCTAGCTCCCAACAGCAGCAACCTGCACAGCCTAGCTACAATAAGCAGCCTAGCTCCCAACAGCAGCCTAGCTACAACAAGCAGCCTAGTTACCACCAGCAGCCAAGCTACAAGCAGACTAGTTACCAACAGCAGCCACCTGCACAATGGCTAAGCAACAGCAGGCAGCCTGTCTACCAGCAACAGCCTGCACAGCAGCTTAGCTACCTGGTCGATCAGCAGCAGCCCCTGGTGCATAGCCTTTCTCACTCTAGCAGCAACCCCAGCAAACTAGTCACCGGTCCAAGCGACTACCCCGGCGGACTACCTAGCGGTCCTAGTGGCTACCCTGGTGGACTACCCACCGGTCCAAGTGCCAACCCTGGTGGACTACCCACCGGTCCAAGTGCCAACCCTGGTGGACTACCTACCGGTCCAAGTGGCTACCCTGGTGGACTACCTACCGGTCCAAGTAGCTACCCCAGAGGACCAGCTACCGGTCCAAGTGACTACCCTGGTGGACTACCCACCGGTCCAAGTGACTACCCTGGTGGACTACCTACCGGTCCAAGTGGCTACCCTGGTGGACTACCTACCGGTCCAAGCGACTACCCTGGTGGACTACCTACCGGTCCAAAAGACTACCCTGGTGGACTACCTACCGGTCCAAGCGGCTACCCTGGTGGACTACCCACCGGTCCAAGTGACTACCCTGGTGGACTACCTACTGGTCCAAGCGGCTACCCCAGAGGACCAGCCACCGGTCCAAGCGGCTACCCTGGTGGACTACCTACCGGTCCAAGTGACTACCCTGGTGGACTACCTACCGGTCCAAGTGGCTACCCTGGTGGACTACCTACCGGTCCAAGTGGCTACCCTGGTGGACTACCTACCGGTCCAAAAGACTACCCTGGTGGACTACCTACCGGTCCAAGTGGCTACCCTGGTGGACTACCTACCGGTCCAAGCGACTACCCTGGTGGACTTCCTACCGGTCCAAGCGGCTACCCTGGTGGACTACCTACCGGTCCAAGCGGCTACCCTGGTGGACTACCTACCGGTCCAAGCGACTACCCTGGTGGACTACCTACCGGTCCTAGTGGCTACCCTGGTGGACTACCCACCGGTCCAAGTGACTACCCTGGTGGACTACCTACTGGTCCAAGCGGCTACCCCAGAGGACCAGCCACCGGTCCAAGCGGCTACCCTGGCGGATTACCTACCGGTCCAAGCGGCTACCCTGGTGGACTACCTACCGGTCCAAGCGGCTATCCTGGTGGACTACCTACCGGTCCTAGTGGCTACCCTGGTGGACTACCTACCGGTCCAAGCGGCTACCCTGGTGGACTACCTACTGGTCCAAACATCCAAGCACTGCTACCAGACCAACCAGCAGCTCCAGGTGACTAGTTACAGCAGCAACTCCAATATTGGCTCTAATGTGTAGTTTGTCAAATGTTCTGCAATGTGGGGCAGATGGGATTCCTTCAAACACGGAAAGCTCCAATAGTCATGACTATCATTTAAATTTGTATTGCTGCAAGATGTACTGCTTTATTAAAACTGTTGAAATTCCACAGGTCTGAATGAGGAGTTAAAACCAGGCTGGCTCTATTATCGAGGAGGGAGGAAAGACGATTGATGTGAATTTCTGTTTACCTTAAACATCACTTAAAAATCTTTTACCTGCATTACTTAAATAGCAGTATTTAAAACTCTTTTACTCTTTTTCAGAATATTCAACGTTTAAGACGTCTCCACTCTACAATCCTGTATGGACTGAATTTCAAAATAAAAATATTTTTAATAGTACTTTGTGTGGTGTGTTACTGTACATCATTTATCTATCTGGATAATTTGGTAGAAATGATGCTGACTATCTAGATTTGTTCCTGGGCTCTGGTGCAGCAAAGGGTCTTTAGGCAGGACACTGGGCCTCATAAAGGGGGACTAGACCAGTGGGTTCTGGGGTCCTTGAGGGGGAGTTCCTGATGTGTCCAGCAACATACTGTACTAATGTTTCTTTTTAATTAACTCACTAGAACGTGGCACAATGAGCGAATGTGTCATTGGTGCAACATCCAGTGTTCTTCACCATTACAGCAGATGCTCTTTTGGATAAGTCCTTCTGATATCTACTACAAACTCACTACCTGGTGTAGATCAAACATTTATGTTACTTTTCTACCATTAGAGTCATCAGATACGGTATTACAGCTTGGTTTGGTAACCTGTCTGTACAATTAAAGTCCAAACTGGTCCGTCTAATGCAGACAGCATGGAAGATCATAGGGGTGAAGGGTCACTCATCCCTGCAGTCTATTTTTGAACAGGCTACTCTAAGGCCAGCCAATAGAATAGTCTGGGACCCCTCATGTCTTACATGCAGAGTACGAGCTACTGCCCTCTGGGAGGAGGTTTAGAGTTCCACGCTCTCTAGACTAAACAGGTTTAAAAACTCTTTATTCCAATCTCAGTTAAACTTTTAAATAGTGCCAGATAAAGGGCACTATTTGGTTCTTATATTATCGTGTATACTATAATATTATTTTGTGTATACTATTCTAATGTGCAGGTACTTTACTGTATCTTTTATATTGTGTATTGTTTTTGTCAGTTGTGTTGTGTCATGTCTGTATGTGTCTGTGGCTGTAGTGGGTGTAAGCCCAAGACACATTTCCCAGCTGATGGGACAATAAAGTGACTCTTGACTCTTGACTTACCTGGTAGCCCACAAACAACATGCCTTAAAGGGGAGGTTTGCACCAAATGTTCTCTCTTGCCAGATAGTTGATTTGCTTAGTTTTGAAGATGTCTGTAGAGCTTGTCACTCGATACAAGGGAGCTGAAGGGCACTTGGTTTGTGGCATTAAACGGTTTAGGAAAACTCTAAAGCAATGTCTCATTCTGTAAATCATGACCTAGTTACTCTAAACCAGACCTTGGTTTTCTACAGATCGACATCCCAATAATGAATGGGGGGCTATGTTGCAATGTTGACGAGAACCGGAATCGACAGATTTTTCCACTTTCTCCTTCATACACACGGTATATACAGACATGACTGCAATATTAAACGTTGGGATGTTCAGTTTATTCACAAAGTCAATACATGTTAAACTGCACACTGTTGACCCAACGGATGACATGGACATTCAGGTACAGATGCATCAAACCTTAATGATCATCTTCACAAGTGTGGGGGGGGGACATCAGATTTGTAACTGTTTCTTTGTGAACTAATGCTAACATAACAAATCTGCACTGCCACATTGCAATGATTAAGATATGGACCGTCTATAGCAACAATAATTTGACAAACTTTTCTTATAGTACGTTATCTTAAGTCATGTTGTATAGTCAGGAGACAACAACCACAGCTTCATAAAGGTCACCTGGTGAAGAACTACAACTCAGGAGACAACAGGTCACCTGGTGAAGAACTACAACTCAGGAGACAACAGGTCACCTGGTGAAGAACTACAACTCAGGAGACAACAACACAGCTTCATAAAGGTCACCTGGTGAAGAACTACAACTCAGGAGACAACAACACAGCTTTATAAAGGTCACCTGGTGAAGAACTACAACTCAGGAGACAACAGGTCACCTGGTGAAGAACTACAACTCAGGAGACAACAGGTCACCTGGTGAAGAACTACAACTCAGGAGACAACAACCACAAGACAAAAGGTTTCATACATTGAGATGCTTAGAGATAAATCCATTGACAAATGAATCCAATTGTCTTACTATTATAATGCATGAATAATAATAATAATAATAATAATAATAATAATAATAATAATAATAATAATAATGAATAATTTATTGTATTTATAAAGCGCTTCTCAGGAACCCGAAGTCGCTGACATTAGGCGGGAAAACAGAGAAAAACAGAAACAAAAGGAACATAAGACCACGGGAAGCAGGGAGAACAGCACGATACACAGAAAACATAAGGCCACAGTAACGAAGATCACAACAGGTTGAAGGGGGGGGGGTTAAGGTTGGGGAAGGTTGGGGAAGGTTGAAGGCTAGGGAGAACAGGTGGGTTTGAGGTGGGATTTGAAGGTGGAGAGTGTGGGAGAGTCTCTGATGGTCTGAGGGAGGGAGTTCCAGAGTCGAGGTGCAGTACGAGAGAAGGCCCGATCGCCAAAGTTTTTCAGCTTGGATGACGGGACAGTGAGGGAGGCAGCGGAGGAGGACCGGAGGGAACGGGTGGGGAAATTAATTAGTCTTTAGTGGAATGGCAAAGATCCTCTAAGGACTACAGGGGCCACTGGTGGGTGGGGTGCGTGCCTCTCTGAAACCGGTACGTTTCCGTGCGCGCGCGGGGGGGGGTACTGTATCTCAAGCACCCATCATCTTCTTCACCATGTATCCAGGCGCGTTGTAGATGAACAGCCCAATTATGGCCACGAACAGCAGCGCCAGGACGATCTTGATGGTCAGCCACCTGTACTGGTTACAGATCAGGTTTCTTGCCGCTTTGAAGGGGATGAGGAACCAGAGGAGAGCGATGTCTGGCCGGCTAGTGGAGCAGATAAAGGAGAGGAGGTTAGGTGGAGCACACAGATAAAGGAGAGGAGGTTAGTCAGGCTGGTGGAGCAGATAAAGGAGAGGAGGTTAGTCAGGCTGGTGGAGCAGATAAAGGAGAGGAGGTTAGTCAGGCTGGTGGAGCAGATAAAGGAGAGGAGGTTAGTCAGGCTGGTGGAGCAGATAAAGGAGAGGAGGTTAGTCAGGCTGGTGGAGGAGATAAAGGAGAGGAGGTTAGTCAGGCTGGTGGAGCAGATAAAGGAGAGGAGGTTAGTCAGGCTGGTGGAGCAGATAAAGGAGAGGAGGTTAGTCAGGCTGGTGGAGCAGATAAAGGAGAGGAGGTTAGTAGAATGTTCCATCTTCTTCTAGTGTAGTGCAGGGTACGAAATGCATTTTATGTCTTGTTTTATTGTGTTTTACTGTGTTTTTATGTTTTCCATCAAGGGCCACTTTGGAAATAAGTGTTTTAAGTAAGTGCTTCTAAGTACAATCCTCTGGAGTGCAGGGTCGTGATGCTTCAATGTTGTGTACGATACTGTGGTTTTACTAATCAAATCTAATCTAATCAAATCAAATCAAATCAAGTCGGTGTCAAAGCCTCGGCTTGCAAATACATTGTATTGAGTAGAACAATGACAATAACACGTAACATTTCCCTACTCCAAAAATTCCTATAGTAATAAGATATTCCTTTATTGATCCCTTGGGTAAATTCGGGTGTCATAGCAGCATGGGGGGGGGGGGGGGGGGCAGGTACAGGTATGGGCAGGGTAATAGTAGAAATACTTAAATATGGGCAATACAATTTTATTTGAATGTATAAATCAGAGAAAAAATAAACAGTGTAAACGATACAATTAACTGAATGTAAAAATCTGAGAAAAATAAACAGTGAGATATACAGAAAGCAATTATGTTTGTGTGTGTGTGTGTGTGTGTGTGGATGTTTTTCTATTTGATTGATTTGATGTTTGTGTACATTATTAAATCAGCTACTGTATTGATGTGGGATAGTTTGACTACTCTATATAGTGTTGTAGTAGATAGTGTTGTTTACTCTTAAGTGTCTTCATGGACCTCCTCTGAACCTAATCATCCCAGCTGCTTGTAGCTCTCGTTAGCCAACAGTCCAGTACAGGGTGTCTGTGTGCTGCTCTTCATTGAGCCCTGAAGAAAGCATGTAGCCTCCTGACTCACATTAATATATTCAAATACATTTAAATACCTGTCAATGATGTAAATGTGTGAGTTAAAAAACAATTAATATTAATCCAACAGACGTTCCAATTAGAGCAAATCTCACTAATCACTCATTTGAGGAGAAAGGCTTTCAAATGGCAGAACACCTCAAATGGCCTGTTGAATAAAAAACACACCAGAATCAATTAACCAATTAGAGTAAATTAACCTCACCACCTTCCACCTGTTTCCCATCAACTAATTAGACAAAGAGAAGGATGATTGGCTGTCAAACCTGCAGAGGACCTGCATGTAAGAGGCCTGTGAGCTCAGACAACTCAGTGTGGGTTCACTGAAGGGCCAGGATTCTACTCTCCACAATAGATGCAAACTATGGCTAAAGCTGTGGGATTTGTTCTAAGGTAAAGTTTTGATCCATTGTGTTGGAATTCCTGATTAATCGCTAAACATTTTAGGCCTGATATGGTATGTGCCCGGATGGCAGAATTCAGTACTGTATCTACAAAACCTTCTGTTCATCTTCCATTTATTCATTTGCTTAGATTTTTCAGGTCAATTTTAGCATGGTGGTTCAGTCAAAGATAAAACAAATGTATTGATATTCTCATTTGGTTTACTCAAGCCTAGTAACAGACACAGTATTTCTGACACTGGGAATACATTCCCTGAGATCTATAGATGTCCCTAGATTCAGATACCAAGACCATATTAAAAGTCTGTAAATGTGTATTCTACGTTCTTATGGAATGAGATTAAAAAATATTTAAATTAATTAATCTAAACGTGATAAACTGACAGCCCTAGTATTATGTAATCTCTAACTTTAGTGTAAACTGTTTTTTGTCTAGAGTGGTGCTGTTGACTTTGCTGGGTGTTGGAAGGCCTCATGCAAGCGGTGAGTTTAAGCTGCAAGATGTAGGCTACTGCTTTATTAAAACTGTCAAATTCCACAGGTCTGAATGAGGAGTTAAAACCAGGCTGGCTCTATTATCGAGGAGGGAGGAAAGACGATTGATGTGAATTTCTGTTTACCTTAAACATCACTTAAAAATCTTTTACCTGCATTACTTAAATGGCAGTATTTAAAACTCTTTTACTCTTTTTCAGAACGTTCAACGTTGAAGACGTCTCCACTCTACAATCCTGTATGGACTGCATTTCAAAATAAACATATTTTTAATAGTACTTTGTGTGGTGTGTTACATCATTTATCTATCTGGATAATTTGGTAGAAATGATGCTGACCATCTAGATTTGTTCCTGGGCTCTGGTGCAGCAAAGGGTCTTTAGGCAGGACACTGGGCCTCATAAAGGGGGACTAGACCAGTGGGTTCTGGGGTCCTTGAGGGGGAGTTCCTGAAGTGTCCAGCAACATACTAATGTTTCTTTTTAATTAATTCACTAGAACGTGGCACAATGAGCGAATGTGTCATTGGTGCAACATCCAGTGTTCTTCACCATTACAGCAGATGCTCTTTTGGATAAGTCCTTCTGATATCTACTACAAACTCACTACCTGGTGTAGATCAAACATTTATGTTACTTTTCTACCAATCTGTATTAGAGTCTCATCAGATACGGTATTACAGCTTGGTTTGGTAACCTGTCTGTACAAACTGGTCCGTCTGATGCAGACTGCATGGAAGATCATAGGGGTGAAAGGTCACCCATCCCTGCAGGCTACTCTTGGCAAGCCAATAGAATAGTCTGGGACCCCTCATGTCTTACATGCCGAGTACGAGCTACTGCCCTCTGGGAGGAGGTTTAGAGTTCCACGCTCGAGACTAAATGGGTTTAAAAACTCCTTTATTCCGATCTCAGTTAAACTTTTAAATAGTGCCAGATAAAGGGCAACTATCGAATAACTATTTGGTTGTTATATTATCGTGTATACTATAATATTATTTGTGTATACTATTCTAATGTAGTGTTGCCAGACATCCTGCTGTGCAGGTACTTTACTGTATCTTTTATATTGTGTATTGTTTGGAGTCAGTTGTGTTGTGTCATGTCTGTATGTGTCTGTGGCTGTAGTGGGTGTAAGCCCAAGACACATTTCCCAGCTGATGGGACAATAAAGTGACTCTTGACTCTTGACTTACCTGGTAGCCCACAAACGACATGCCTTAAAGGGGAGGTTTGCACCAAATGTTCTCTTACCAGATAGTTGATTTGCTTAGTTTTGAAGATGTCTGTAGAGCTGTCGATACATGGGAGCTGAAGGGCACTTGGTTTGTGGCATCAAACGGTTTAGGAAAACTCTAAAGCAATGTCTCATTCTGTAAATCATGACCTAGTTACTCTAAACCAGACCTTGGTTTTCTACAGATCGACATCCCAATAATGAAAGAGAAACATGGTGGTTCTGACTGGTCGTCGGCCATCATGGTTTGAAGGCGGGGGGGGGGGATTCAGATACAATGGCTTGCCACTAGATGACAGTGTAAATAACATTGCACTAGTAGTGTCTACTGTAGTGGATTATGTGCAGAGCTGTATGCCAACAAAACCCATGCATATTCAAGAGAATGGCTTTTGAATAGCGGTCTACTGTAGTATCCTCTATGCGTGAAAAAGTTAAATATTTTGAAAAACATATAATAAAAGGTATATTAAAAAGTACATTATCTTTTATATAAAAAATATTATAAAGTCAAATAACAAAGTTTTAAAAAATATATAAAAAAAATTATGAAATAGGACCATGATAATTGTATTTCTAGATATAAAGACATAACAAAAAGATGTCATATCACATTGTAATTTGGACTGGAAAACTATGCTGTCTGACACATATCGTTATACCATCAAACTATGGTGATATGATATTTTGGGCATATTGCCCAAGAAGGGGGTGCGTGCGTGCGTGCGTGTGTGTGTGTGTGTGTGTGTCAGGCCACGTGAGCGGATCGGCGCGGCCGAGAAATCCGCTCTTCGCTCTTTAAAGCTTGGTCCGCTCCGCTAATCGATCATGTTGACCCCGCCCCCAAGTCGCTCTCCGCTCGCTCCCCGCTCACCTTGAATCGAGCCCCGCGCCAGATCGCTCGGCAGATTTTTTTTTTTTTTGGAGCATGGTGTAAATCAGCTCAAACTACAACAGTCTACACCCCCTGGGCCCCTTAACAATTGTTTGTATTGAGCCGCATTGTAATTGTACCCATTCTGCAATGTTAAATAACGTTGTTTATCCATTCACTAGCTATATTAAGCGATGATAGGCTAGCCGAGCCACAATGCTATGGTCGCTGCCATTAACGTTAGCATGTAAGCTAACGTCAACAACAATGGCGTCGATACGTTTTCTAACAGGAGTGAGTGTGGGCGTCTCTACAGTGACAAAGCCTGAACCGGATATCACAGGTTCACCCTTCTCATTGGTTGAAAATGGCCTTCATGTTTGTACATCGCCATCTGTTGCTTTGGCATTGTACTGCATGTATATTACATCAACAGTGTTAAACCACTGTGAGCGACCTGGAGTGGATTGGAGCGGAGGAGAACTCTCGCTCCGGACGTCGCGCCGACCCATTTTAAAACCCACTCCTCGCTCACGTCAAAACCGCCCGCTCCGCGCCCCGCGCCGCTCACGCTCCGATCCGCTCACATGGCCTGGTGTGTGTGTGTGTGTCCTGAATATTCCAGCAGCTTATGTAAGGGAAATAGGTGTGTATGTCGTGCAAATAACTCTGTTGAACATTGTTCTCTGCAGGTCTTCCTGGTCTGCCTGGGATGAAAGGAACCCCAGGTGAGTAGAGAAGCCATCACCCACGTAGAACATTTAGAAGAAATCTACCATGGGTTCTCCTATGCCTTCTATAGTAATTATAAGTCAGTTGATAGGTCTGTCATGTCAAATACCAGAGCTGCTTTTAAAGAGTAAACTAAAAACCTGGTCATTTTGCTGCCCACTCTGTCCCACCCCAATCTGTGATGTCAGATATGTCAACTACTGTATATTTTTAAGTTAATAAAAAAAAATATTATATATATATGAACCCTTTCATGCAACCTCAGTCGGGATTTCCCCCCCATGTGTTGTCATTGCTCTTGGAGCATGAAAAACAAGATTTTTCAACATGTCCACTTGGGTGGACAACATGCATTTATAGTTTTCAACTGAAAATATACTGCATTAATAATTATATGGTATAACATAGTAATACTGTGTGTATTAACAAAACCAATCAAGAAAATTATATAAAATGAAAAGTCCATTGTGATTCACATATTTACAACATATGTACAGTATACACACAGACATACAGTATACACACAGATGTACAGTATCACACAGACATATAATATACACAGACATACAGTATACATACAGACATACAGTATACACAGTTACACACAGACATACAGTATACACACAGACATACAGTATACACACAGACGTACAGTATACACACATACGTACAGTATACACACAGACATACAGTATACACACAGACATACAGTATACACACAGACATACAGTATACACACAGATGTACAGTATACACACAGCACACAGTTGTACAGTATACACACAGACGTACAGTATACACAGAAATACAGTATACACCAGAGGTGGGACCAAGTCATTGTTTTGTAAGTCTCAAGTCAGTCTCAAGTCTTGGTACTCAAGTCCCGAGTCAAGTCCCAAGTCAAGACTGACAAGTCCCAAGTCGAGTCCCAAGTCCTAACCTTTGAGTTTCGAGTCCTAAACAAGTCATAATAAAAATCACCAAAATATTATTATAGAGTTTTTTTTTGTCTTGTTTCTGTACTTGCATGTAATTTTAACCACCTTGACTGTTAGTTTCATTATGCATTATGTGTTGAGTACTGACTTTTAATAATTTTTGTTTTGCAATAATAAAAAAATATATATAAAAAAAAAAAATCACAAAAAAAAAACGGCCTGGCCAGCCGTGTATCAATCTATGATGTAATGATAACGTTACCACACTGACTGTGTCGATGTCTCTCTCAGTTACAGTGGGTGACAATATTGTCACAAGGAAAGATGAAATTACCTACCTGGGTTCCATCCTAGAGGCTAATCTTTCCTGTGACAAAATGGCATCCAATGTAATAAAAAAAGTCAACCAACAAACTCGATTCTTGTACCGGATCCCCTCTCTGGTAAACAAGAATACCCTGAAGACTCTGGCAGGAGCACTCATTCAAGGGTACTACGACTATGCTTGCACCTCATGGTACCAGCACTAAAAACCAAATTACAAACATCTCAAAACAAACTAGTCAGACTACTGCTTGACCTGACTCCTAGAACCCACCTCACCCCTGCCCACTTTGACAACCTAGGATGGCTTAGAGTAGACGACAGAGTACAGCAACTTGCAATGGGCCTGGTCTACACTACACGACCAAGGTACCCATGTACATGTCAAAATACTTCCCAAAGGTCAGTGAATACCATGATCACAACACCAGAGGGAGCTCCACAAATCATGTTAAACCCAGATTCGGCTCAAACAAGGGACTAAACATGTTTCGCAATTATGCCACATCAATGTGGAACGCCCTACCCAAAGCTGTAAAGGAATGTGAATCACTACCCACTTTCAAAAAGACTCTCAAAGAACACCTACGGGAGACTGCAATTCGAAACTGGCCCCTACAAATGTCCTAACCCAGTTGTACAGTAAATTACCAAGTGTGGCTTTGTCAGTATTCCAATGTACAGTGTACACCCCCTACTCAACCCCCCCCCCCATCCACCGAACCCCACCCCACATACCCAACCTCCCCCAATGTACAGTTTCTACGTCAAATGTATATACACTCTTTTTCTGGAGACTTTTTGTATCACAAACAGTACTGTATTTGCAAATCTGGTATGTCAGAAAAAATGTATAGATGTAGCAGTACTGTCTATCTGTATGTCGTGTGTGTCATATATGTTATGATGAATTGAAAATGGGGGACCCTGATGTAAACAAGACGAAAGTCTTTCTCTGGTCTGCATCCCCTTAACAATTGTATGTATTGAGCTGTACTGTACTGTACCCATTCTGCAATCTGTTAATAAACTTTTCAATCAATCAATCAATCAATCAATCAATCAATCAATCAATCAATCAAAGACTGAGTGATGTAAATTCTGATGATATTGGACCTCATGACAGTGTATCAAATGCTTCAAGATCCACACACAAGTCCATTGCATCAAAAACATCTTCCACCTCATCTGCTCGTATTTTAGCTCAGGCCGAAAAGGCCGCTATAATGGAAAAGGTTGCTGCCTAAAGATGGCGGCAACAACAACACGCGGGCGGCTTTGGCTCAGGGGTAGAGCGGGTCGTCCAATGATTGAAGGGTTGGTGGTTCGAATCTCGCTCAAGCCCATGTCCATCCCATTGCCTTTGTGTCCTTGGGCAAGACACTTAACCTACTTGCCTCGTATGAATGTGTATGCATGTGAATGAATGTTGGTGGTGGTCGGGGGGCCGTAGGCGATGATTATTCGCCACGCTTCCGTGAGTCTGCCTCAGGGCAGCTCTGGCTGCAATTGTAGCTTACCACCACCGGTATGACTGTGTATGAACGAATAATGGACTCTGTGAAGCGCTCTGGGTGTCATGAAGAGCGCTATATAAATCCAAGCCATTATTATTATTATTAACGACAAAGAATTTCTGCAAAATAAACATACATCTGTTGTTTAAAAAAATATATATATATTTATGTAGCACCCTGAAAATATGGCTATTATTCAGAAGTGCTGACTTGCCTTTTTATCTCCCCTGATGCACCAAGACCTACTAATTAGTCTCCATTAATATTCCCTCGAACAACGACGCAGGCTCCTCCTTGTTCTACCGGCTGGAATATGGATTATGAACAATAACCCTGGATCATATTCTCCACTCAGTGTTTCCCTTTGGGGCTAGTAGGCGGTACCAGCAGGGGGCGCCGGTGGCAGGCAGAGAGCGTACGAGAGAGACGGAGAAGGAAGCAAGCCAACTGAGACGGAAGTGCAAGGAACCAGCCTCTTCGACATTGGACTTGGATCGGTTCGGTCGAGTCTGGACAGAGCCCCGTAGTGAACCACGGGTGAACGGATTGAACTTGAGTATATTACGGGTTATCCTATAAAAGTAAACGTAGTAGCGTGTTGCATGTTTCCCTACTGAATACCCTAGCGATACAGCGAGTTATCCTAGAAGAAATGCGGTAAAGCCAAGTGTGGCTTAAGGTAAAGATATTCCCTCTAGTGAGGTGCCCCGCCAGCGTGGCGTGAAGAGGACCAGTGTTTAGAGACACCCTGCGTTATTATATATCACGGCTAGCAGGAGGGCTGTTTGGGACCCAGAGTGTAGCTTCAGTGTCAGTGAGGGCAAGTTTATGGATGCGCGTCGACCCAGCCCCGGCTGTCTACAACCAGTCTTCACCGGCGTCAACGTCGGCTCTGCACCGGCTGTCTTCAGTCAACACAGTTCGTCCCGACCAGCAGAGGTCGTCATCACCCAGCACGCGCTCTCAGCCCACTACTGCCCCTCTGCTCCAGCCAGAGCTGCCCTGAGGCAGACTCACGGAAGCGTGGCGAATAATCAACGCCTACGGCCCCCCGACCACCACCAACATTCATTCACATGCATACACATTCATACGAGGCAAGTAGGTTAAGTGTCTTGCCCAAGGACACAAAGGCAATGGGATGGACATGGGCTTGAGCGGGATTCGAACCACCAACCCTTCAATCATTGGACGACCCGCTCTACCCCTGAGCCAAAGCCGCCCGCGTGTTGTTGTTGCCGCCATCTTTAGTGTTACATCCCCTCACACTCCGCTCAGGCTACTGCTTGCGGGGGGAACCAAGTTATTTACTTACAATTCAGTCACTAGGTGTGGGAGGGTCACAGGAGTAATTGGGGGAAGTGGGAGCGTGTTGGGGAGTACTGCTGACCGCCCTGCTGCAGGGGAGGAAGACCAGAGTACCAGACCAGGTTGGTAAATCCCGGGCCCCATCCACTCACACTGCCAGCCTCCAGTTGAAGCTCCAGACTCAAAGACGGAGGTGCAGTCAGACAGAGCTCTACTGTGTCTCGCTATCCAGTGATTGTGCCCACCCGTTCCCACGAAGCAGGGATAATCCACCCTGCTACATTTATATATAACAATTTCGATAATTATCGATATCGAGTGATATGATAACATTATCATATCGTTATCACGATATAGTTTTTTGCCATATCGCCCAGCCCTACTAGCAACCTTACCTACAAATCCCTCCACGCCTCAATCCCTTGCCCCCCCAATACCCATCTGACCTCCTCCACCCTACGATCCTCAGACACTGATTTGCTCTCCCTTCCCCACCTCAGTGTAGCCCCCACCCTCTGGAACTCTCTTGGAGAAAGAGAGAGCAAACAAAGTATTCAGTGTCATGACAATAAAGTTGTTATTTAGTTTGGGATTTTTCCTCTTTTGGTAGGTGGATCATGAATGAATGATTTTATTTGTCTTTTTTTAATTTAAATTTTTTACAAAGCATAGTAGAACTTAAAAAAAAAGAAAAAAAGAAAACCGAAAAGGTGTAGGCTGAAGCCGAGGCTTATAATTGCCTACCCTTTTTACATTACACTATTTACACACAAAAAGAAATACAAAAAAGAAACATAATTCAGTATATCATTTAGCAAAGGTTTCATGAATAATAAAAAAAATTTATCATGTTGAGCTGATCAGTTTAAAAGTAGCTCACAAGCCCAAAAGGCGAGTGCTCCCCTGGTCTACATCAGGACGTTCAGATGCGATGAACAGCTAGTTTTACATGATCCAAAGACATCTTTAACCCTTTCACTACCCACTACAGAAGGTTAGTGTGGTAGAAAGCTATCCGACAAATTAATGGAAGCAGCTGCATAGAGGTTTTAAGCGAGGCTAGCATTAATTTGCATTAATTAATTAATTTGCATACAGTTTTGCTAAGCTGGACTAGCTAGCAGCCGGATAGCTTCGAGTGAACGCACGTCTGACTCTGGAGAAGACGCCAAGCACATTTCTCATAATGTTGGCTTTTAAGCACCACTGACCTTTACCACATTACAGAAGGTTAACCTTGTTGTGGTGTGGTTGTGAAAGGGTTAACCTTCTGTAGTGTGGTAGTGAAAGGGTTAACCATCTGTAGTGTGGTAGTGAAAGGGTTAACTTCCTGTAGTGTGGTAGTGAACGGGTTTAACCTCCTGTCGTGTGGTAGTGAACGGGTTTAACCTCCTGTAGTGTGGTAGTGAAAGGGTCAACGAACCTGTAGTGTGGCAGTGAAAGGGTTAACCCTTTGTCGTGTGGCCGTGAAGGGGTTAACCTTCTTTATTACATGGCGTTTTAAAATTCGCCAAAATGCTCGATTGTGATTGGTCAATAGCGCTCCGTTGCCCCTAGCAGCGGTCAATTATTTCTCGATAATTCACCGCTGCTAGGGGCAACGCGCAATAATGACCGATGTTAGGGGCAACAGAGCGCTATTGACCAATCACAATCAAGCATTTTGATCGCAGTCACGAAAGGGGCTAAGCTTTACCATAATGCACAGCTGCACTACATCAGGTGCAATCAAGCCCACACACCTGCTGACGCCAGAGGAGCAACAGAACAACTGCGTCTGCATTTGATCTCGTCTTGTCGATGGTGTAAAATGAATTATGTATATTGTTAGTAAGTTAACCATGTAATAATAATGTATAGCTATACTCTGTCATTGTCGCAAAATAATTGACCTTAACTGCGTTTAGAACACCTCTGCGCGGCGCCTCGGTGTTCCAGAACGCAGTGTCGGTCAATTATTTTGCGACAATGACCTTGTAGCTATACATTATCCCTTACGTATTGTCGCAGTGAAAGGGTTAATAGAAGAGAGTCCTCCCCACCTAATGCTGCAGACCTGCAATGCTGTCAGCCAACGAGTGGGCATTGTTGGTGCCAGTCCTGGAGCCGTTCGGGGAGATAACCAGGAATGTCAGCTCAGCGACCTCCTCTACAGCCCATGTTAGCCCAGCCATCGCATGTTAGCCCAGCCATCGCATGTTAGGCCCGCCATTGCATGTTAGCCCAGCCATCGCATATTAGCCCAGCCATCGCATGTTAGCCCAGACATCGCATGTTAGCCCAGACATCGCATGTTAGGCCCGCCATTGCATGTTAGCCCAGACATCGCATGTTAGCCCAGCCATCGCATGTTAGCCCAGACATTGCATGTTAGCCCAGCCATCGCATGGTAGCCCAGCCATCGCATGGTAGCCCAGCCATAAGACCTTTTTAATACCACATACAGCTAAATTTAAAGAATGCATGGAGACGGCTGCACTACACCAATTAAAATTCTCATGCGTTCCGTTACAAGCTCTGACGGCCACCAAGCTCCCAACTAGACAACGCCTAGAATACAAAAACATTTCATACATTAATTATTATGTCATCATCTCAAATAGTGAGAAACAATTTTAGTTCAGTTTGTGGAAAAGGGTTCAGTGAGAAACCATTTAGTTGTTCAGTTTGTGGAAAAGGGTTCAGTGAGAAACCATTTAGTTGTTCAGTTTGTGGAAAAGTGTTCAGTGAGAAACCATTTAGTTGTTCAGTTTGTGGAAAAGGGTTCAGTGAGAAACCATTTAGTTGTTCAGTTTGTGGAAAAGGGTTCAGTGTAGGGCTGCCGCGGTATTGATTTTTTCCTTACCGCACAAATTTGCGAAGCTATTGAAACCGCCGCGGTAACCACAAAAAAAAGAAAAAAAGTTTGAATGCATTTTTTTTTAGTATTCTATTCTTTATAGCATATAGCCTGCCTCTAGTCTAAATGTCTATCTTTAGAGGATGACTTTGCAGCATGAATATTGTTTGGGATTCGGCAAGCACGCATTCGTTATTGAAAGTGAAACACGGATTCGAAGTCTCCCCTCTGGTCGTGCGCCGTTCACTCTGTGTCGCGGGCAGGGGTGATAGCGCCCGGCGGTTACCCCCCCCCCCCCCCGACCCTTTCTTCTTCTTATTATAAAGTTACTACTTATGATTAACAAAGGCATTCATTTTGTGGCATTAATGTTATATAGTTACACGTTCAATAACATCAGCGTATTTACCGGACCATAGCAAGGCAAGCATTACTCAATTCATATCCCAGTTCCTTCCTTTGCTCAGAGCGTGCCGAGTTGTGCCCATTCTGCGGTCTGTTAATAAAGTTTTCAATCAGACAAGTGTATAGAACGAAGGGCTTTTATTATAACATTCGTTGCAGTAAAATCATTATGCCTCGTTTAGTACTCCTGTGGAGCGCTGGTAGTCCACTCATGGCCGGCGGGGAGCTAACGTTATTAGCCTTGTTGTGAGCTCTCATCAATGACGGACATCCAGGAAGTAAAAAACAAACACGCGCTTGCCGTTTGGTGGTAACAGCAGAGGCGGGTGCAAGCGGTGTGACGTAATTGGCAGAATCGACTGTCAATCAAAATTGTTCTGTTGCTTTGCTTTGGTTGAGAGTATTATTATAAAAAACAGCGGTGATGCTGTATTCAGCTTAACTCTGCGGTGGGCGTGATGTAACAGCGATACCGCGGTAATGCGGTAACCGCGGCAGCTCTAGTTCAGTGAGAAACCATTTAGTTGTTCAGTTTGTGGAAAAGGGTTCAGTGAGAAACCATTTAGTTGTTCAGTTTGTGGAAAAGGGTTCAGTGAGAAACCATTTAGTTGTTCAGTTTGTGGAAAAGGGTTAAGTGAGAAACCATCTAGTTGTTCAGTTTGTGGAAAAGGGTTCAGTGAGAAACCATTTAGTTGTTCAGTTTGTGGAAAAGGGTTCAGTGAGAAACCATTTAGTTGTTCAGTTTGTGGAAAAGGGTTCAGTGAGAAACCATTTAGTTGTTCAGTTTGTGGAAAAGGGTTCAGTGAGAAATCATTTCGTTGTTCAGTTTGTGGAAAAGGGTTCAGTGAGAAACCATTTCGTTGTTCAGTTTGTGGAAAAGGGTTCAGTGAGAAACCATTTAGTTGTTCAGTATGTGGAAAAGGGTTCAGTGAGAAACCATTTAGTTGTTCAGTTTGTGGAAAAGGGTTCAGTGGGAAACTATTTTCGTTCAGTTTGTGGAAAAGGGTTCAGTGAGAAATAGGGATGCCCCGATCGATCGGCCAGCGATCGGTATCGGCTGATATTCAGTATAAATATGAGATTGGAGAATTCCGGGAAGTCCAAGTTCGCGTTGGGGAAGGGGCTGTCCTTTGACGCTGTCGCCAACCTGGTGAATAAGAGGTACCTGGGCTCTGGCTATAGTGTTTACTGTGACAACTTCTAAACCAGCCCGCTCCTCTTCAGGCACCTGGGCCGGCAGGGCTTTGGTGCCTGTGGCACGTACAGGCTGGGCAGAATCAATACTCCATCCACACGGGAGAATGCGCTGACCAAAAAGTCTGCGAGAGGCACGATCAGGTGGATCCGGGACAATGACCTCTTCATGCCATCTGTACGAACATCCACTCGGTGTGTAATGGGGAGACGGTGCTTTGCTGGCAGAAGACAGGTATTGATATTGTATTATTGTATTATGGTATTATGGTTTTTGTGGTGTGGATTTTCTTGTGTATCATTGTGTGTACATGCTGCAACTAATCTGTCTGTCTGTCTATTTATCTAGGTCATGGGCCAATGCAGCAGGTCCCTATCTCCAGGCCCACAGCGGTGGGACAGTACAACAAGTACATGGGTGGCGTGGACACATCGGATCAGATGCTGGGGAACAAGGAGTCTAACGCATGCGCGAGTCAGAGGGTGCATCAAACCCCGTGGCGCAATGAAAGTGAAGTCTGGCGCGTGCCGGCTGAGGTGAGATCCCCGGCCCCTCGTCAGGAACAGCCCCATCGTCAGGAACATCCCCACCATCAGGCACAGCCCCATCGTCAGGAACATCCCCACCATCAGGCACAGCCCCATCGTCAGGCACAGCCCCACCGTCAGGCACAGCCCCATCGTCAGGAACAGCCCCATCGTCAGGAACAGCCCCATCGTCAGGAACAGCCCCATCGGCAGGGATTTGATTAGAGCATGGTCATGTGACACCAGCTCGACCCCATCAAGCATGCCACCCAAACTCGATGAAAACCCAGAAGAGCTCTGCTGCCACATCTCTTACAAGAATGCCCTTGAAGCAGAACAACTTGATGCCACTGTGGTAGACAGAGTGTCGTGATTATAGTACCCACACATCCTGGGGGATGTGGAATAATATATCCATTCCCCAACTCATGTAAAGACACCCCCCTCCCCTCCCCTTTATCCCCTATCCTATGCCCCCCCCCCACCCATTTGACCTATCAAATGGGTCCCCCTCCTCCCCCTTTTTCACTATAAAGGGCTCCTCCAGACAGCATTCGAGGTCTCTACCTGTGTCATTTTCAGCTGATCACCTGGGGCGAGCCCCTCAGCCATTCTCTCTAAATACTATCTGTGTATTTCTATCTGTCTAGTTAATAAACCTCGTTATTAACTGAACCTCGGTTGACTGAGAACATTCTTCAGGATATCCACGATATCCCACAGGGACCTTCTCCACATGCCGGTCAAATTTCCGCCTTGTCGTCAGGGGCCAAGGTTGTATTACAACTGACCATTTTCCAATGGATGCATGTACTGATTGGTACGGCAATAGAGATATATGGAAACTCTGAGCCCAGGTGTACGACCAGACAGCGTGCCTTTGCACAAAACCAGAGAAGATAAAGATAGCCTATACTTCACACTCACGCCATCTACACTGTTCATTTGACGATTGCTCTACCTGTGGTGTTGGAGATCTTGGAGCGGGCATATGCACGGTTCGCTCTGGGCTCCAGATCAGCTTCCCCCCAAAAGTTCCAAAACCGGACACCACAGAAATAGAGGCCAAGTGTAAATTTCATCGAGTCCATCCGCACATTTCTATTGAGCAACTCCATGCCTCCTTCCCCCTGATTGAGGGAAAATCCAAAGATGACCAATTCAACATCCAATGCGATAAGCGCACAAAGAGAGATACAACCCAACAGTTTATCCTCGACTTGATTTCATCCAACCTCGAAAAAGCAAGGGACTCATGGGACCTCGCCAACCTCCTCTGGGATGTTGCAACGGCACAGCCACTCAGCGACTACACCTGGCTTGTCCGGAGCATCCTGAAACGGAATGACCTGACCGGGACCACTGATGGACAGGTGCTGATATGGTGGACATGTGATCCTCGCTCGGTTGTGTTCCTTCCCTGGACCAATGCGACTCTATATCCACCTGTGAGGTCGAGCAACAAGACCATGTATTATCACCCCCGTACTGGAATCTTGTATTCATCTTCACCTCCGGCCCCTCTCCACCTCTATCTCCTCATAAGGACAGATGAAGGGTCTCTCCTTGGGTAGCCCCTTACGTGACTGCGATCTGCAAGCCAGGGGCTTTTTCTATCCGCAGTCACTCTCAGCTATGCCGCTACCAGGCTCAAATTAAGTACCAAGCGCTGAATTCTGAGCTGGGGGTGGGTCAAAAATATATCAGATATGAATTTCAAAGATAGCCAGCATACAATATGGGTTTAACACTGTTTATTAGCAACTCCGAGCTTTCAGACCCCACCGTAAAGCTGTGTTAAACCCATATTGTACGCTGCGGATAGAAAAAGCCCCTGGCTTGCAGATCGCAGTCACGTAAGGGGCTACTCCTTGGGGTGACGGGATCCGACCAAGTTCCTCTTCCACTCAACTCTCCCAGGGATGTTGACCTTGCTCAGAGTGGTCACTTCACGTATGACTCCCTTAATGATATTCGCACTGCCGTCCACTATACCAACCCATCTTACTATGCAGTAGGAAGAGAAGTTGATGAAGATGCTCTAAGACATGAGTTCACCACGACATCGATCTATCACTCCAACCTGGCTGCTGGAGGACTCGGGTGGGTTAACTCGCTTAGACCACTCGCAAGCTTAATCGCATTCTATGTCCAGCTGGCACATCTGGGTGGTGTTCTCTTTGTCTTGAAGTATGTATTCATTGTGATGACCAAACTGTATAATCTGTTCCGGTACGGGCGTTATATGTTGACACGCGATTTGAAATGGACGCGTCACGCGATTGGGCGCACATGTCACATGACCAGAAACGTCAGTGGCCAATCAGATCGCACCAGAAATGTCAGTGGCCAATCAGATCGCAGAACGGGAAATCCGTTGGTAAAAGAATAGACGCCGCCTGGATAGGCAATGTTAAAAGTGCACAAGGGTTGTGTGCACAGCCTCTCCATTTGCACAAAGTGCACAAAATAAAAAAATATATAAACATCCATTTGTCTTTTTCAATTCAGGTATTTTCATGTAGGTCAAACACGAGTGATTAGCTGCATCAACTGTACATTTATTGCAGGACAATGTGTGCCATGCAGTGCATCAGTGTTGATACAATTATATATATTGTAGGGATGCTCGATATTGGCTTTTTTACCGATATACCGATATTGTCCAACTCTTAATTTCCGATACCGATATCAACCGATACCGATATATGCAGGGTCCCCCCCCCCCCCCCCCCAAAAAACTGAATAATTTCAGGTAATTAACATTACATATCTCTTGTCGTGTAAATAACACAACATTATGCATACTTTGACAATAAATAAAATAATAATTTGTTCTTACTTGCCTGGGTAAATAAAGGATAAATAAACGTAAAAAAAAAAAAAAAAAATTAATCGTTACCGATATTTTCCGATATCACATTTTTATGCCAATATCGGTAGGCCGATAATATCGGACATCCCTAGATATTAGATAAATATAAATATAGATACACAAGATCTTCTAACAAGATGGTGCAGAGTCGCAACTAGGGGGTGGTCCAGAGGAGGGCTGTGCCCCCCCCCCCCCCCCCCCCGTCCGGGAGGCCAAAATATTGCAATGCTGTGATTTCCTGCAACCTAAAAACATAAGTTCAATAAAATAGAGAACCAAAAAAAATAAATTCCATATAAATTTACGTTATTTAAATACAATGTATAAGGTTGTACAATAGTTTAATGTTGAACAGGTAAACACGGACACAGTAGAGCAGTTGCAATCACGTTTTAGACAATGACGCGTCTGTTTCTAAGCTGGACCCGAGATTTCACTTAATCTTTTATTGTATTAATCTTTTGGGCACGGTGACATGGCGACGTTGTTGACCGCATTGTTCAGGGAAATCCCTGGACTGAAACACAAATACCAGGGCATAGAAATAAACAGGACTCATCAGCTAACATCAGCCAACTTCTGCATTGCAACCAAAAGGCAGTTGCTTGAATGTCAATGTGGTTGTATTGTAAAATAAACCAGACACACAGCAGTCATTTAAAGCCTGGACCTGCATAGCCAACCTGATTTTTCATTTGAGTCAGAGCTCGATAAAAAATAGCAGTCTCAACATTATTTTGGTTACATGCATTTGTGACTTGATATGAATGTTGATCACAACACTGAGAGAAACGTTGTAACATGATGGTGTTCACTGGATCACAACACTGATCTAGTTACGCTGCTGGCCAGTATGACTTACTACCATAGTGTCTTTATACTAAGGCTGAGCCCGAACGTTCGTTCGTTATGCTGGCATTCAGATTTTAATGAATGGGTTTGAACATTCGCAAAAAAAAAATTCGTTTTTGGGTGGAACGTTTGGTGCACACGCGACGCGACCGGGGAGGTGGGGACTCTAGAGCGGGTTACACACAACATAGCAGTGCTCAAGCACCATGCCCAAAAGATCCACCGTTTCCAACAACCTAACGTAATTATTTCTCAAAACTGCACTTCTTAGCCTAATTAGTTTGCTCCTCAGAAGAGCGGGCCTTGCAGTATTTACACATCAAGGGGACAACCGGTAAAGTGTCCCACGGGCGCGCCGTGATTCCGATCCGCATGAAAATATTCACGGCCATAGAGGAGACCGTGGGACACCTTTTTGCAACCGAATACGCGCTTCCACCCGGCGCGCAAAATCGCGCAAGGAAAAAATCTGACATGGCCAAACCAAAAGGGGGGTACTGACAGACAGGTTCCATCCCGAGTATATGAGGAGAGGCTCCAGGAGAGAGGAGAGAGGCTGAAAACCCGCAGTTCTTGCCCGACTGATGGGAGCCGAATCCCAGATCCGATTTTGATGATGAATACCCCCAAAACATGGAGGTCCCGAAAAGTTTTAAAAACAAATTATTTTTTTATATAATTTTTTTTTGACGAAAGTCAAAAAAGTTGTTTTTCAGTCCGATTTCAGGGAAAGTGGTCCAGGGTGGTCGGATCGACTCAGGGACAAAAACACTAACCCTAGCCCATCGGCCCGGAGCTCCGGGCCGAGTGAACGCATCGGACACCCACAGAAAACGTGACCCGCCTTGGTAGGGCCCCCGCCGGCCGGCCTAACAGCCGGTGTTCGGGCGGACGGTTCCTACCGCTTGCGGGTTCGCCTCTATGGTCGGGGATACATACGAGTGGCGCGTGCCATTCATCTGCCGCGGCGAAGGCGCAGCGCCTCGCTTCTCGGGTCACGCCGTCCCCGGGTGCCGTAGGCCGGGTTACGCGTGGGCCCACCTCGGGTGGAGGCTACCTGGTTGATCCTGCCAGTAGCATATGCTTGTCTCAAAGATTAAGCCATGCAAGTCTAAGTACACATGGCCGATACAGTGAAACTGCGAATGGCTCATTAAATCAGTTATGGTTCCTTTGGACATTCACCTGAAATGAATCATTACAATTATCAGTGCCCCCCGGGCCCCGATGATGCCCCCACCCTGGCGAGCCTGTTTGTGTGTCGTGGCTGCTGGCAGTATGTCCTACCCCCCATCCGAAAGTGGTGCTATTGGGGCCACCTGGTATGGTCTTATTTCTCTCATCACTATAACATAACTGGTCTGGTTCTGGTACCATCACAACACTAAACCATTACAGCAGCGAACATGAATGAAGATAACAACCCAAAGTGACATCTACTGTTAACCCCTTCTTTCAGGTATGCTCCGACTGCGCAAGACCAGGACCATTTGCCCGGCCCCTGTGGCATAACAAGCAGATGGAGAGGGTGGCTGAATTTCTCTACTTCGAGTGTAGATTTTTCGTGGATGACTGCCGGGACAGGCTGACCTACCGGGACAAGGCGACTCACGAGGCGTTGTGTCCTTATAATCCCTGGCGGAATGGTGTGTATCTACCTGCCTGTCTGTCTGTGAGCGTCTCCCAGCAGTTAATTTTTTCTCTCTCTCTCTCTCTCTCTCTCTCTCTCTCTCTCTCTCTCTCTCTCTCTCTCTCTCTCTCTCTCTCTCTCTCTCTCTCTCTCTCTCTCTCTCTCTCTCTCTCTCTCTCTCTCTCTCTCTCTCTCTCTCTCTCTCTCTCTCTCTCTCTCTCTCTCTCTCTCTCTCTCTCTCTCTCTCTCTCTCTCTCTCTCTCTCTCTCTCTCTCTCTCTCTCAGCATGGCTGAATTGAACAAACTGAGCAGGAGACAAATCAAAGTTGGCACCGTGTTTCCCTGCTCAGTTGAAGAGGTTAGTTTAGCGGTAGGTAAAGTTGTTGGTTACAACAGTATTAAATCTGCAGGGAAAATGAATAGTGCTGTGGTTATCTTTCTAGACAGAGTTGAGAAAGTTAATCAGGCAATCGTACGCGGTATTGTTGTTCGGGACCTGCACGTTCCTGTGTTGCCACTTGCGCAACCGTCAATTAAAATCACGTTGTCTAATGTACCACCATTCATCTCTGATGAGTTTCTGATAAGAGAGCTGTCCAGACACGGAAAGATAGTCTCTCCCATTAAGAAGGTGCTTACAGGGGTGCAAATCACCTTTGCTGAAGCATGTTGTTTCTCATAGACGATTTTTGTATATGATTCTGAATAACAGGAATGATGAGTTCAACATGAGATTCCATGTTAAAGTGGAAGATTTTGATTATGTATTGTATGCATCATCAGAGACCATGAAGTGTTTTGGATGTGGGGGGGGGGCATGTAATTAAAGCATGTCCTAAGAAGCAGGCTCAGGAGGCGCATGCTGACGCTGGAGAAGGAACTAGTGGACAAGGAGAGGCTGGTAAAGAAGCGTCAAATAATGAGACTGTGGTTTTAGATATTAGTGGTGAGGAACAGCCAGGAGTGGCCAGGGAAAAACCAGCTGCTGCAGACAGGGCTGCAGTTAAGCTACAAGCAGAAGTGGCCAGGGATAAACTGTGAGGATTCGCCTGTTCCCTGAACTTTTCCCTGTCTACTCTCCTTCACCAGCCCCCACCCTTGCAATGATTTACTCTCCTCTACTCTTCACCAGCCCCCACCCTTGGACTTTCTTGTTCAATTACCATCACGCAGCTGTCATAGTTTGTGATTAGCGCCCCTGAGGGCTTTATATACCTGGACCTCCCTTCCAGTCCTTGTCGGGTCGTTCTGTATCTGTATCTGTGTTCACTCTGTGTTCATGGAGTTCTGTACGTTACCATCCTGTACGTTACCATCACCTGCCGCGTCTCCGGCGTGAGACGACGTGCCAGCCATCACCACCTGTCGCCGTTTGCCTGGAGTGGGACACCGTCTTCGCTCTCTAATTCTCTACGGTAGGTTTTCCAGTGTTCCCACTCCAGACGTCAAGCCGGCTCGTCATCGCTCCCGATTCCACGGGAGGAAGGCGTCTCTTCGTGATCCTCGTTCCTGGGGTGAGGCTCGTCGTCGCTCCCTAGTATTCCACGGGAGGACGGCGTGTGCCCATCCCGTTCCCCTTGGACCCAGGCTCGTCGTCGCTCCCTAGTATTCCACGGGAGGATGGCGTGTTCTCGCCCCGGTCCCCTGGGACCCCCTGTGTTCTGCGCTGCCCGTCTGCAGCATCCGAGGAGGAGGAGGAGGAGGATCTCCGTGCCCGGCCCCCGCTGTCGGGCCCCTGTCCCCGTGCCAGGCCCCCGCTGTCGGGCCCCTGTCCCCGTGCCAGGCCCCCGCTGTCGGGCCCCTGTTCCCGTGCCAGGCCTCCGCACAAGCCGGCTCGTCATCGCTCCCGATTCCACGGGAGGAAGGCGTCTCTTTGTTTGTTGCTTTGTCTTGTCCCCTGCCCCGCTGTCTGATTTTTCGGTCGCCTGGTGGCTCCCGTGGGGGGGGAGGTACTGTGAGGATTCGCCTGTTCCCTGAACTTTTCCCTGTCTACTCTCCTTCACCAGCCCCCACCCTTGCGATGATTTACTCTCCTCTACTCTTCACCAGCCCCCACCCTTGGACTTTCTTGTTCAATTACCATCACGCAGCTGTCATAGTTTGTGATTAGCGCCCCTGAGGGCTTTATATACCTGGACCTCCCTTCCAGTCCTTGTCGGGTCGTTCTGTATCTGTATCTGTGTTCACTCTGTGTTCATGGAGTTCTGTACGTTACCATCCTGTACGTTACCATCACCTGCCGCGTCTCCGGCGTGAGACGACGTGCCAGCCATCACCACCTGTCGCCGTTTGCCTGGAGTGGGACACCGTCTTCGCTCTCTAATTCTCTACGGGAGGTTTTCCAGTGTTCCCACTCCAGACGTCAAGCCGGCTCGTCATCGCTCCCGATTCCACGGGAGGAAGGCGTCTCTTCGTGATCCTCGTTCCTGGGGTGAGGCTCGTCGTCGCTCCCTAGTATTCCACGGGAGGACGGCGTGTGCCCATCCCGTTCCCCTTGGACCCAGGCTCGTCGTCGCTCCCTAGTATTCCACGGGAGGATGGCGTGTTCTCGCCCCGGTCCCCTGGGACCCCCTGTGTTCTGCGCTGCCCGTCTGCAGCATCCGAGGAGGAGGAGGAGGAGGATCTCCGTGCCCGGCCCCCGCTGTCGGGCCCCTGTCCCCGTGCCAGGCCCCCGCTGTCGGGCCCCTGTCCCCGTGCCAGGCCCCCGCTGTCGGGCCCCTGTTCCCGTGCCAGGCCTCCGCACAAGCCGGCTCGTCATCGCTCCCGATTCCACGGGAGGAAGGCGTCTCTTTGTTTGTTGCTTTGTCTTGTCCCCTGCCCCGCTGTCTGATTTTTCGGTCGCCTGGTGGCTCCCGTGGGGGGGGAGGTACTGTGAGGATTCGCCTGTTCCCTGAACTTTTCCCTGTCTACTCTCCTTCACCAGCCCCCACCCTTGCGATGATTTACTCTCCTCTACTCTTCACCAGCCCCCACCCTTGGACTTTCTTGTTCAATTACCATCACGCAGCTGTCATAGTTTGTGATTAGCGCCCCTGAGGGCTTTATATACCTGGACCTCCCTTCCAGTCCTTGTCGGGTCGTTCTGTATCTGTATCTGTGTTCACTCTGTGTTCATGGAGTTCTGTACGTTACCATCCTGTACGTTACCATCACCTGCCGCGTCTCCGGCGTGAGATGACGTGCCAGCCATCACCACCTGTCGCCGTTTGCCTGGAGTGGGACACCGTCTTCGCTCTCTAATTCTCTACGGGAGGTTTTCCAGTGTTCCCACTCCAGACGTCAAGCCGGCTCGTCATCACTCCCGATTCCACGGGAGGAAGGCGTCTCTTCGTGATCCTCGTTCCTGGGGTGAGGCTCGTCGTCGCTCCCTAGTATTCCACGGGAGGACGGCGTGTGCCCATCCCGTTCCCCTTGGACCCAGGCTCGTCGTCGCTCCCTAGTATTCCACGGGAGGATGGCGTGTTCTCGCCCCGGTCCCCTGGGACCCCCTGTGTTCTGCGCTGCCCGTCTGCAGCATCCGAGGAGGAGGAGGAGGATCTCCGTGCCCGGCCCCCGCTGTCGGGCCCCTGTCCCCGTGCCAGGCCCCCGCTGTCGGGCCCCTGTCCCCGTGCCAGGCCCCCGCTGTCGGGCCCCTGTTCCCGTGCCAGGCCTCCGCCGTCGGGCCCCTGTCCCCGTGCCAGGCCCCCGCCGTCGGGCCCCTGTCCCCGTGCCAGGTCTCCGCCGTTTGAACCCTGTCCTCATCCCTGTAAGCAGCTCTGGTCCTCGCCCTGTCCAAGGCCTTAACCCTGTTCTCTGTCCCTGTCTCCAGCCCGCCTCTCCGGGCCTCTGTCCCTGTCCCCCTCTCCAGTGCCCCTGGTCCTGGCCCTGACACTTAGCCCTGGCCCTTAGCCCTGGCCCTTAGCCTTAGTCCCTTAGCCTGTTCGCCTCTTAAAGGCACAGTGCCGCATTTTCCATATTTCCTTGACTCTAGTGTTTTTGTGTTCTCCCTTAAAGGGACTGTGCTGCTTTTTGTTCTATAATAAATATTTGTCCTGTTTTGGCTTACTCTCATACCTGTCTTGTGTTGTGCGATTGGGGTCGGTTACAAACATAACAGTACGACCGACCCGTCGACGACCCCAGCCAGCACAGACAGTGTATGTGAGTTAGCCCCTGTTAGTTCCCTCTAGTTCCCTCTAGCTCCCTCTAGTTCCCCTGTTAGTTCCCCTGTTAGTTCCCCTGTTAGTTCCCCTGTTGACTCCCCTGTTAGCTCCCCTGTTAGCCTCGTTAGCTCCCCTGATAGCTACCCTGTTCCCCACAGCTAGGACTGTCCTTTCAGCTAGCTTGTTCTCATGCTGGTCTAGCCCTGTCTGCTAGCCTAGCTCCGGCAGCTAGCGCAGCCTCTATGTTAATGTAGCAGTACAGCTAGCATAGGCCCTGTAGCTAGCAATGCTCTGGCAGCTACCCTGTCCCTCTGCTAGCCCCACTTTAGGTGTAGCTTCCCCTGCTTGCATGGCCCATTTTTTTTGGTTTGTTGCTTTGTCTTGTCCCCTGCCCCGCTGTCTGATTTTTCGGTCGCCCGGTGGCTCCCGTGGGGGGGGAGGTACTGTGAGGATTCGCCTGTTCCCTGAACTTTTCCCTGTCTACTCTCCTTCACCAGCCCCCACCCTTGCGATGATTTACTCTCCTCTACTCTTCACCAGCCCCCACCCTTGGACTTTCTTGTTCAATTACCATCACGCAGCTGTCATAGTTTGTGATTAGCGCCCCTGAGGGCTTTATATACCTGGACCTCCCTTCCAGTCCTTGTCGGGTCGTTCTGTATCTGTATCTGTGTTCACTCTGTGTTCATGGAGTTCTGTACGTTACCATCCTGTACGTTACCATCACCTGCCGCGTCTCCGGCGTGAGACGACGTGCCAGCCATCACCACCTGTCACCGTTTGCCTGGAGTGGGACACCGTCTTCGCTCTCTAATTCTCTACGGGAGGTTTTCCAGTGTTCCCACTCCAGACGTCAAGCCGGCTCGTCATCGCTCCCGATTCCACGGGAGGAAGGCGTCTCTTCGTGATCCTCGCTCCTGGGGTGAGGCTCGTCGTCGCTCCCTAGTATTCCACGGGAGGACGGCGTGTGCCCATCCCGTTCCCCTTGGACCCAGGCTCGTCGTCGCTCCCTAGTATTCCACGGGAGGATGGCGTGTTCTCGCCCCGGTCCCCTGGGACCCCCTGTGTTCTGCGCTGCCTGTCTGCAGCATCCGAGGAGGAGGAGGAGGATCTCCGTGCCCGGCCCCCGCTGTCGGGCCCCTGTCCCCGTGCCAGGCCCCCGCTGTCGGGCCCCTGTTCCCATGCCAGGCCTCCGCCGTCGGGCCCCTGTCCCCGTGCCAGGCCCCCGCCGTCGGGCCCCTGTCCCCGTGCCAGGCCTCCGCCGTCGGAACCCTGTCCTCATTCCTGTAAGCAGCTCTGGCCCTCGCCCTGTCCAAGGCCTTAACCCTGTTCTCTGTCCCTGTCTCTAGCCCGCCTCTCCGGGCCTCTGTCCCTGTCCCCCTCTCCAGTGCCCCTGGTCCTGGCCCTGACACTTAGCCCTGGCCCTTAGCCCTGGCCCTTAGCCTTAGTCCCTTAGCCTGTTCGCCTCTTAAAGGCACAGTGCCGCATTTTCCATATTTCCTTGACTCTAGTGTTTTTGTGTTCTCCCTTAAAGGGACTGTGCCGCTTTTTGTTCTATAATAAATATTTGCCCTGTTTTGGCTTACTCTCATACCTGTCTTGTGTTGTGCGATTGGGGTCGGTTACAAACCATAACATAAACCAGCTGAGACTGACAGTGCTGCAGGTGAGCTACAGGAAGAAGTGGCCAGGGTTAAACCAGCTGCTGCAGAAAGTGCTACAGGTGAGCTACAGACAGAAGTGGCCAGGGATAAACCAGCTGCTGTAGACAGTGCTACAGGTGAGCTACAGACAGAAGTGGCAAGGGATAAACCAGCTGCTGCGGCAGTGCTACAGGTGAGCTACAGACAGAAGTGGCAAGGGATAATCCAGCTGAGACAGACAGTGCTAAAGGTGAGCTACAGGAAGAAGGGGCCTGTGAGAAACAGACAGACAGTACTACAGGTGAGCTGCAGGTAGAAGGGGCCTGTGTGAAACAGACAGACAGGGCTACAGGAGAACTGCAGCTAGAAGGGGCCTGTGAGAAACAGACAGACAGGACTACAGGTGAGCTGCAGGTAGAAGGGGCCTGTGAGAAACAAACATACAGTGCTGCTGTGTCTGGGGGAAAAACACAGGAGAGTAGCAATGGTCTGTGCGACAACAGTGCAGAAGTAAGTGAACAGACAAATGAGGTGGAAATGGAAGATGAGGCTGTTTCACAATCTGCACCTCATAAACGCAAAGGAATGACTTCACAGTCAGACCAGAGTGATAGTGAGGAGTATGAGTCAGATGGTAGTGACATATCTGAGTTAAGGAAGTCACAAAACAGAAGATCACTGTCAGTCAAAACCATCAAAACTTTGCTACAGGAAACAAAGAATGTTCGGGGTTTGAAAATAGAGGAACATATTCCTGATACAGAGGCTTTCTATACGTCTGTCAGGTTTCACATGGGAAATAACAGCTTCACTAAGCAGGAGGTGTATAGACTAAGGAAATTACTGCCAAAGGTCAGAAAACAAATTCATGAAAGGAAAACAAGTGGCAACTTTTAATTTATTGTTATTGTGCGTTTTAGTCACTCCTCTTCTCTCCATGGAACATTTTAAGGTTGGAACTTTGAACTTGAATGGGGCAAGAGATGTGAGAAAACGTGCAACGCTGTTTGAACTGGTCAAGGTAAAACACATTGATGTTCTTTTTATGCAGGAGACACACAGTGATAAAGTAAATGAGGTGGAATGGAGGAAGGAATGGGAAGGGAATCTAGTGTTGAGTCATAATACTACAAATAGTAGTGGAGTTGGTTTTTTATTCTCAAAACGTTTTATTCCTGCTTCCTATACTGTAGAACATAGGTGTCAAATTCATGTGAGGTGGCCCGCCACCTCATTTGATGTGGCCCCCCAAGAGCTCTGGTAAAGAAATGTATTATTATTTTTTTTTTAAACATTAATCCTGGGTTAAAAAATAGCGGCGTTAAAATAATTGTGGGTTAATGCGTTAATAAAGCTTTAACTTTGACAGCCTTAGTTATTACACATTCTTACACATACATGTATGTTGAACATCTGAGGTATTGATGAAGTAACAAAGGAAAAAAGCCAAAAGCACTTACTCCTCAGACATTCTTTGACAATTTTATAGCCCAAAATACAAAAAAGATCCAGGCGGAATAGGTAACAAAGGGTTGAAGAAATATTGTCTGAACTGTCAGATGCAAACTGGCTGTGTGACATAACCGAGCATCTCGCTCAATTGAATAAGAAGCTGTAGGGACACAAACAAGTCCCACCCAAAACTTGACCAATATAGTTGTGAACTGAGACAACCCTTATTTTGTTATTTTTGAGTACAGTTACAGTTGTGTGTTCATGCAGACACATAATAGCAATTTAATTACAAATTGAAAATGGTGGACCCTGATGTAAACAAGTCGAAAGTCTTTCTTTGGTCTGCATCCCCTTAACAATTGTGTGTATTGAGCTGTACTGTACTGTACCCATTCTGCAATCTGTTAATTAAAGTTAATTAAACTATCTTCCATTAGTTGGATGTATGGCCTCTGCAAGGTTGTGTGCAGCCATTTGTTTTTGTAACATCTGCTACATCTGTCCCACGTGTTCTTTGCAGCTCAGTTGTTAGTTCTGCCCCTCTTGACTGTGACAAAAAGGTTTTGAACAAACATAATGTCATAGCTTGCATTTGATTATCTTCTTCTTTGTTATTTACTTGAATGGTTTGATCATTGATTAATGGAGTAATATGGGGTTCTGATTAACTAAAATTATTTGTTAAAATAACATAAGCTAACATATATTTTTACATCTATGCAAATGCATGTGCAATATGTATAACTTGAATAAGTAATAAATACAGAAACAACATGTTTAACAATATGTAAATGAGTAGCTACATTTATTTTACATTACATTAACATTTATACGGTCTTTGGCCCTTTGAGGGCAACCATAATGCTGATGTGGCCCTCTGTGAAAATGAGTTTGACACCCCTGCTGTAGAACATGTTGTAGAGGGTAGGTTCATTGTAGTGAAAGCACAATTTGAAACATTTAATATGGTTTTATTGAATATTTATGCTCCTTCTAAAGGGCCTGAAAGAAAGGCCTTTTTAGATATAGTGTGTACTAAATTGTCCAATTTTAATCCGGATGATTTCTTATTTTTTTCTGGAGACTTCAATTGCACAGAGAATAACAGTTTAGACAGGAATCACAATGAACCCCATCCAGCTTCTCAAAGTGCATTAAGACAGCTTGTACACACACACGGCTTGGTTGATGTGGAGGAGGTTTCATGGGAATGAGCGCCAGTATACATGGTCTCATTGTAGGGATAATGTTGTCTCCTTAGCTAGACTTGACCGTTTTTATTGTTTTAAACACCATTTTAATGTTTTTAAAATGTGCAAAATATTGCATGTTGGTTTTACAGACCATTCATTGGTAATGTGCAATGTCTTTATTAAAAATCTGGTGCCTAGAAGTGCGTATTGGCATTTTAATTCAGCTTTGCTCCATGAAAAGGATTTTAGAGATGTTTTTAGTTTTTTTTTTTTTCCTGTTTAGGAGTAGGAAGAAGGAGTTCTCTTCTCTTAGGCAGTGGTGGGACTGTGGCAAAATAGAAATTAAAATGCTTTGTCAACAACACACTCTCAATGTAACTAGAGACATCACTACCTCCATGAGAGATTTGGAGACTGAGATAGTGGACCTTGAGAAAATGTTTGGGTCCACAGGAAATCAAGGACAGTTTGAAGTCCTTAATAAAAAAAATGGCTTTAGCTGACCTGCTAGGTGTGAAAGCTCAAGGAGCTTTGTTAAGGTCTAGATTTTGAATGTTAATGCTATGGATGTGCCTTCCAGTTACTTCTTCGGTCTGGAAAAGAATGGACAGAATCAATTCAGAGACGGGCAGGACATCACTGATGCCAGTCAGATCCGGAGACGGGCCGTTGAGTTTTATTCTGCTTTGTATAGCAGTGAGTACACTGACAATGATGTCTTTCTACAGTCCTTTTGTGAAGGATTGCCCACAGTATCACAGGAGTCGAATGTGCTGCTGGAGAGACCTTTGGACTCGTCAGAGCTCTATTCTGCCTTACAGAGCATGGGTGGCGGGAAAGCCCCTGGTATTGACGGTTTGACGGTGGAGTTTTACAAATACTTTTGGGACATTGTGAAAGACGATCTTCTCGAGGTGTTCAATGAAAGTCTGGCTGAGGGTGCTTTGCCGCTTTCCTGTCGCAGGGCAGTGATAACCTTACTGCCAAAAAAGGGGACTTTGCAGGACATAAGGATGAATGAATGAATGAATGAATGAAAACTTTATTTAACAGATTGCAGAATGGGTACAATACAGTACGGCTCAATACATACAATTGTTAAGGGGATGCAGACCTGAAAAATACATTTGTCTTGTTTCCATCAGGGTCCCCCATTTTCAATTCATATAGACATTTATGACATACACAACATACATGACATTTATGGCATAGGGACATATAGGTATTTAGTACCGATACATTTGTGACATAAACGGTATTCAAATATACAGTACTGTTACCCCTAGATCCTGACAGAGTATATACATATGTTGGGGAGGGGACTGTACATTAGGAGGGGGTGGGTGGGTGGGAGAGAAATATCCATACGGCGGGGAGGGAATATGTACATGCGGTGGGGAGGAGACTGTCTATTAGGAGGTGGAGGAGGTTTTGGGCATTTACGGTGGCCAGTTTCTAATTGCAGCCTCCCGTAGGTGCTCTTTAAGAGCGGTTTTGAATGTGGGTAGAGATTCACATTCCTTTACAGCTTTGGGTAGGGCGTTCCACATTGATGTGGCATAATTGCGAAACGTGTTTAGTCCCTTGTTTGAGCCGAATCTGGGTTTAACATGATTTGTTGAGCTTCCTCTGGTGTAGTGGTTGTGGTATTCACTGACCTTTGGGAAATATTTTGACATGTACATGGGTACCTTAGTCGTATAGTGTATCTTGTAGACCAGGCCCATTGCAAGTTGCTGTACTCTGTCGTCTACTCTAAGCCATCCTAGGTTGTCAAAGTGGGCAGGGGTGAGGTGGGTTCTGGGGGTAAGGTCAAGTAGTAGTCTGACCAGTTTGTTTTGTGATGTTTGTAATTTTGTTTTAAGCACCTTTGAGGTGCTTTGGTACCATGAGGTGCACGCATAGTCGTAGTACCCTTGAATGAGTGCTCCTGCCAGAGTCTTCAGGGTATTCTTGTTTACCAGAGAGGAGATCCGGTACAAGAATCTAGTTCGTTGGTTGACTTTTTTTTATTACATTGGATGCCATTTTGTCACAGGAAAGATTTGCCTCTAGGATGGAACCCAGGTAGGTAATTTCGTCTTTCCTTGTGACAATATTGTCACCCACTGCAACTGAGAAGCCGTCGGTCTTGCTGAGTTTGTTATTTGAACGGAAGAGTATGGACTCTGTTTTGACCATGTGTAATGATAGTTTGTTATCAGCGAGCCATATGCAGATTTTGCCTAGTTCCGAGCTGAGGGTTTTTTCAACCTGCAACTTGTTCTTGTCAGAGACCAGCAGGGCTGAGTCGTCCGCAAACAGGAACAAGTTGCAGTCACAGGCTGACGACATGTCATTTGCATAAATTAGGAAGAGTAGCGGTCCTAGTATGCTTCCTTGTGGAACACCACAGCTCACTGTGAGGGGGGGGGGGATAGAGTACCATTTACCTCTACCATCTGTTCTCTCCCTTCCAGGTAGGATTGCATCCAGCTCACTGATAAGCTATCAAAACCAATTGCTTTTAGCTTGTCAATCAGAATGGAGTGATTGACAGTGTCGAAGGCCTTTTGTAGGTCCAGCATGACCATGCCGCAGTATTTGCCCGCGTCCACCTCTTGTTTGATGTGGTCGTTCAAATAGAGGAGGCATGTGTCAGTGGAGTGGGACGTTCTGAAGCCAGATTGGAATTCGTAGATTCGATTTTTTTCCGCCAGGTACTTTTTTCGACCTGTTTGTAGACTATTTTCTCCATGACTTTCGAGATGGAGGTAAGAATAGAAACAGGACGGTAGTTGCCTGGGTCTAATTTGCTGCCCTTTTTGTGCAGAGGGATCACTCTCGCTATTTTGAAGTCCTTGGGGATGTGTCCCTGTTTTATAGAGAGGTTTATTATGTGTGTGATGACTGGGGTGATGGCGGCTGCTGCGTCTCTGAGGAATTTGGAGGGGATGTTGTCATGGCCAGTGGCCTTGTTAGGTTGGAGGGCGCTCAATTTTTTGAGTACCTCATCGGTTGTTACCATTTCAAGTTTGAAGTCGTCTTTGTGGACCCCTAGGTTTTTGTAGTATGCTACTATGTGTTCTACCCCATAATGCCCTGAGTGGGAGGGTAGTTTGTTTACCAGTGTTGTGGCTATGTTTGTGAAGAAGATGTTTAAGTAATTGGCTACATCCAGCTTGTCTGTGATGAGCATGTTGTCTGTCTTTATGTTTATGTTTGAGAATCTGGTTTTAAGTTTTTTACTGCAGCCTAGTTGATTATTGAGTAATTTCCAAAGTTCGCAGGGTTTGTTTTTGTTTTCCTCAGTTTTGTCGTTGATGAAATTTCTTTTTGCGGTTTTGATCATGATGTTTACGTCATTTCTTAGTCTGTTTCTTTGAATTTTTTGTTCAACCACGTGGGCTTGGAGTTCACTGTTTGAGCTTTTGGAAAGCTTTGTCTGACTTTTATGAAGTTCAGAGCATTTTTTGTCTCTGGTTTTCATAGCGGCCAGTATTTCAGTGTTCATCCATGGCTCAGCGCGATTTTTAACCCTGGTGGTTCTTATGGGTGCCATGTTGTTGAGTATTGCTGTGTGCTGCCCAGATCGACAACACAGAACGGCTGTGTTTACTACGGTGCCTTGAGACTGCACTTCGCTTGATCTACGCTCCGGGTAGGCAAGGCCTGACCAGACCTTGTACACTTCTTCTGGCTTTCCCTTCTAAATGTTTTGTAAATAACGATGTTTTCCAAAACGAGTGTTGCTGCACTACATTTAGGATACGACGCGAGTTATGTGTGAATTGTCTTGTCACTGGTATTTAGCTTCTCCATGCAAATCGGGTTGTTGTTACAGATGTGAAAATGATCTGGTTTGTTGTGTTGAGAAACATCATGTGTGTTCTGTTTATATGTACCGTGTACTCACAACTAAGGGGGTTAACTAACCTATAAAGCTATGCTTAGTGACAAATGAGTAAAGAATGATTCTTTTCTCAGCCTGTAATGACAATGAACAGTGTGTTCACATATTAACAGGTTTTCCTGTTTTAACTGGCCGTATTAAGGGTAAAGTAGGAGGATTGTGTTTCCCCCCGGTTCCCTGGGGACTTCTTCATCCTTCTCGCAGACATGTTGTTGCACTACATTGTGTCACTGTGTGGTAGGGATGCGATGTAACCCTTAGCTTGATTGCTGAGGTTGTGCTAAAACTGCTGGAGAAACTTTATTTTCCTAAAAGAAAAGATTGTTTGGTCGCTTTCGTGTGTGCTTAGCAAGGCCTGTGGCCGATACTAATCGAGAATTATGTATTCTCTCATTATGAAAAACGGCGTTCCTCTGTAGAGTGTTTTTGCCATTTTTTGTAGGTGATGATGGGTTGTGTGTGTCATGTGACCTACAACTGGGTTGGACTGGCCACAGAAGCACATGTGTAAGTTTGGTACCGGGGCTCTTGGAGAGCCCTCTCTATTCTGTGTTTTTTCCTTAGTAAAAATCAGATAGCAGGTTAGCTCATGCACTGTGTGAAGCTGTCAGACGCTTCATGGAGCTGACTATGACTGTGTCATACTCTCTTTTTGTCATTACATCGTATCATGGGTGTGGGGTCGTAAAGGGGTGAACTGGTAACCTTTCCTCCCCCTTTTTCTGTTGGTCAGGGGTAAACCCACCTGTCCTACGTTGCGGTTCGGCACGTTACAGGGTGAGGGGGGGGGGAGGGAGTTTCCTGGTCCCACGGCCTGGAATATTGGGCGTGTGCACCGCAGAAATTCCCCCGCCATTGAGTACGTCACCGTGCGCGTCTCTGTTGGTAGGACTTCCGTGTGCTGTTCAGGTCCATGTGATGGATCTGTTTCGGGGGGTGGTCAGGGCTCCTCCTCACCAAGCTCCTATTCGGGCCTTCTGTGAGTTGGGACTCTCCTTCCATGTGAGGGAGCCTCCTTCAGAGTACAGAGCCTCCTCCTCAGATTGTCAAGGTGAGTGGACCCTCAAGAAGGAGTCCTACTCTATTGTGTATGTATTCGATTCAATTCGATTATTGAGTGTGTATGGGTTCAGTGCCTCCTCCCCGGAGAGCCCTAAAACCAATTTTTTACATGGCTCAAGGTGCAATATATTCTTTTCAATCTGTACAGCTCACGTGGGAAGTCTCTCTGGGGATTCCCGTCTCCTTCCTATGAGAGGGTGGTGGGATGTAAAAATGTGAAAAGAATTTACCCCCGGCTGTGTAGACTGGGATACATACAGTAGAAGCCCTCGAGAATCACGTCCCCACTGCCACTCATCTACCACTCCAATGTCACTTTAGAACTCACTCAGGTGTTAATTTTCGGGGGCTGGTACTTAATTTAAGTGCTTCCCCAGGGAGGGGGTCGGGGGCTACTGCCCTCAGACCCCCAAGATAATTTTTATATGGGCAGTCTGACTTGGCGTACTGACCATATATTAGTGTTGCAATGCATGATAAATAAACAGTGAAAAAATCTAAGAAATCGGATGGGGCTGGGACATTTGGGACGAATAAAAATGTAAGATGAAAATCTCCCCAGCCGTGGAGGTGTGAAATCTGGCCCGGTCGAGAACAATAGGAGTCACAAAATCAGAGTGGTGAAGTAGTGGCAGAGTAGCAGTAAATGCCTGACTTCTAAGGGCTTCTACTGTACTGTTGGTGCTTCCTTCTTTTCTATTAAAAAGAGTTGGAGTTAGGAAGTATCACACCCCTCTTGTCGTTCCCCTGGGCGCCTTGGGGATTCAATGACAGGTCTAAATAGCCTGTTCATTGATGTGGGTGTGTCCCGACGCACGTATAGTGCTAGCTCGGGGTGTTCTGTAAACAAGCGACTGACTGGCACGCCTTGGTTGCTTGAGGTTAAAACGGCGTTTTTATAAAGCAACTGGGATGGAGGTTTTTCCTCTTCCGACGACCAAATCCGATGACCTGGTTTGGTTATCGACGGATTCTCGTTCATATCTGGGGGATGATGACGGAATGGATCTGAACATATGTAGAGGGGTCTCACGCCCTGGGGGTGGGCCACCGGGCGCGGTTCACCCGAACGTCTGGGTGGCGCCTTCTTTTCATGTTTAAGATCAACACGCATATCTGCCCCTTCTCCTGGAGTAGGCATGTCAGCGTGGTTAGGGCACGGGACTGGTTCTGGTCACGCTGGTCCGGATCAGTTGAACCCGTTGTCCGCCGGGGATGCAGATCTGCTGTTCTGGTACCCTGAGGGACTTGGGCTTTTTTCAGGGGGAAAAATGCCAGGTCGGTCCGGGTGTCACAGGGTTAAGCGCTAAGGAGACCCTGGTTGGGTAAATCTTTTACTCAGCACTGTCGTAATGGCTTACGGCCATGCCAACCTGTACACGCTCGATCTCGTCAGATCTCGGCCGCTACACAGGTTGGTCCTGGTTAGTACTTGGTTGGGAGACCGCCTGGGAATACCAAGTACGGTGTGCTTGGGGCTGGTTCTCCATTCTTTTTCGCTCCTCTCTCACGCATGGCGAAGAGGGGCCTGTTGGGGTGGTCTTTGACCTCCTCTGGTGACCCTGTGCTTCCCGTATCGCCGGGCCCGGTCCGAAGTCATCTTTCGTCGACCCGTAGGCCTGGGTTAACCCTTTTTTGAAAACTGAAACACTTGTACTGCGGTATAGCCGGTGTATACCCGCAGGTGTGTTTTGGAGTTTTTTTCTTGAGGGGTTATAGGAACAACCACCGCATTGGGTAACACCAAGGTGGTTGATTCCCTGGTGTGTTGGAGCAGTGTCAACTCCCGGGTTCACCGGTTGAGGGTGCCCCTGCACGTTCATGACGTCTGCCAATCGTGTCAGCCTTCTCTGCCTCAACCCCTCTGGGTGGGTTTTTTTTAAATGGAGGCTTGGTCATGCAACAACGCCAGCTTACGCCCCTTCCGCCGGGGCGGCTGTGTTCAGCTGTCCCCTCTGGCGCCTGTCTCGTCCGCAGTCTCCAGGCTAGGGTTAACAGCCTGTTGCCTGGTTTTTCCCTGGTGCGCTGCCTGCTTCCGTTGGTTAACCTTTTTTGTGTGCTTACGGCCATGCTGACTGCCTGTTCTGCAGGGTCAGTGTGCCAGGCGGTGTACTATTGGGGGGACAGGGCCCGCTCGGCTGAGGGGCCTTTGTCCAAATACGCTGGCGATGTGGGGGGCGGGGTCACTAAGTGCCCACCTGGTGGGGTCTTGATGCTGGCATCATGGACTTCTCCGGGCCCCCGTTCCAGGGGGTCCAGTCCCTTTGGTGGGTCTGGGTCTTTCTTCGCGCTCCGCTGCTACGGCCTTGCCACAGGGTTGGGTTTGCCCTTGACCCCGTGATTCTGGGGGCAGTAACGAGGTTGTTCCCTCCGTTTGTTCCCGGGTGGCATGCGGGTTGTGCATGTGTAGTCGTGGGGTCAAGCCATGGTCTGCTCACCCTGTGCATTGAGTTGCTTGAGTGCCTCTTCGCACGGTCGGGTCCGTCGCCCTCCCGTGAAGCCCCCAATAGGGGGGGTGCCCTCCATTAGGGGGGGTCGGGGGGGCTCGGTCCTCCCTGATCTGATGGCTGTGGGGGGCCTCAGCGGGGTACATTTGTCGAGCTTCTAGCTCCCGCTCAGCTCCTATTATGCAATGAGACGCTGAGCGGGAGCTAGTGTGATACAGAACGTTTTGGGTTATGACTATAACCAAGTTCTGTTAACACTAGTGGACGCTCAGCGTCTAGACGCCGCTGCGGCCCTTGATTTTTCATTGTGGTGAAATTTGTTGGGAAGGAGATGAGTGTGTGGCACCACCCCTGCTTATGTAGGTAAGCGGATGGGGGTGTGGCCAGATGAATGCTGGCATTTAAAGGTACATTTTGAAATGTATTCAGTATATATATGCTGAAGCGAGATATATGCAATGAGACGCTGAGCGTCCACTAGTGTTAACAGAACTTGGTTATAGTCATAACCTAACGTTCTACCCTGGCCAGGTCAAAGCCCGGATTTAAACCCCATTGAAAATCTGTGGTGGGACTTTAAAAAAGTCCATTAAAAAACACAGACCGAGTCGCGCTCAAATAGAGGGGATTGCACATGAGGAATGGGCAAAAATACCGCGGGCACGCTGTGCGAAGCTAGTGCATGGCTATCCTTCACGGTTAAATGCAGTGCTCAAAGCCAAAGGTTTTTGCACCAAGTATTGATTGTTTTTTTGGGACTTCCATGTGTGTTCCATGGCCAGGGCCAGAAACCCCCTCTCCAGAGGCGGCTACACACCTCCATTTCCTGCTAGCACCCCTAAAATCACCTGTGCCGACGGCTCAGAGCTGGAGTTTGTTACTTCTTATAAATACCTTGGCCTCTGGCTAGACCAGTCCCTTTCCTTCTCTACATAAAACACCAGCAGGCCAAAGTCAAAGCTCGTCTGAGCTTCCTGCACCGCAACAAAGCTTCCTTCACCCGCTCGGCCAAACACACTCTTTTCAAGATGACCATCCTCCCTATATTTGATTATGGCGACACCATCTATAGAATGGCATCCCAGCGTGCCCTCAGAAAACTCGACATACTCCCATTAGTGGTCTGCAAGGGCCTTGAAATGAAGCCCGTACCCAGCCCGAGCCCGTGAACTTCAGGCCCTGCCCGAAAATAAGCCCGACTGTAAATAATATTTTAGGCCCTAGCCCGCGTGAAAACCCGATTTTTTTTTATTATTTATTATTAATTTTTTTTTTTTTTTTTTTAAATATTCGAAACACGGTTTTATATGAACTTAATAAATAAACAAAAACGAAAATGTTCAATAGGTCTACCTAAATAACAGATAGTGAAAACGAAAGAAACATTAATATATATATTATAACATATAGCCAAAAATTCTTTTATTTTTTGTTTTAAATATTCTAAACACTGTTTATATATTAACTTAATAAATAAACAAAAACGAAAATGTCCAATAGGTCTAACTAAATAACACATTATCATGCTGAAAACTAACAACCAGTATAGCCTTTTTTCGCAAATTCTATTTCCCAGCGCGAGTCAGCCTCGTAAAACTCGTAATTTGAAGGCTATATGGAATCTTCTTTGACACACACACACACACACACACACACGACACAATAGCCTACTCAGTCACTGTACAAACAAACAGAAAACATAAATCAGATTTCGAGCAGAGCAACATTTATATAATGAAAGCGCAACAGAACAGGGCAGCAGCGACGTCACCCCAGACACCAGCAAATAATAATAATCAAACTCACCACTTCGCTGTGTTGATGTCAGCAAGGCGTTGAACAACGTTAACAACGTTAACATCCAAGAACAAATTAAAACATTCGCCAACTGGCTATATTCCAACTTCAACCTATGCCGCTTCGGTCTGGTTAATTTGTTCATCATCCACCTGAGCCGCGCGCTCCCCTCGAGTTATCATCCACCTGAGCCGCGCGCTCCCCTCGAGTTATCATCCACCTGAGCCGCGCGCTCCCCTCGAGTTATCATCCACCTGAGCCGCGCGCTCCCCTCGAGTTATCATCCACCTGAGCCGCGCGCTCCCCTCGAGTTATCCCTGCAGGCTGCGGAGGGAGACATCCAAATGTTTCCAAAAATGCAACTTTCCCTTATTTTATCTGTTAACCTATACATCTTGACTCCTCAGACACGAGGCTTTCACGCTCTGATGACAGCACTACGTTACGCGAAAATGAAACAGAAACTTAAGGTTAACCTGGCTATAACCCTAGTTATATGAGTATAGCGAGCAAAAAAAAAAAAAAAAAAAAAGACCCAATAAAAACAATTTTTTTTTAAAGAGGGCACTGCCCGGCCCGGCCGAGCCCGAATTATTTATTTAAAAACAAAGCCCTACCCAGCCCGAACCCGTCGGGTCGGGTAGGGCCCCGTCGGGCTTGGGCAAGGTTGCAGTGCACTAACTCCCATCATTCCGCCATCCGTTTTTCCACTAGTGCACCCTTCACCACTACTCACCACTGTGACCTTTATAACCTGGTGGACTGGACATCTCTTCACACCAGAAGGCTTCTTCACTGGCTTCAAATAATTTACAAAACCATACTTGGTAAAAACACCTCTCTACCTCTCCTCCCTTCTGCACGTCTGCACTTCTAACTACAGCCTATGGTCCAGCAACTTCATCAAACTCACCATCCCCAAAGCCTGCACGGTTTCTGGAGATAATAGTATATGGAACACGGGTCGCGTGCAGCACGTAACACAACAACAACAGAGCAAGCATGGCTACCGGTAGCGTGAAAACTTTACCCATTAAACATAGACGAAAGTTTGACATTAAGTTTAAAGAGGAAGTTTTGAAGTATGCGGCGGAGCATTCGGAAGAGAAAGCCGTAACGTTGATGCCAGACAAATCCGCTATTGAAAAAAACAAGAAATTAGCTGAAAGCAGCTGACGGTAAAAGAGCATGCATAACTGGAGGAGGGGAAAAAAAAGTGAGCGAGGAGATGGAGACACTACTTTCCGAGTGGATTTATGCGTTGCGCGACAAACACAACCGTGTGTCACGCAAAATGATACAACGAAAAGCAATGGAAATCTACCCAACAGTGAGTGATGGAGGCAAGGCGTTTGTGGCCAGTAGAGGTTGGCTAGAGACATTTCTAAAACGCAATGGCCTGTCGCTGAGACGACGCACCACTATGGCGCAGAAAGATCCAGATCAACTCACCGGTAAACTAGTTTCATTTGTTGACTACGTTTGCAAGGCTGTCAGCTCTAAAGGGATTTTAGAGAAGGACATAATTGCAATGGATGAGACTGCCGTTTGGTTTGATATGGTGTCTCCCACTACTATTGACGCCAGAGGTACAAAGAGTGTGTCGCTGAAAACAACAGGACACGAGAAAAGCCATCTCACCGTTGTCCTAGCTGCCAAGGCTGACGGCACTAAACTCAAGCTGTATATAGTCTTCAAAGGGGCTATTCGTGAAGTGAAGGCAATGAATGAACAGATCTCCAAAGCAGTGGTCGCGCCACAGCTCAGAATGGCTGGATGAATGATTATCTTACCCACAGATTGGCTCAAGTCAGTGGTGGGGAAATTCTGTTTCACCCCATGCCTCCTGGTGTGGGATGCGTACCGCTGCCACATCAGTGTCGCCACCAAAGCTGAACTGAGAGGCTACAACTAAGATGACAACCGCTGTGATTCCGGGAGGCTGCACAAATTATGTCCAAGCACCTGATGTGATGTGGAATCAGCCCTTCAAGGCTACACGAGTCCTACGATCAGTGGATGGCTGGAGTCCAAGCTCCCAGGAACTGGAGGCCTGTGTCAATTTTATGCAGCGAATATAAGATTTTGTCAAAGACCTTAGCAAACCGTCTGAGAGAAGTGATGGATCAGATCATACAGATACAGCGCTCAAAACTCAAACCTCTCCTGCTCTTCTACCACTCCTCCACCACTGCACTCCAAACTGATTGTGTGACTCCTATTGTTCTGGACCGTGCCAGATTTCACACCTCCACTTCCTCCCACAGGCTGGCAAGATTTTCATCTTAAATTTGTATTCGTCCCAAATGTCCCAGCCCCATCGGATTTCTTAGTTTTTTTCACTGTTTACTTATCATGCATTGCAACACTAATATATGGTCAGTACCCCAAGTCAGACTGCCCATATACAAATTATCTTGGGGGTCTGAGGGCAGTAGCCCCCGACCCCCTCCCTGGGGATGCACTTAAGTTAAGTAATCTGCCTTTGTTCACCCAGCCACCAGCCCCGGAAAATTAACACCTGAATGCTAGCCTTAAGTGGCACACAAGCAGCAACAAGCAGCAGACAAGCAGCAGACAAGCAGCAGAATTGGTTTGATTTTTGAGCGCTGCGTCTGTACATCGTGATCAGACGTATTGTGTACCTGGCAGGTCAATATTGGATAATGTATATTTAATTCGTGATGTTTTGGGTGTCTCTGATTCATTGGGCTTGAATACTGCTCTTATTTCAATAGATCAGGAGAAAGCATTTGACCGCGTTGAGCACAATTATCTCTGGAGTGTTATGAAGAGTTTTGGGTTCAGCGATGGTCTCATTGCTATGGTGAACGTTTTGTATCAGAATGTTGAGAGTGTGTTAAAATTCAATGGTTCTCTATGTGCTCCTTTTGAGGTACAGAGGGGCATTAGGCAAGGCTGCGCTCTCTCTGGCATGTTGTATGCAATTTCACTGGAACCCATGTTACAAACATTGAGAAATGAGATGAGGGGTTTAGCTATACCTGGTTTCCAAGATAACATTGTTTTGTCAGCTTATGCTGATGATGTAGTTGTTTTTGTAAAAAAACTAAATTATGTAAATATATTGGAAAGAATTGCTGACAGTTTTAGGGCTGTGTCCTCTGCCAGAATAAATTGGAGGAAGAGTGAGGCGTTAGCTGTGGGTAACTGGCATAGTAGATTACCTGTGTTACCTCAAAACATGATCTGGAAAAGGGATGGTTTTAAATATTTGGGACTATACCTTGGAAATGACACGATTGTACAGAAAAATTGGGAGAATGTGGTGGAGAAAGTAGAAGGAAGGCTGTTTTAAGTGGAGATGGCTGTTGCCTCAGATTTCCTATAGAGTCAGAGTCCTGATAATAAATAACCTTGTGGCTTCTACCTTGTGGCATAAGCTGGCATGTGTGGAGCCTCCTTCAGGCATGTTGGTGCGGTTGCAGGCAAAGATGGTTGATTTCTTTTGGGATCGCCTGCACTGGGTTCCTCAGAGTGTTCTGTATTTGCCCAGAGAAGAGGGAGGGCAAGGCCTGATTCATTTAGCGAGTAGGACAGCGACTTTGAGGCTACAGTTCATACAGCGATATCTGTTAGGACCAAGAGATTTAGTTTGGAGAGAAGTTGCCTCTTTTATTCTTCGAAAAGTAAATAGTCTTGGTCTTGATGTATCTTTGTTTTTAACAGACCCGACGACTTTAAGGTTAAATGCACTTCCTCCTTTTTATCAGGGGTTTTTTAAGTGTTGGACACTTTTCAAGTGTATAAGAACTACTTCTACTAAATCGTTGCACTGGTTACTGGAGGAGCCTCTTGTTCACGGTGCAAGGATGGACATAAGCGACTGTGCAAGCCCTGGGCTGACTGGACTGCTGTGTGCTGCCGAAGTGGTACGCCTGAGACAGCTGGCAGACACAGCAGGACCAGAGTTAAAGGATGCTCAGGCTGTGTGTTCTTTATTGGGCCTGAGGTCGCAGCGCTATGCAACCAGGGTGCTGGATCTCTGGAGACAGAGGTTGACTGTCGAGGAGCTGGGCATACTTAGCTTATACAGCAGTGGAGCATTAAAACCGGACAAACAGGATGAGTTTCCAAATGTCTACCTGAGCCCTGTACTGGGAGAAATGTCTGGTCCTCTACTTTCTGTAAAGGACTCAGCATTATACAAAATGGATAGGAAATCATGGTACAGAAACTGTGTCAAAGTAATTAATAAGAAATGGCTAAATAACAGAGTGGACACTGTATGGAGGAGCAGGCTGTGTGCAGGTAATGACACTCAATCTGTGTGGAGGGTTTTATATAAACCTCCTTTAAAAAAACAAACGGCAGACCTTCAGTGGAGGATTCTGCATGGTGCTGTGGCAGTGAATGCTTTTGTTTCTATCATCAACCCAGAGGTGGATAATAAATGTCCTTTCTGTGGGTTGATTGAGACTGTTTTTCATGCATTTTTAGAGTGTAACAGGCTTTTAGGGCTATTTGAGCTGCTCACTGACGTTTTTAGGCATTTTGGTGAAACCTTTTCTGTTATTGGTTATATTTTTGGAGCAGGATATAAAAAAGAAAATAAGAAAAAATGGCAACTGCTTAATTTTCTGGTGGGGGAAGCTAAGCTTGCATATGTAAACAGGAGAAACAGAGTGGAAGATAAACCGGACCAGGATGCAGTATTAGTGTGGTGCTGTAATGTGAAGGCTAGAGTCTGGCTGGAGTTCAGGTTTTATAAAGCTATGGGAAATTTGGAGGCTTTTGCTCAGTAATGGTGTTATGGAAATGTGATTTGTGATGTCCTTGATGATGAATTGGTGTTTAATAACATTATGAATATGTGAAGTTCTATTGTTTTTTTGTATTGTTTTTTTTAATCTTGAAGATGTAAAGTCTTTTAAAGGCTTGTTGTAAAGATGTTTCATACAGTACAAAATAAAGTACTTTAAAAAATCAAATCTCTCTATGGATACTTTTTTTGTTTGGGTGGAGCTTCAATGTTTTTTTGTTTTTTTGTTGTGTTGCAGAAGGACAGGTGTATTTTAGCATTTTTTTTTTATTGTGAGATCTCATGTGGTTTTAAGTGTGATGGGGACACATGTTGCCAGATATAATGTGTAGTTAGTTATTTAATTGTATTGACATACACATTGTAATGATAATTATGTAAATTCTCTCTCTCTCTCTCTCTCTCTCTCTCTCTCTCTCTCTCTCTCTCTCTCTCTCTCTCTCTCTCTCTCTCTCTCTCTCTCGCAGAGGGGGATGTGTGTGACATGCCTGGATGGTTAGGGGCAGGGGGGTGTGTGTTTGTGAGAGGGCATGCGTGGACAGCGTTGCCCGACGGCAATTAGCGCCACCTGGTATGACTCTGAAATGGTGGAAGAGATGGTGAAAACTACAGAGTACTCATAAAACAATTTCTAAGCTGCTTAAGTTCAATGCCCACGGTACAGTAGAAAACCTCACCGGACGTGGACGGAAAGTGAAGCTTACCCCGGCTAGCATTCGGTTCATCACAAGGCGGGTGGCCAAGGACCCACGTCTTACTGCAAAAGACCTCCAGCAAGCATTGGACAGGCGTCCACGTTTCAGTCTCTACCGTGAGACGGGTCTTAAACAAAGACGGATATCATGGTCGAACTCCACGAAAAACCCCTTTGTTGACAAAAAAACACAAACTGTTGCGTCTGAAATACGCTAAAGATAATGTGATAAAGACAGAGCTACTGGAGTTCCGTCTTATGGAGTGACGAGTCACAGGTACAACTCTTTGGCCCCATGAACTGTCGTTGTGTGGCGTAAACACAATACCAGCTTTGATGAAATCAACCGTCTGCCTAAAGTGAAACATGGAGGAGGATCGGTCATGCTTTGGGCGTGCTTCTCTGCTTTTGGTACCGGCAATATTGAATGTGTTCATGGCATCATGAACAGTATAAAATATCAAGAGATCCTTGCAGGCAATGTTTTGCCGTCTGTTTCCAAACTCAACATGGGGAGATGCTGGACATTCCAACAGGACAACGACCCCAAACACACCTCAAAATCCACGAGAGCTTGGTTCCAAGAGAGGGACTGGACAGTTCTGTATCACACTAGCTCCCGCTCAGCGTCTCATTGCATATATCTCGCTTCAGCATATATATACTGAATAAATTTCAAAATGTACCTTTAAATGCCAGCATTCATCTGGCCACACCCCCATCCGCTTACCTACATAAGCAGGGGTGGTGCCACACACTCATCTCCTTCTCAAATTTCATCACAAGCAACGTGTTGCTCATATGCCCACTTGACGTGGAGAAAAATATTGGCTGACAATGTTTACGAGGAAAGGAAGAACAAGAGATACGTTGACATCATATCTTTATTTTCTCTCTCACTATTTTCGAGAAAATACGGCGATATTGTCTTCGTCACTGGAGTGTCTGGAAGATGGTGATCATTCTAAAATCCTCCACCGGTTTTCGTATTGGGAGCACGCCGCTGCATGCCTCTCAACTGCAGTTCCTTGCTGTGCTGGTTGCGGTAAAACCTTTCAGGACACAGCTGAACTGTAGGACGCGCCGCTGTTGTGAGAAGCGGTGAGTTCCAGGTTGGTGAGTGATGTTTGCTTGCGGCTCCACTTGTCTGTTAGTGCTATGGGGGCTGGCTGACAATGTTTACGAACACCGGCCCCAGATTAAGGTCTTTTGTTCAGCCTCTTAGGCAACAACGGAAGACCTTGATCTGAAGCCCATTATAGTTTAACTAGTGGGCCACGACCATTAACACTGGTGATCCCTGTGTTTTCTGGACGAGTGGATGTTTTCTCTGTCACCGTGTAGGCCCCATCTTTCATATCCAAATGAGAGTATTCCCTCACGAGGAAATATGGGCATAGATGTTCGTTAGTGGAAGATCTGTGTCCAATCAGCTACAGGCCAGTTTGGTATTGTGCTGGCTCCGTCGGGTGTTGGTAAAATCACTGTTGTTAACATCTTGTTTCTCTTTTCTCTTAAAAAGTGAGGAGGGTTTCAGAACGGCGGCCTGTCTGAGTGAGTGTTATATCATTGTGTACAAGTTCAGGTGATAGCTGCTTAGCTTACGTGCTAGTGGTGGCCTACTGTTAGCCAGTCAGCTGTTAGCTGCGGCGCTAGCCTGCTGTGATCACTAGGTGGCCTACCTGGCTATGCTAGGAAACGTTAACTTGCTGCTATCGGCCGAGGCCCAGCGCGGGGTGGCTCCGGCCCCTCGCGCGCCGCCGCGGTTCCCAACTCCCCTCTCCCTCACGGGGAGAGGCGGGGGGGATTCGAAGTCTCCCCTCTGGTCGCGTGCGCCGTTCGCTCGGCGTCTCGCGGGCAGGAGTGGTAGCGCCCGACGGTTAGAGCGGCCGTTAGCTTAATGCTACTCTGTTGAACGTGCTTTGATTATAACATGTTTTAAACACTCTTGACTACGACGTCATCTTTGACAGAGGATGTTCGTCGAACCTGCCCTGGGCCAGGACGGCAAGGACTGCGTCAACAAGGGGGACCGTCACTCTGTACTACATTCTGTTGTGGAAGGACAGCTCATTCACTGAGAGACTTACACTGCATCAGGGTAAGACATTTTAAGTCATTTAGTAATATCTTTAAACTGAGACTTGATTGCTGACTTGACCAGCTGACTTGATTAAGACATTTTAAGTAATTTAGTAATATCTTTAAACTGAGACTTGATTGCTGACTTGACCAGCTGACTTGATTAAGGGGCGTGTTTAAAGCGGCCATTTTGTTTCCTTAAGTGCCCCATTAAAAGCTGCTTCCTGCTTAAAGACAGCACTTGTGTACTGAGTGTGATCTCAGAGCCCTGTCACTGCTTAAAAGCAGAACCTCAGCCTCTCCTGGAATCACTCTGTACTACATTCTGTTGTGGAAGGACAGCTCATTCACTGAGAGACTTACACTGCATCAGGGTAAGACATTTTAAGTCATTTAGTAATATCTTTAAACTGAGACTTGATTGCTGACTTGACCAGCTGACTTGATTAAGGGGCGTGTTTAAAGCGGCCATTTTGTTTCCTTAAGTGACCCATTAAAAGCTGCTTCCTGCTTAAAGACAGCACTTGTGTACTGAGTGTGATCTCAGAGCCCTGTCACTGCTTAAAAGCAGAACCTCAGCCTCTCCTGGAATCACTCTGTACTACATTCTGTTGTGGAAGGACAGCTCATTCACTGAGAGACTTACACTGCATCAGGGTAAGACATTTTAAGTAATTTAGTAATATCTTTAAACTGAGACTTGATTGCTGACTTGACCAGCTGACTTGATTAAGACATTTTAAGTAATTTAGTAATATCTTTAAACTGAGACTTGATTGCTGACTTGACCAGCTGACTTGATTAAGGGGCGTGTTTAAAGCGGCCATTTTGTTTCCTTAAGTGACCCATTAAGGGCCAGGTGTTAGAAAGCACTAATTAGTGATAGGGATTTAAAGGCCTGCTGGCTTAGCGTCAGCGAAGCGTCGAGAAACGAAGAGGGACAAAGAGGAGTTTTCCTGGAGTTTTCTGCAGAAAGATCCAGGGATCCACCCAGTGCTAAGTACATCATAATCCTATCTTACACTCCACTCTGAAAAATCTCCCTTTCCCTCCCACTCTGCTATTTCTCTACTTCCTCCCTGCCACTCTTGACACCACAATGTGTCTCATATCCACAATCTGCTCCCCCAGAACAGACTCAACCCACCCACGGCAGTTTGCTAGCAACCCGGCTAATCTATCCTACCCTCCTACAGCCACTAATACACCTGTCACAGTACAGGGAGGCCTATGGAATTGTCAATCAGCAGTCAAGAAAGCTGACTTCATTACTGCCTACGCCCATAGTCAAAATCTGCAGCTCCTGGCTCTAACTGAGACCTGGATAACCCCCAATAACTCATCAACACCTGCAGCATTATCTACAAACTATAACTTCACTCACACACCTCGACCTTCCAGGCGGGGTGGAGGCACTGGCCTCATGACATCTCCTTCATGGACTACAAACGTAACACCCCTCCCAGCACTGTCACTCTCCTCTTTTGAATATCATGCAGTATCTGTCTCTAATCCTTTCAATCTCACCATTGTTACACTCTACCGCCCTCCAGGTCCGCTCGATCACTTCACAGATGAGCTGGACATGCTTCTAAGCTCCTTACCGGAAGATGGTACCCCTCTCCTTCTATTGGGCGACTTCAACCTGCCTGACTCATCTCAGTCAGTCATAGTAGTCTCCCTCCTACAATCATTTGACCTGACTCCCACTGCCATGCCTCCCACCCACAAAGCAGGCAACTCCTTGGATCTCATATTTTCACGTAACTCCAGCATCATTAACACCACGGTAACTCCCCTACATGTATCTGACCATTCCTTCATATCCTTCTCACTAACTCTCATGCTTAACCGAAAGGTCTTCACCCCAACTCAAACCGTCTCACTCAGACGCAACCTGCCCTCCCTATCCCCCTCCACCCTCTCCTCTGACATACTATCCACTCTACCTTTGAGTGACACCTTCTCTGCTCTCTCCACAGAGATGGCAACCTCCACCCTCCTCTCAGCCCTTGCAACCTCCTTCGACAAGCTCTGTCCCCTCGTTGAGAAACCTGCCCGCCGTTCCCCACCCAGTCCATGGCTGACAGATCCAGTGAGAGAACAAAGACAGGTCCTGAGAGCAGCTGAAAGGAAGTATAGAAAGTCACGCCTCACTGCTGACATCGACACATATCACAACCTCTTGTTAACATTCTCCAAAACCATTACTAATGCCAAAGCTTCTTTCTTTCACCATAGGATCGAGGCCTCTGCCAAGAATCTTCGCAAACTGCATGCTACCATGTCCTCCCTCCTCACTCCCCCCCCACCCCCCCCTCCCTCATCTTTCTCTGCCGAAGACTTTGCGATCTTCTTTGAGGAAAAAGTGGAGAACATCCGCAGCTCCTTCTCCCAACCCCCACCCATTCCAAATGCTGAATCGAGAACCTCATCCTTCACTCTGTCATCTTTCTCTCCCATTACAGAAGCCGAGACCCTGACACTGGTAACGTCGAACCGTCCGACTACATGCCAGCTGGACCGGCTACCTTCCCCACTCCTCCAGTCCATAGCACCAGACATCCTCCCATTCCTAACTGCAACCATCAACTCCTCACTCAACTCGGGGGTGGTCCCCACCTCCCTAAAACAAGCCAGAGTCACGCCCCTCATAAAAAAACCATCCCTGAACCCTACCGTCATAGGCAACTACCGTCCTGTCTCTCTTCTCTCCTTCCTTTCTAAAACACTTGAACGTGCTGTATCCAACCAACTTACTGCTTATCTCTTACAGAATGACCTCCTAGACCCTAATCAGTCAGGCTTCAGGACTGGTCACTCCACAGAGACAGCCCTCATTGCGGTCACAGAGGCACTTCACTTAGCAAAAGCGAAAGGCCTCTCCTCTGTCCTGATTCTCCTAGATCTATCTGCAGCCTTCGACACAGTCAACCACCAGATCCTCCTCGCGGCCCTCGCAGGAATGGGAGTGGCTGGCTCTGCGCTGACATGGTTGTCATCATACCTCAATGACCGCTCCTACCAAGTGTCATGGAGAGGGACCCTGTCGGCCACCCGCCCCCTGCGGACGGGTGTCCCCCAGGGCTCGGTTTTAGGACCCCTTCTCTTCTCCCTCTACACTAAATCACTGGGTAACATTATCACGTCTCATGGCTTCTCCTACCACTGTTATGCCGACGATACTCAACTCTTCCTCTCCTTCCCTCCCTCAGATATCCACGTCTCTGAGCGGATCTCGGCCTGTCTGTCCGACATCTCCGCCTGGATGACGACCAACCACCTCAAACTGAACCTAAGCAAAACAGAATTGCTCCACCTGCCGGCCAAATCCTCCCCCCTGACCGACCTTTCCATCACAGTCGAGAATGCAGCTGTGACCGCGTCCCCGACCGCCAAGAACCTTGGTGTTGTCCTCGACGACCAGTTGAACTTCTCTGCTCACATCGCAGCGACAACCAGAACCTGCCGATTCCTCCTGAGCAACGTCAGAAGGATACGCCCCTTCCTGACAAAAGAAGCCACCCAACTCCTCGTCCAATCAACAGTCATCTCCCGCCTCGACTACTGCAACGCACTGCTCGCTGGCCTCCCGGCCACTGCCACTAAGCCTCTTCAACTCATTCAGAACGCAGCGGCCCGCCTGATCTCAAACCTACCGAAGTCGGCCCATGTCACCCCACTTCTTAGGGACCTGCACTGGCTCCCCATTGCTGCACGAATCCGCTTCAAGGCCCTTGACCTAGCATACCGTGCGGCAAAGGGAACTGCTCCCGCCTACCTCCGGTCAATGGTCTCTAACTACACACCCTCAAGACCCCTACGCTCTGCATCTTCTGGCCGCCTCAGACCTACTCCTATCCAAGCTCCGGGAGGGTCATCAAAGAGAAGTCGCCTATTCTCAGTCCTTGCCCCACAATGGTGGAATGAACTACCCACCCCAGTTAGGACAGCCGAAACACGTCCAATCTTTCGCCGTCGACTAAAGACTCACTTCTTCAACCATTATCTGAATTAAAAAAAAAAAAAAAAAAAAATCTAACCCTAACTAACCATACTGTCATGCACTTGTCCTAATAAACTAACCTACACTGTAGCACTCAACACTTTGATGAACATTGTTACTCAGCTGATAGAGTTGTGCTCTTCCTGATGGCTTGTCGTACAGAACTTGTAAGTCGCTTTGGATAAAAGCGTCAGCTAAATGACTAAATGTAAATGTAAATGTAAATGTAGCGACGGGATGGAGCGGCGACGCTGCCCAGATCGACAACACAGAACGGCTGTGTTTACTACGGTGCCTTGAGACTGCACTTCGCTTGATCTACGCTCCGGGTAGGCAAGGCCTGACCAGACCTTGTACACTTCTTCTGGCTTTCCCTTCTAAATGTTTTGTAAATAACGATGTTTTCCAAAACGAGTGTTGCTGCACTACATTTAGGATACGACGCGAGTTATGTGTGAATTGTCTTGTCACTGGTATTTAGCTTCTCCATGCAAATCGGGTTGTTGTTACAGATGTGAAAATGATCTGGTTTGTTGTGTTGAGAAACATCATGTGTGTTCTGTTTATATGTACCGTGTACTCACAACTAAGGGGGTTAACTAACCTATAAAGCTATGCTTAGTGACAAATGAGTAAAGAATGATTCTTTTCTCAGCCTGTAATGACAATGAACAGTGTGTTCACATATTAACAGGTTTTCCTGTTTTAACTGGCCGTATTAAGGGTAAAGTAGGAGGATTGTGTTTCCCCCCGGTTCCCTGGGGACTTCTTCATCCTCCTCTCAGACATGTTGTTGCACTACATTGTGTCACTGTGTGGTAGGGATGCGATGTAACCCTTAGCTTGATTGCTGAGGTTGTGCTAAAACTGCTGGAGAAACTTTATTTTCCTAAAAGAAAAGATTGTTTGGTCGCTTTCGTGTGTGCTTAGCAAGGCCTGTGGCCGATACTAATCGAGAATTATGTATTCTCTCATTATGAAAAACGGCGTTCCTCTGTAGAGTGTTTTTGCCATTTTTTGTAGGTGATGATGGGTTGTGTGTGTCATGTGACCTACAACTGGGTTGGACTGGCCACAGAAGCACATGTGTAAGTTTGGTACCGGGGCTCTTGGAGAGCCCTCTCTATTCTGTGTTTTTTCCTTAGTAAAAATCAGATAGCAGGTTAGCTCATGCACTGTGTGAAGCTGTCAGACGCTTCATGGAGCTGACTATGACTGTGTCATACTCTCTTTTTGTCATTACATCGTATCATGGGTGTGGGGTCGTAAAGGGGTGAACTGGTAACCTTTCCTCCCCCTTTTTCTGTTGGTCAGGGGTAAACCCACCTGTCCTTCAAGGTTCCTGTCACGTTGCGGTTCGGCACGTTACAGGGTGAGGGGGGGGGGAGGGAGTTTCCTGGTCCCACGGCCTGGAATATTGGGCGTGTGCACCGCAGAAATTCCCCCGCCATAGAGTACGTCACCGTGCGCGTCTCTGTTGGTAGGACTTCCGTGTGCTGTTCAGGTCCATGTGATGGATCTGTTTCGGGGGGTGGTCAGGGCTCCTCCTCACCAAGCTCCTATTCGGGCCTTCTGTGAGTTGGGACTCTCCTTCCATGTGAGGGAGCCTCCTTCAGAGTACAGAGCCTCCTCCTCAGATTGTCAAGGTGAGTGGACCCTCAAGAAGGAGTCCTACTCTATTGTGTATGTATTCGATTCAATTCGATTATTGAGTGTGTATGGGTTCAGTGCCTCCTCCCCGGAGAGCCCTAAAACCAATTTTTTACATGGCTCAAGGTGCAATATATTCTTTTCAATCTGTACAGCTCACGTGGGAAGTCTCTCTGGGGATTTCCGTCTCCTTCCTATGGGAGGGTGGTGGGATGTAAAAATGTGAAAAGAATTTACCCCCGGCTGTGTAGACTGGGATACATACAGTAGAAGCCCTCGAGAATTACGTCCCCACTGCCACTCATCTACCACTCCAATGTCACTTTAGAACTCACTCAGGTGTTAATTTTCGGGGGCTGGTACTTAATTTAAGTGCTTCCCCAGGGAGGGGGTCGGGGGCTACTGCCCTCAGACCCCCAAGATAATTTTTATATGGGCAGTCTGACTTGGCGTACTGACCATATATTAGTGTTGCAATGCATGATAAATAAACAGTGAAAAAATCTAAGAAATCGGATGGGGCTGGGACATTTGGGACGAATAAAAATGTAAGATGAAAATCTCCCCAGCCGTGGAGGTGTGAAATCTGGCCCGGTCGAGAACAATAGGAGTCACAAAATCAAAGTGGTGAAGTAGTGGCAGGGTAGCAGTAAATGCCTGACTTCTAAGGGCTTCTACTGTACTGTTGGTGCTTCCTTCTTTTCTATTAAAAAGAGTTGGAGTTAGGAAGTATCACACCCCTCTTGTCGTTCCCCTGGGCGCCTTGGGGATTCAATGACAGGTCTAAATAGCCTGTTCATTGATGTGGGTGTGTCCCGACGCACGTATAGTGCTAGCTCGGGGTGTTCTGTAAACAGGCGACTGACTGGCACGCCTTGGTTGCTTGAGGTTAAAACAGCGTTTTTATAAAGCAACTGGGATGGAGGTTTTTCCTCTTCCGACGACCAAATCCGATGACCTGGTTTGGTTATCGACGGATTCTCGTTCATATCTGGGGGATGATGACGGAATGGATCTGAACATATGTAGAGGGGTCTCACGCCCTGGGGGTGGGCCACCGGGCGCGGTTCACCCGAACGTCTGGGTGGCGCCTTCTTTTCATGTTTAAGATCAACACGCATATCTGCCCCTTCTCCTGGAGTAGGCATGTCAGCGTGGTTAGGGCACAGGACTGGTTCTGGTCACGCTGGTCCGGATCAGTTGAACCCGTTGTCCGCCGGGGATGCAGATCTGCTGTTCTGGTACCCTGAGGGACTTGGGCTTTTTTCAGGGGGAAAAATGCCAGGTCGGTCCGGGTGTCACAGGGTTAAGCGCTAAGGAGACCCTGGTTGGGTAAATCTTTTACTCAGCACTGTCGTAATGGCTTACGGCCATGCCAACCTGTACACGCTCGATCTCGTCAGATCTCGGCCGCTACACAGGTTGGTCCTGGTTAGTACTTGGTTGGGAGACCGCCTGGGAATACCAAGTACGGTGTGCTTGGGGCTGGTTCTCCATTCTTTTTCGCTCCTCTCTCACGCATGGCGAAGAGGGGCCTGTTGGGGTGGTCTTTGACCTCCTCTGGTGACCCTGTGCTTCCCGTATCACCGGGCCCGGTCCGAAGTCATCTTTCGTCGACCCGTAGGCCTGGGTTAACCCTTTTTTGAAAACTGAAACACTTGTACTGCGGTATAGCCGGTGTATACCCGCAGGTGTGTTTTGGAGTTTTTTTCTTGAGGGGTTATAGGAACAACCACCGCATTGGGTAACACCAAGGTGGTTGATTCCCTGGTGTGTTGGAGCAGTGTCAACTCCCGGGTTCACCGGTTGAGGGTGCCCCTGCACGTTCATGACGTCTGCCAATCGTGTCAGCCTTCTCTGCCTCAACCCCTCTGGGTGGGTTTTTTTTAAATGGAGGCTTGGTCATGCAACAACGCCAGCTTACGCCCCTTCCGCCGGGGCGGCTGTGTTCAGCTGTCCCCTCTGGCGCCTGTCTCGTCCGCAGTCTCCAGGCTAGGGTTAACAGCCTGTTGCCTGGTTTTTCCCTGGTGCGCTGCCTGCTTCCGTTGGTTAACCTTTTTTGTGTGCTTACGGCCATGCTGACTGCCTGTTCTGCAGGGTCAGTGTGCCAGGCGGTGTACTATTGGGGGGACAGGGCCCGCTCGGCTGAGGGGCCTTTGTCCAAATACGCTGGCGATGTGGGGGGCGGGGTCACTAAGTGCCCACCTGGTGGGGTCTTGATGCTGGCATCATGGACTTCTCCGGGCCCCCGTTCCAGGGGGTCCAGTCCCTTTGGTGGGTCTGGGTCTTTCTTCACGCTCCGCTGCTACGGCCTTGCCACAGGGTTGGGTTTGCCCTTGACCCCGTGATTCTGGGGGCAGTAACGAGGTTGTTCCCTCCGTTTGTTCCCGGGTGGCATGCGGGTTGTGCATGTGTAGTCGTGGGGTCAAGCCATGGTCTGCTCACCCTGTGCGTTGAGTTGCTTGAGTGCCTCTTCGCACGGTCGGGTCCGTCGCCCTCCCGTGAAGCCCCCAATAGGGGGGGTGCCCTCCATTAGGGGGGGTCGGGGGGGCTCGGTCCTCCCTGATCTGATGGCTGTGGGGGGCCTCAGCGGGGTACATTTGTCGAGCTTCTAGCTCCCGCTCAGCTCCTATTATGCAATGAGACGCTGAGCGGGAGCTAGTGTGATACAGAACGTTTTGGGTTATGACTATAACCAAGTTCTGTTAACACTAGTGGACGCTCAGCGTCTAGACGCCGCTGCGGCCCTTGATTTTTCATTGTGGTGAAATTTGTTGGGAAGGAGATGAGTGTGTGGCACCACCCCTGCTTATGTAGGTAAGCGGATGGGGGTGTGGCCAGATGAATGCTGGCATTTAAAGGTACATTTTGAAATGTATTCAGTATATATATGCTGAAGCGAGATATATGCAATGAGACGCTGAGCGTCCACTAGTGTTAACAGAACTTGGTTATAGTCATAACCTAACGTTCTACCCTGGCCAGGTCAAAGCCCGGATTTAAACCCCATTGAAAATCTGTGGTGGGACTTTAAAAAAGTCCATTAAAAAACACAGACCGAGTCGCGCTCAAATAGAGGGGATTGCACATGAGGAATGGGCAAAAATACCGCGGGCACGCTGTGCGAAGCTAGTGCATGGCTATCCTTCACGGTTAAATGCAGTGCTCAAAGCCAAAGGTTTTTGCACCAAGTATTGATTGTTTTTTGGGACTTCCATGTGTGTGTCATGGCCAGGGCCAGAAACCCCCTCTCCAGAGGCGGCTACACACCTCCATTTCCTGCTAGCACCCCTAAAATCACCTGTGCCGATGGCTCAGAGCTGGAGTTTGTTACTTCTTATAAATACCTTGGCCTCTGGCTAGACCAGTCCCTTTCCTTCTCTACATAAAACACCAGCAGGCCAAAGTCAAAGCTCGTCTGAGCTTCCTGCACCGCAACAAAGCTTCCTTCACCCGCTCGGCCAAACACACTCTTTTCAAGATGACCATCCTCCCTATATTTGATTATGGCGACACCATCTATAGAATGGCATCCCAGCGTGCCCTCAGAAAACTCGACATACTCCCATCATTCCGCCATCCGTTTTTCCACTAGTGCACCCTTCACCACTACTCACCACTGTGACCTTTATAACCTGGTGGACTGGACATCTCTTCACACCAGAAGGCTTCTTCACTGGCTTCAAATAATTTACAAAACCATACTTGGTAAAAACACCTCTCTACCTCTCCTCCCTTCTGCACGTCTGCACTTCTAACTACAGCCTATGGTCCAGCAACTTCATCAAACTCACCATCCCCAAAGCCTGCACGGTTTCTGGAGATAATAGTATATGGAACACGGGTCGCGTGCAGCACGTAACACAACAACAACAGAGCAAGCATGGCTACCGGTAGCGTGAAAACTTTACCCATTAAACATAGACGAAAGTTTGACATTAAGTTTAAAGAGGAAGTTTTGAAGTATGCGGCGGAGCATTCGGAAGAGAAAGCCGTAACGTTGATGCCAGACAAATCCGCTATTGAAAAAAACAAGAAATGAGCTGAAAGCAGCTGACGGTAAAAGAGCACGCATAACTGGAGGAGGGGAAAAAAAAGTGAGCGAGGAGATGGAGACACTACTTTCCGAGTGGATTTATGCGTTGCGCGACAAACACAACCGTGTGTCACGCAAAATGATACAACGAAAAGCAATGGAAATCTACCCAACAGTGAGTGATGGAGGCAAGGCGTTTGTGGCCAGTAGAGGTTGGCTAGAGACATTTCTAAAACGCAATGGCCTGTCGCTGAGACGACGCACCACAATGGCGCAGAAAGATCCAGATCAACTCACCGGTAAACTAGTTTCATTTGTTGACTACGTTTGCAAGGCTGTCAGCTCTAAAGGGATTTTAGAGAAGGACATAATTGCAATGGATGAGACTGCCGTTTGGTTTGATATGGTGTCTCCCACTACTATTGACGCCAGAGGTACAAAGAGTGTGTCGCTGAAAACAACAGGACACGAGAAAAGCCATCTCACCGTTGTCCTAGCTGCCAAGGCTGACGGCACTAAACTCAAGCTGTATATAGTCTTCAAAGGGGCTATTCGTGAAGTGAAGGCAATGAATGAACAGATCTCCACAGCAGTGGTCGCGCCACAGCTCAGAATGGCTGGATGAATGATTATCTTACCCACAGATTGGCTCAAGTCAGTGGTGGGGAAATTCTGTTTCTCCCCATGCCTCCTGGTGTGGGATGCGTACCGCTGCCACATCAGTGTCGCCACCAAAGCTGAACTGAGAGGCTACAACTAAGATGACAACCGCTGTGATTCCGGGAGGCTGCACAAATTATGTCCAAGCACCTGATGTGATGTGGAATCAGCCCTTCAAGGCTACACGAGTCCTACGATCAGTGGATGGCTGGAGACGTAGACAAGACGTACACGACCGGTGGTAACCCAGGAGCCCCCGCCCGCCGCCTGCTGCTTGTGGACTGGGTGCTCACTGCCTGGGACAAGTTGGACAAAGATCTGATCATAAAGTCTTTCAAAGTTTGTGGACAGACTGTGAATCCTGACGGGAGTGAAGACGACCGCATCCTCTGCGTCAGGGAGGGACAGCCCTGCGCTGCAGGTCGAGAGGCCCTGGCTCCAACTCCGACAGCAAGACGAGGAAGAGGAAGATGAAGAGGAGCTGCTTAACAACGAACTTGTTGTACTGGATGATGAGGACAGTACTAGTAGCTCGGGGGAGGAATTCCTCGGATTTGAGTCGGATGACCGGTAATTCTTTTAGCAAAGCATCAAGGTAAGGTGATTTCACTTTACAAACTGTTGCACTGTTTTGTTAACTACATTAAGCTGTAGGATTTTTTTCCCACCGTCTGTCTGTCTGTCTGTCGTATCGTGAATGTAGTACCCCTCAGTTGAAGTTGTAATTTGCAGAAGTTAAATTGATCACTGTTGCACTGTTTTGTTCATGTAAGCTGCATTGATGCTGTTATACCGTAGTTAATACTGTACCATGTCTTTTATTTTTTATTTTATTACCATAGGCAATATATTTTGTTATTGTTGTTATATGCTGGCCTGGCTGTGCAGTAAATACCATATAATGGTATGGTGTTAATGTTTACCAAGAGAGTAAGCCTACCGCAGAATTGTATAAAAGGAAGTTATTATTATTATTATTATACCAGTATTGTGATTGCACTATTTTACTTTATTTTCCTTTTTCTTTTTTTTAAGTTACTTGATTTCACTTTGAAAACATTGAAATGACCAGTGACCACCTGTAATTGCACTGTTTACTACCGTATTTCATACAGTACTTGGTTTCAATAAATGAACCCAGTACATTTTACTGGGTTCAAACTGACACAAAATGTTGATTTATTCATTATGATCTATTTGAAAATTAGAAATGTAGGCCTCCCTCTTATACATGCCTCCTCCTAATACAAGCCTGGTACCCGCTACAGTTGAAACAAATACAAGCCTGGGTCACTATTAGAGGAATTACGGTAGACAAAAATGTCATCCGTTTTCGTCGACTAAATCTAGACGAAAACAAAAAAGACAAAATTGAGACAAAAACTGACTAAGACTGCTTCTTGTTCTCTCGTCAGAACGTGTACTGTAACTGCTGCATGCTCAAGAAGAATTTAACTCCCGAAATTAACTCCCGAATTGAAAGTACCGCTAAGGTTGAAGAGGATGGCTGCTGCCAATAATGTTGTGGTGCGTCCGGCGGCGTTGGCTCCGGTGGCTTCAGGCGTCAGGCCTCCCGGATGGTGCCGCCGCACCTACCGTCAGACGTACCGCCGCCACAGCAGCCGGGCCGCCCACCGCCGCCTGGAACCGCAACCGGGCCGCACGCGACGACCGGCGCGGCAGCGCCTAAGCTCCCACTAGGTCGTCCTCGGACGGGCCCTCCATCGGTGCTTCCAGTCATCCCGATCCTCCATGCATTTGGCTAGCTCGCCGGTGCATTCTGTTCCTGTTCAACATTACAGGTCTAATTTTTTTGAGTTTCCTGTTTTTCATTTTATTCATGTTTTGATTTTTTAGAATGTCTTTAATCTAACGTGTTTTGTATTTTAAATAAATTGTTTTTTCAAAAAAGAAAAAAAAGAAAGAAATTTACTAAGACTAAAATTCTCAGACATTTAGTTGACTAAAACTGACTAAACGAAATTTAATGAAAATTACTTAATATGATGAAAACGAAAAAGGAGCACTTGACACATGACAGACTAAAACTAAAATGAAAATAGCTGCCAAAATTAACACTGATTGCAGGACAATGTGTGTCCTGCCTAATATCTGTGTTGGTACAATTATATATAAAACGAGATATATTTGAGCGACTAGCCCCTCTACACTAGTGTGAACGGCCTCCTTCCCTCAGAGCAAGCCCACTTGTATCACGGCAGCTGGACAGCAACATCGGAGCACTGTGATTGGTCCCGCCCCTATCTGCTCCCGGCTGCTCACTGGTGGAAAAGAGGGCTCGCTCTGCACGGGAGGGGCTGGGCGTTGAGATTATACCCGGCAAAAGTGTACTGTATCCCCGCTGGAAATATTGACAATTTACGAGCGCTTACTAACGTTAGCGTTTCAACAATTCCTGACCATTCGGAAATATTTGTAAGCTTTTATATATATCTTGAGTTTAGGGTGTTAGTGGTAATCGTGACATTTTTTTTTTTTTTTTATATTAAAACTAAAAAATGTTATGAAGCTTTCTGACTGGACCAAGCAACGCAGAGAAATGGAGACCGACAGCTCACTGCAGCAGAAAGTCGACATCAAGAACAAGAAGCTGGAAAAGAAACGGAGCGAGAGGGAGATGCAGCAGCAGGTGGAGTGTCGTGACAAGAAGCTGATGGAGACCTGGGTGTTGACGCAATGTGATTTCTACCCAGTGCTCTGAATGTCAAAGTGAAGAAATTCAATGAAGCACGGGTAAACGGTGGGAGTAACTATGACTCTCTTTGACAAGTGGATACAGTGTTGTGCATGTAATAAATGGAGGAAAATGGGGCACAAATTCAATGAAGCGCGGGTAAACGGCGGGAGTAACTATGACTCTTTGACAAGTGGATACAGTGTTGTGCATGTAATAAATGGAGGAAAGTGGGGCCCAAATTCAATGAAGCGCGGGTAAACGGCGGGAGTAACTATGACTCTTTGACAAGTGGATAGTGTTGTTCATGTAATAAATGGAGGAAAGTGGGGCCCATCACTGACCCGTCAGCTGTACTACAAAACCAAACGTACAACTGTAACAATGCAACGTCACAAAGAGATCCCCGGATTTACCGATAGGAAAGGCCAAGCGAGTAAGATGTCGCTCAGCATGAGGACAGCCCCATCTGGGCAACCGTACCAGAGGCGCCTGCCGGGGCTCACTAGTCCGATGTTGATCCTGCGGAGGATCCCTGGGCTGCATTGGTCCCTAGGTAGGCGCTTCTGGAGTGGACCCCCGGGCTTGCGCGGCTCCGAAGAGCGCACAAACGGGAAGAGGGGTGAGGAGGCTGATAAGGTACCCCTCGCCGTAACCCCTCTGCGAGTTGGCCGGACGCGCTGTAGTGCCCTGGTCGGGAATGCCAGTCCGAGACTAGTCCTGAAAAGGATCCTAGGTTTGGGGTGGTCCCCGAGTAGGCGCTACGGGTGCAACTCGGGCGTGCGTAGGTCCGACGATCGCACACCCGTGGGAGTACATGGTTCCCCCATCACGGGAGGGGAGGATGGATTGGGAGGGGAAGTGGGGGGCGGCAGAGGGCTGTCCCCCGCCGGCATCCCCGTACGGCGTCCCAGTCCTCCAAAGTGTAAGCGGAGTCTGGAGATGGAGATGGGGCAAGGGCCCCAGGTCCGTCTGAAGCGTGTCAGGTTGGAGGTGGATCGGGGACGCGGCAGCAGGCCCGCTGTCCGAGCTGGATCGGAGTCCGGTGTCGGTGGAGCCCGCCCAGCATCGAACTCACCTCAGCTTGCGGAGCCGAACCACGGCAGGTCTCAGTTGCGGGAAGGCATCGGTTCTCCTACCCCGGTACAGGGCGATATGCAATTTGTGGAAAGGCGGTAGCCAGTCTGGGCGAGATGGCCACTCCTTCCCTCAGACCAAGCCCACTTGTATCACGGCAGCTGGATGCGTGAATACTTTCGGTAACCAACATGTCCTTCCGCGTTGCCCTGATTGGCCAGCGCCCTCCTTCGTGAATACCAGCGCTTTACGCCCGTTCCCTACGCCGCGCATGAGGCTCCAGCGCTTTACACTCGTTCCCTACGCTGCGCATGTGCATGAGGCTACCCCCAGGTGCTCGTTTAAACACACGCACGAGGCTCACGCAGGTTAATACGACGCGATAATCCCCAATCCCCCTGGTTAATAATAATCACAGAACACGCCATATTAGCACATATACTCCAACTCCTAACTACTCCTAACTAAGCAAGAGCAAGATGGACGCCGCGGGCGACCACTGCTATGCCAATTCAGCCGCGCCGCAGGCTGCCAACGTGCCAAGCTTTTGCCAACAACAACAAGCTTTTGCCAACTGTGATTGGTCCCACACCTATCTGCTCCCGGCTGCTCACTGGTGAGAAAAGAGGGCTCGCTCTGCACGGGAGGGGCTGGGCGTTGAGATTATACCCGGCAAAAGTGTACTGTATCCCCGCTGGAAATATTGACAATTTACGAGTGCTTACTAACGTTAGAGTTTCAACAATTCCTGACCAAATGTGACTCGCCGTGACCAAACCCGATTTGATCCGCAAAGGGGGAGGTGCTCTGAAATGAAGAAAATGTCTTGCTGTTTAGAAAATCCTAAAAATCGAAATCTTGATTTTTTTTACATATTTGAATTGTCATTGATGTGTTCCCTTATTTGCCCTTAGTTGCAAACTTAAATACAACTTGTAAATGAGGTAATTATTGTTATAATAGTTCCACAAATTTTCTTCCAAGTGAGGAGAAAAAACTACACGCGCGGGCTGTGGGCCTGTCCACAGGGGCCAAGTACTGTACTTAATAGGTGTTAACACACAGACGTCATTAGCTTTAGAATAACACACTATTAATACACTATCTTAATGTTATAAGTTCAGATGATTTATAAGCAACGTAACGCAGTGTCTAAAAAAAAGATTAAAAAAAAAGAGGCCTTGACGGCCTTTATAAAACGTGTGTTTTAACTTAATTAAAAACCATTAAAACACAGTTCAAATTTTATGAGCGAACGAATTTCGGTAGGGTGCATTTTTTCCAACCTAATGGCTAAAAGTAAATTAATTTAATACGGAAACGGAGTGATAAAAAATGGCTTTTTCATCTGCTTTTTCATTATTGTGGGGGCCCTGATGTAAACTGCGCTGGGGCGCGATGAGGGCGCGTTAACCCTTTCACTGCCACACTACAGAAGCGCTTAGTAATGCTTCGCCTCAACTCCGTTTCTGGTAGAACTAGTGAGCGAATCTTTAATATTTTTTTTGATTCATATTCAGAGGTAATTCGTCGAGATATTTATAATTGGTATTTAGCAAAAATAAATATTAGAAATATGGTAAAAAAAAACTTTTTATCCGTCACTACCACACTACAGAAGGTTACCCTTTCACTGCCACACTACAGAAGCGCTTAGTAATGCTTCGCCTCAACTCCGTTTCTGGTAGAACTAGTGAGCGAATCTTTAATATTTTTTTTGATTCATATTCAGAGGTAATTCGTCGAGATATTTATAATTGGTATTTATCAAAAATAAATATTAGAAATATGGTAAAAAAAACTATTTATCCGTTTTTTTATCCGTCACTACCACACTACAGAAGGTTAACCTTTCACTACCACACTACAGAAGGTTAACCTAGTTGTTGTGTCTTTCACTACCACACTACATGTATTTACATCTAAATGCTTATTGGTCAGGCGGTGACGTCATTAAGTTGATGCCATTGATCGGTGAGTATTAAACAGAGAGCAGGGCAGTGCATGTTTGCCAGTCACCATGGAACCCAGTCAACCCACAGCGAGGGCACTTGCCGAGGCATTAAACCGGTTTGCTCACTTCGGAGCACACTGTGTTGAAGACGAACGCGCTTTAGGAACATTCATCACGGATTTCTTTCCGCAGAAGAAAAATCCAAAAAGAAACTCAGATTCTGGTTCAGAAGAAGAAGACAATTGTGACGAGTTAGAGGCAGATGATGATGATGGTGACAACACTAACGGATTTGAAGACGAGGCAGAGCCAGAAAATGATGGTGATGGTGGTGATGGTGACAAAACTAACGGATTTGAAGACGAGGCAGAGCCAGAATCTGATGATGGTGACAACACACCTAACGGATTTGGAGACAAGGTAGAACACGTAATGTGCGTTGTGGAAGTTAAATCTGACGAGAACCACGAACGCCAAATGGAAAGACTTTTGCGATTTACTTGTAAATGCGTCCAGGTTGATAAAGAAAATGACATTCTTAATCGGCGGTCATGTATCACAAAATTGGACCGTGATGAAGTTTACACAAGGCGTTTTGAGATAGCGGCTCTCGAAGAGGATCATAAAGACTTGATTATTATGGCGCAGCTCCAGGCTTTTGGTCGAAAGTCAGAATGGACTATCGGAAATAAATCGTTTTCCAAAAAAAGACAACGTGCTTACACAAACTATTTCTTCGGGGCGATACAAATCTGCCGTGAAGCTTTCCTCTTCATCCACGGGTAAGTTATTATTATTGTCTATTTAAAACTAATATAGTACATCATGCCTATTTTTTTTTAAATGATAATAAAATCTTGAAACTTGATTAGTCTTGTTTATTATCAGGGTCCCCCATTTTATTAAAACTAATTATAGTACATTATAGTAGAGTATAGTAGCATAGTATAGTATAAAGTATAGCAGATAGTATAGACCAAAGACACTATTTGTGTCTTTTGATTTGTGCCACAATTACAATAACTATCTCTCTCTGTCTCCACAATCATGTAGACTGGGTGTGGTACAGACAGGTACCGGTACTTGTGATGATGATGATGATTGATGATGATGATCTAACTATCTCTCTCTGTCTCCACAATCATGTAGACTGGGTGTGGTACAGACAGGTACCGGTACTTGTGATGATGATGATTGATGATGATGATGATCTAACTTCTCTGTCTCTGTCTCCACAATCATGTAGACTGGGTGTGGTACAGACAGGTACCGGTACTTGTGATGATGATGATGATTGATGATGATGATCTAACTATCTCTCTCTGTCTCCACAATCATGTAGACTGGGTGTGGTACAGACAGGTACCGGTACTTGTGATGATGATGATTGATGATGATGATGATCTAACTTCTCTGTCTCTGTCTCCACAATCATGTAGACTGGGTGTGGTACAGACAGGTACCGGTACTTGTGATGATGATGATCTAACTATCTCTCTCTCTGTCTCCCCCCCCCCCCTCTTCTCTCCCAAGAATAGGTAAGGGTCGCTTGATTGCAATAAGCAAACACATGTCAGAAAATGGCATGTGTCTTCGCACAAAGAAGCGATCGCCACACAACAACAAGCATTGCATAAAATATGAAGATATCGAAAAAGTAGTTCAATTTGTGTTGAATTATGCAGAAGATCATGCTGTTCACCTCCCTGGACGCCAGGCACACCAAAAGAACTTTACCGGTCAGCTGTTACCATCTTGCGTCACGAAGGCATCTGTGTGGCGTTTATATACCAAGGCAATGCCAGTTGGTAGGTGTAAGCAAATCTTTGTCAAAGAAATAGGTCAAATAGGTCTTTGTCAAATAAAAACAAAGCTTGAAAATGAATGACATTGTGCTAACATGTGTTCTTATTAATCTTTCAGACCAGCGAGCAGTGGGCCTGTCCACATTTAAGTCCCTCTGGAGGCAATTACTGAGTCATATCAGAGCAATCAAACCAATGTCTGATCTTTGCTGGGTGTGTCAGAAGAACAATTATCTGGTTAGTGAACATCACAGTGTTATGAACTTTGAACTGCAACTTCTGTATGAAAAGTGTTATACAAATACAGTTTATTATTATTAATATTAATCATCATTTACTTAACTTTTTTTTTTCAGATTTTCAAAAGTGCCAATCTGCCAGAGGCTGAGAAGTCTGCAAAGCTGAAGCAGCAGGAACAACATCTGGCGCATGTAACCTCCGAGCGGGCTGCCTACAAGGGCATGCTTAAAGCCGCCAAGGAGATCGGTGATGGTCTTTCTCTGGGTGGTCATGTGCCACCGGCAAGCAAGCCCTTGACAATGCATTACAGTTTCGACTACGCTCAAAAGGTGACTACATACCAAGCCCTCTTTCACAACATCATGTTATAATTGTTATAACTACTGCATTGCTCCCTTTTTTTTCTTTCTAAAATCCTTATTCATTTATTGCAGGTGCACTACCCATCAGACCCCCTTCAACCAGGGCCCATGTACTTCTTGGCTCCACGCAAGTGCAGCATATTCGGTGTTTGCTGTGAGGCGATTCCACGGCAAGTCAACTATTTGGTGGATGAGGGGATGGAGTCCAGCAAAGGTAGCAACGCCGTCATAAGCTACCTGCACCACTTCTTCAAAGACCATGGTCTTGGGGAGACAGATGTTGACCTTCACTGTGACAACTGCAGTGGCCAAAACAAGAACAAGTACATGTTGTGGTACTTAGCGTGGCGAGCGCTACATGGTCTTCACCATCGTGTCAATCTCCACCTGCTGATTGTAGGCCACACAAAGTTTTCCCCGGACAGTTTCTTTGGGCTTCTCAAGCAGCGTTTCAGAAAGACCAAGGTGAACACTCTTGATGAGATTGCAGCAGTCGTAAGGGACAGCTCAGTGGCTGGAATCAACATACCACAGCTAGTGGGAAAGGAAGATGGCACTGTAATCGTGCAGTCCTACAACTGGCAGGAACATCTGGGGCCTTACTTCAAGCCACTGCCACAGATCAAGCAGTACCAGCACTTTAGGTGGGTGTGGTCACTGTGTGTTGTGTATTTACTGTAATTAATTATTCACACTTTAGTGCAAAGAATGTCATTGGCAAATGATACAAATGCATTGATATTGTTATGTGCCCTGTACTAACGTTTCACTTTATTATTGCAGCTTTGATTCCAAGGAACCTGGTGTGGTTGTGGCAAAGATGTCTATTGATGGCGCTGAAACCAGATTCCAGCTGCTCCGTGACGTCCGTGTCCTGCCGCCTATAGATGGACTTCCTGTGCTGCCACCACCGGGACTGGACTCTGCAAGACAACACTATCTGTTCCACAAGATCAGAGAGTTCTGTGATGAGGAAGCCCAGGACGTAACATGCCCGGCACCACCAGCCAAAATATCCAGCGGCGGTTCAAAAAGACCACGGTGATCATCTGGAGAGGCCATCAGAACATTGAACATTGACTTTAGCATGTCTATTTTTATCTCGTGTTATTTTAAATGCTAATAAAATCTTGAAACTTGATTTTGTCTCTTGTTTATTATCAGGGTCCCTTTCACTACCACACTACAGAAGGTTAACCCTTTCACTACCACACTACAGAAGGTTAACCTTTCACTACCACACTACAGAAGGTTAACCTTTCACTACCACACTACAGAAGGTTAACCCTTTCACTACCACACTACAGAAGGTTAACCTTTCACTACCAGACTACAGAAGGTTAACCTAGTTGTTGTGTCTTTCACTACCACACTACATGTATTTACATCTAAATGCTTCTGGAGAGGCCATCAGAACATTGAACATTGACTTTAGCATGTCTATTTTTATCTCGTGTTATTTTAAATGCTAATAAAATCTTGAAACTTGATTTTGTCTCTTGTTTATTATCAGGGTCCCTTTCACTACCACACTACAGAAGGTTAACCCTTTCACTACCACACTACAGAAGGTTAACCTTTCACTACCACACTACAGAAGGTTAACCTTTCACTACCACACTACAGAAGGTTAACCTTTCACTACCACACTACAGAAGGTTAACCTTTCACTACCACACTACAGAAGGTTAACCCTTTCACTACCACACTACAGAAGGTTAACCTTTCACTACCAGACTACAGAAGGTTAACCTAGTTGTTGTGTCTTTCACTACCACACTACATGTATTTACATCTAAATGCTTCTGGAGAGGCCATCAGAACATTGAACATTGACTTTAGCATGTCTATTTTTATCTCGTGTTATTTTAAATGCTAATAAAATCTTGAAACTTGATTAAGTTTCTTGTTTATTATCAGGGTCCCTTTCACTACCACTACCAGTCACCAGACTCATTTTAATAACAAAGAGCCTCAGACTGGAAAGCTGCCAGGTGTTAATTGCCCTAGAGAGAGGGGGGCCATGGATTACAATGACTTCTGGGTAGTGTTGTAGTTGTTTCACTATTGTCACTGAATAGCCTGCTCGTCTCTTGAAGGCTATTATCTCTGAATACGTTTTGTGATAATCACCATGAATCATAGGAAGTAGCTTGCAAAGTATCCCACCAAAATGTTCAAGTGATGGCTTATTTTGAAGGTATGAATCTGTACTTTCATAATATGTAAAAAAAAAAAAATGAAGATCCCTCAACATGACCCTGAGTCCATACCTGGTCACAAATGTCAATAATTTTTCGAACTCAGGACATGAGGTAAATCACAACAATTTTGCGCTGGTTTGCCACGCTGGACTATGTTGTCGAAAACGTATATAAATAATATGTATATGCCGTTTTTGTGTATTTTTTTGTCATAAAAAGGCAGTTACAATCAAACAAACGGGAATATAAGTGGTTAAAATTCGGAAATATTTGTAAGCTTTTATATATATCTTGAGTTTAGGGTGTTAGTGGTAATCGTGTTTTTTTTTATATATATTAAAAATTAATTGTATGAAGCTTTCTGACTGGACCAAGCAACGCAGAGAAATGGAGACCGACAGCTTACTGCAGCAGAAAGTCGACATCAAGAACAAGAAGCTGGAAAAGAAACGGAGCGAGAGGGAGATGCAGTAGCAGGTGGAGTGTCGTGACAAGAAGCTGATGGAGCTGATGGAGACCTGGGTGTTGACGCGATGTGATTTCTGCCCAGTGCTCTGAATGTCAAAGTGAAGAAATTCAATGAAGCGCGGGTAAACGGCGGGAGTAACTATGACTCTATCGCTACGGAGCTGGTGGAGGCCTGAGGATCAAGGCTTTTCAAAATGAATCATTACAATTATCAGTGCCCCCCGGGCCCCGATGATGCCCCCACCCTGGCGAGCCTGTTTGTGTGTCGTGGCTGCTGGCAGTATGTCCTACCCCCCCCATCCGAAAGTGGTGCTATTGGGGCCACCTGGCATGCCAGAACTGCTGGCCCGCCAAGTGCAACTTCTATATGTCAGCTATATTACCCGAGGAACCGAGGAACCTGGCCATGGACCGATTGGCCAACTTCATCCTCGTCCCCTGCAAGAACGCCTGGTTGGGCTGCTAGACCACCCTGCTCCTCGCGGACAAAGCGTGTCATGAGGGGCAGTGTAGGGCCGACTTTGTTCGTCCAGATACACGATTATAACATTAGGAGGGACCAAGCAGGTAAGATGTCGCTCAGCATGAGGACAGCCCCATCTGGGCAACCGTACCAGAGGCGCCTGCCGGGGCTCACTAGTCCGATGTTGATCCTGAGGAGGATCCCTGGGCTGCGTTGGTCTCCGGGTAGGCGCCTCTGGAGTGGACCCCCGGGCGTGCGTGGCTCCGAAGAGCGCACAAACGGGAAGAGGGGTGAGGAGACTGATAAGGTACCCCTCGCCGTAACCCCTCTGCGAGTTGGCCGGACGCGCCGTAGTGCCCTGGTCGGGAACGCCAGTCCGAGACTAGTCCTGAAAAGGATCCTAGGTTCGAGGTGGTCCCCGAGTAGGCGCTACTGGTGCAACTCGGGCGTGCGTAGGTCCGACGATCGCATGCCCGTGAGAGTGCATAGTTCCCCCATCACGGGAGGGGGGGGGGGGGGGGCAGGCTGGACCAGATAAGCTTTGCTAAGCTAGGCTAACGGTGCAGGTGTTCCCTAAGCCAACTGCATGCACAGAGAAGAAAAGGATATGTATCTGCTTGTCTAACTCCAGGGCAAATAAGCTAATTTCCCAAAAAGTTGGCGTGTTCCTTCAACAGGTTAATCAAGTATTTTGTATTGTAACTCAAACAGCAGATGGTTAATAAACCACTTGGTTCAGTTTAACCCTTTCACTGCCGCACTACCAAACGGTTAACCCTTTCACTGCGACAATACACCCTTTCACTGCCACACAACAGCAGGTTAACCATTTCACTGCCACACTACAGAAGGTTAACCCTTTACTATCACACTACCGATGGTAAGAATTGAAAAGAAGAATGTTACAAAAAAGTATTTAGCAATGCAAAAAATACGTGTATTAAATGCAAAACAAAAATAAAAATAAGGCAAGAGTTTTGCTTTCATTGTCGTTTCTTTAACACAATCCCACTCTTAACACAATCCCGCCCAACAGCGTATATATCCGTGTTTCGAATCCATGCTTAAAGGACCGAGGACGGATATATCCGTGGCAAGGTTGTTTCGGCTTTTATTCCATTTTAATAACCTATTCAAGGTCGCCGAGCTGCACTGCAGATGTACCCTACTCTTTGAATTCGAGAAAGTGCATTACCGGCCAGATCCTCTTAGGATCTCGATAATGCAGTGTTCCCTGTGGCAGAAGCTGTCTTTTTTTTCTGGATCTCTAATGTAGTTTTCTACTCACCTGAAGCGATTGCTATTGCCTGTTGCACGGAATACGTTTTGGATCGCGGATTTCACTATGCAGTAAGGGGATATATGATCAGCCAATGGACATATCGATCGACCAGATGGCGATCGATAACTGGGAAATGCTCGGGGGGATCCAACCGGCTCATGGTAAGATCTTTTTCACGTAAATTACATGCTGATCAGAGCTTGTTATGATACTCAACCAGGCGATCAGTGTATGTGGCTACTGAGATGAACACGGTTATTGGTAATCAATAATCAGAAACGACGTCCCCCGCCCCCCCCCCCCCTTTCATGCATACATTCTTGAGGATCGTACAGATCATATGCAGTTTGATTGGATATAACGTTAGTAGCAGCCCTTTATCCAGCCTTCCAGGAAATATACTAGACCAAATCCTGTATACCGCTTATATTCACGGCGCTATAAAATGAGAACGTATTGATGAATTATTTTTTTCTTTAAGCCATTTTGAAGGGACGGTTTATGGTCTCAATTGACAATGAGAATGGACAGATAGCAATACTATAACGCAGGGGTGTCAAACTCATTTTCACAGAGGGCCACATCAGCATTATGGTTGCCCTCAAAGGGCCAAAGACCGTATAAATGTTAATGTAATGTAAAATAAATGTAGCTACACATTTACATATTGTTAAACATGGTGTTTCTGTATTTATTACTTATTCAAGTTATACATATTGCATATTCATTTGCATAAATGTAAAAATATATGTTAGCTTATGTTATTTTAACAAATCATTTTAGTTTATCAGAACCCCATATTACTCCACCAATCAATGATCAAACCATTCAAGTAAATAACAAAGAAGAATATCATCAAATACAAGCTATGACATTAAGTTTGTTCAAAACCTTTTTGTCACAGTCAAGAGGGGCAGAACTAACAACTGTGAGCTGCAAAGAACACATGGGACAGATGTAGCAGATGTTACAAAAACAAATGGCTGCACACAACCTTGCAGAGGCCATACATCCAACTAATGGAAGATAGTTTAATTAACGTTAGGTTATGGCTATAACCAAGTTCTGTTAGTTAGGGGCGACGCTTGGCATCACCTTACTGCACTATCTCGCGTACGTGCACGCGTACTGAATAAATTCCACAAATGTACCTCTAATACCAGTATTAGTCTGACCACACCCCTCATCAGCTTACCTTCATAAGCAGGTGTGTGGTCACCTGCTCTCCTCCTTCCCAAGCTTTCACCACAAGGTGAGGTCAAGGGCTGCAGCGGCCGTCTGATGCCAAGCGTCGCCCCTAACTAACAGAACTTGGTTATAGCCATAACCTAACGTTCTGTTTCGTTAAGGGGCTCAGCTTGGCATCACCTTACTGCACAAGGGAGGCCAAGCGGAGCCGCTGGCTGACAAATACACCCCGCTGACAGCCCCCCACAACCATCAGAACAGGGAGGGCCGAGCCCCCCCGACCCCCCCTAATGGAGGGTAGCCCCCCTATTAGGGGCTTCACGGGAAGGCGACGGACCCGACCGTGCGAAGAAGCACTCAAGCAACTCAACGCACAGGGTGAGCAGACCGTGGCTTGACCCCACGACTACACACACGCACAACCCGCATGCCACCCGGGAACGAACGGAGGAACAACCTCGTTACTGCCCCCAGAATCACGGGGTCAAGGGCAAACCCAACCCCGTGGCAAGGCCGTAGCAGCGGAGCGCGAAGGAAGACCCAGATCCACCAAAGGACTGGGCTCCCTGGAATGGGGGCCCGGAGAAGTCCACGATGCCAGCATCAAGACCCCACCAGGGGGGCACCTAGTGACCCCGCCCCCCACATCGCCAGCGTATCCGGACAAAAAGGGCCCCTCAGCCGAGCGGGCCCTGTCCTCCCCAACAGCACACCGCCTGGAACACAAGCCCTGCAACAGGCAGACAGCATGGTTAAACACACAAGAGGTAACCAACGGAAGCAGGCAGTGCACCGGGGAAAGACCAGGCAACAGGCTGTCAACCCAAGCCTGGAAAAACTGCGGACGAGGCAGGCGCCAGAAAGGACAGCTGAACAGCCGCCCCGGCGAAAGGGGCGTATGCTGGCGTTGTCGCATAACCAAGCTTTCAAACAGCACGTCAGAAGTGGGATCCGTAGACCACTCGACCCCTGACAGCTGCCCACAGAAAAGCCCATACGATCGGCAGACGTCATGAACGTGCAGGGGCACCCTCAACCGGAGAACCGGGAGTTGACACTGCAGCAACACACCAGAGAACCAACCACCCAGGCATCACCCCATGCAATGGTTGGTCCCATAACCCCTCAGGAAAGAACCCCGAAACACACCTGCGGCACCGCCGCAGCCCGCGTTCCGGTTCCCCACAGGGCTATCCCGGGCCTACGGGTCAACGAGCATCACCCCGGACCGGGCCCGGTGATACGGGGAGCACAGGATCCCAGAGGAGGTTAACCCCACCCAACAGGCTCCTCAGCGCCAAAACGCAAGAGAAGAGCGTAATATGGAAGACCAGCCCCAGCACCCCGCACTCGGTATTCCCAGGAGGTCACCCAACCAAGTACCAACCAAGACCAACCCGTACAGCGGCCGAGATCCGACGAGATCGGACGCGTACAGGTCGGCACGGCCGTAAGCCATTACGACAGTGCAGAATACAACGCACCCAACAAGGGTCCCATAACGCTCAACCCTGTGACACCCGGATCGACCTAGCATTTTTCCCCCTGAAAAAAACCCCAAGTCCCTCAGGGTACCAGAACAGCAGATCTGCATCCCCAGCGGACAACGGGTGCACTGATCTGGACCAGCGCGACCAGAACCAGTCCCGTGCCCTAATCACGCCGACCTGCCAACCCCAGGAGAAGGGGCAGATATGCGTGTTTGATCCCAACATAAAAAAGAAGGCGCCACCCAGACGTGTCGGTATGAACCGCGTCCGGTGGCCCACCCCTAGGGCGTGAGACCCTTCCCCATATGTCCAGACCCATTCCGTCATCATCCCCTGACATGAACGGGAACCCATCGACAACACACAGGATGTCGGAAGAGGAAAAACCCCCATCCCAATTGCTCCATAAAAACGCTGTTTTACCCAAGCAAACGAGGCGCGCCAGTCAGCAAACGGCCCAAAGCACATCCTGAGCCAGCACTATGTGTGCGTTCTGACATACCCACATCAACAATAGGCCATTTAGACCACCATATTGAATCCCCAAGACGCCCAGGGAACGACAAGAGGGGCGAGATGCAATCAACTCCATGAATGAATGAATGAAAATATTTACCCAACAGACTGCAGTACAGGAATACATACAAAAAGATAAGGGGAGGCAGACCTGAGAAAGACATTAGTCTTGTTTCCATCAGGGACCCTCATTTCATATCCATCAAGACACATTCAACTCTTTATAAAATAAAGAAAAGGCATCACCCGTATGACCCAACTGCACAGCTGGGAGTAAAAACCCTGTTTTTCACATGATTTTAATCCAGTCACTCCTTTTAATCAGAGTGTAAGACCAGACTCCCCCAGAAAACACCTTCCCACATGAGACTACGGTCAAGAAAAAGATATGTAAACTGTGAGACACGTGACCAATAGACTCAAGTTTGACACATAAAACGGGCGCAGCAGGCCTGTAAGTCCTGCGCCCAACCTCGACATCTTTAAGACACCAGCTCATGGAAGGCGTCGCCATAGCAACAACGCTACAACGGGCGGGGAAACCCACCGGATCCTGTCATAACAGGAGTCGGTAGAATACCCCTTCCCCCCCCCCCCCCCTGTCAAGCACTGGCTTGGCCCTGACTGGCTCAGCAGAAAAGATCAACAAATCCTCTAAACCAATCAAGTGGGAAAAAGGAGGGGTTTATTCGACACCCCCTCCCGAAAACACACCCTTTATCCCTACACACAGAAAACAACCGTAGCCATCTTGAAAACCTCCGGTAGAACAAAGCATAGCATAAGCTAATACAATGCCTGCTACCCACAAAAGTGTAAAAGGGTTTACAACAAAACACAAGTCGCCTGTGCGTGAATCCCATACCCGTTGCCTATGTCATACATAGGAAGAACGCTGAACGAGAGTAATGGCTAAGCCATGAAAAATGTGCGTACGAGCATTACTGCAACTAACAACACAGCGTTGTGAAACACATATACTTAGTTAAAGCAATGGAATAACACCAGTTCTAATTGCATGTGGAGCATCAAGCTAAATAGAACCTATTACCGAGTGTAAGTTGCAGACCTTGCTTAAAACTCGTAACACAACACAACTCACCCCCCATGGAGCCATTTCTCCCCCCTCCGGGGTCTCCGGAGGAGGGATACTCTCCTCCACGGGACCATCATACAAGAACCCGTCCGCCTCCTCCATGAAATCTTCAGTTTCCATCAGAAATCCAGAGTCGGACGCGTCCTCGCTGGTCTCCAGCAATTCCCCAAACCCAGGCCGTTCGCGTCTGCACGCCACCATCTTGCGACGCGAGCGAGCAGACGCAAAAAGTTTTCGTCGCAAATCCTCCGGCTCCAAAACAATCCCCCGTTCATCAACGGGCCATTCCCCAGAACCAGAGGAACCAGAGTCGAGATCAGGCCATCGCCGGAGCGACGGCACCGAACCCTCGGCTCGTCGGTGAGGAAAACTATCCACCGGCAGTCTCCCGGGCTGGGTCGGCAACCACGAGAGTGGCAACAGCCCAGCACCGAGGCGCACGACGGAGGCGGGAATGGAGAACCGGTGGTGAAGAGTAGGTCTAGCGGGTCTACTCTCCGCGGAATACATTATGACCCAAACCTTTTCTTATACAACAAGTGAGAGAAGAAAAGGTTAAGCACAATGTAAACCAGTCACAACTCTTTTCAACTAACAAACACGTCAAGTGGGGTACTACCGAGGCACTTTCCTTGTGGTGAAAGCGAGAAGGAGGAGAGCAGGTGACCACACACCTGCTTATGAAGGTAAGCTGATGAGGGGTGTGGTCAGACTAATACTGGTATTAGAGGTACATTTGTGGAATTTATTCAGTACGCGTGCACGTACGCGAGATAGTGCAGTAAGGTGATGCCAAGCTGAGCCCCTTAACGAAACCGAACTTTAATTAACAGATTGCAGAATGGGTACAGTACAGTACAGCTCAATACACACAATTGTTAAGGGGATGCAGACCAGAGAAAGACTTTCGACTTGTTTACATCAGGGTCCCCCATTTTCAATTCGTAATGAAATTGCTATTATGTGTCTGCATGAACACACAACTGTAACTGTACTCAAAAATAACAAAATAAGGGTTGTCTCAGTTCACAACTATATTGGTCAAGTTTTGGGTGGGACTTGTTTGCGTCCCTAGTCCCTACAGCTTCTTATTCAATTGAGCGAGATGCTCGGTTATGTCACACAGCCAGTTTGCATCTGACAGTTCAGACAATATATCTTCAACCCTTTGTTACCTATTCCGCCTGGATCTTTTTTGTATTTTGGGCTGTAAAATTGTCAAAGAATGTCTGAGGAGTAAGTGCTTTTGGCTTTTTTCCTTTGTTACCTCAGATGTTCAACATACATGTATGTGTAAGAATGTGTAATAACTAAGGCTGTCAAAGTTAAAGCTTTATTAACGCATTAACCCACAATTATTTTAACACTGCTATTTTTAACCCAATATTAATGTAAAAAAAAAATAAATAAAAAAAAATTATTTGAGCTCTTGGGGGGCCGCATCAAATGACGTGGCGGGCCGGATTTGGCCCGCGGGCCGTGAGTTTGACACCTATAACGTATAGATTTAGCTCTACAAACAGCCCCACGGACTGTGCAAGTCTGTTTACATATGCTGGTCGTCTAGAGCAGTGGTTCCCAAACTGTGGTGCGCGCACCCCTTGTGGTGCGCGAGCGCCCTCTAGGTGGTGCGTGACATGAAAAGGCTAATGGTGGTAAATAAAACAACAAATATATATATAAATATATTTTTTTACAATACAATTTCATAAAAATCTTAGTCAAACCTTTAGTATTATGGATATTAAACATGCTGGCAGAGTACATGCATCCATGTTGTCGTGAACATTTTAATTAAATAAAGAAATTCCCTATCCATAGTCCCCGTGGGAAGAGATAAAATTAAAAATAAAATCTGTGCACGGAGACCAGCAACAATTTTTTCTAACAGAAACCCATTGGGGGGTGCGTCAGCTAGGTCGGGAGGTGACAGGGGGTGCACGGCCAAAAAAGTTTGGGAACCGCTGGTCTAGAGTGATATTAGACGCATCCCAGTGGCCTCCAATGTGTTAAAGTAGTTCTGTTTAGTTATGGATCTCGCTCAGCATCATACTGCACTGTACTTCACTTCGTGCACGAGCACTGAATAAAAAATTCCACCATGTACCTTTACATCCCAACATTCGTCTGGCCACACCCCCATCCGCTTACCTTCATAAGCAGGTGTGTGGTCACCTACTCGCCTCCTTCTTCACTTTTACCACAAGGAAGTGCCTTCGGTAGATCCCCACTTGACGAGGTTGTTAGCTGAAGAAAGTTGAGACGTGTTTACATTTTGCTTATTTTTTTCTTTTCTCATATTTTCGATAGAAAAAACGAAGTCATAATGTCTACTCCGGAGAGTCGTGTTCGCAACGCTACTCTTCACCAGCGGTTCTCCATTTCCGCCTCCGTCGTGCGTCTTGGAGCGGGGCTGAGACCTCTCTCGTGGTCGGCAGCCACGCCCGGTAGGCGTCCGATGGGTAGTTTGCCTCTCCAAGGAGCTGGTGCACCGGTGCCGTCGCCTGTGTGATGGCCTGGTTCCGGCTCTGGTTCCTCTGTTTCCGAGGAATCGTCCGCTGTTGGGCGGCCGGTTCCCTTGGTTGCAGGGGATTTGAGATGCAAACTTTTGCATGCAAAAAAAAAGATGGTGGCTTGCAGACGCGAACGGCCCGGTTTTGGTGAGTTGCTGGAGCCAGGTGAGGATGCGTCGGTCTCTACATGCCCGATGGAAACAGAGGACTACATGATAGAGGCGGACGGGTTCTTATTTGAAGGCCCGGTGGACACAGGTATCCCGCCCGTCCAGGTAACACTGGAGGGGGGTGAGATGTCTCCTTGGGGCGCCTCGTTCGAAGACGTTGGGGAAGAACCTCTGACCCGTCGGCGGGATGCCCTGCTATCAGCCACATCGGAGTGTAGCTCCTTGACCAGTAGCAGCCTGCTGTATGTGAGGGATGCGGGCTCGGTGGAGGAAAGTCTGCAGGGGCAACTGCAGGCTTTGTTTCCCGAGCTCATGGCGGCGGCGGCAGTCGCAAACGGCGTGCCGCTGCGGCAGCCACTGCCTGTTCCTGTCCCTGATGATCTCATAGGTCATCTATGGCAGCGTCGCCCGGTGAGAGGGGTGGATGTTGTCTACCCATTTTTCCCCTCAATGGCGTCCTATGTCCGTCAGGGCCAGGTGGTCTCCCACATCATAGGCCTTACTCCTGCTTACGTGCAAGTCACACGGGTGGCGGGTTTGGTCGACGATATGAAGGAGGGCGTGCCACGGCTTGATAGGCCGATGGCGGCGCTCCTTTGTCTGGAAGTGTTGTGGGAGCCTTTACGGAAGCCGGTTCCCCAAGGGAAATCGGCGAGGCGGTTGGCATACTGGAGTGACCAGTCATTTATTTCCGGAACACAATCTCTAGCTGCCGCGTCTAACATCGCGCAGCTGGCAAGATTCATGTCCGGGATATTGACGGGCGGCATGGAGCGGAGTGATGTACAACATGACCAGCTCGCCCAGGCGGCAGGAGCTATCCTACATCTGACTCAGCTGCGGGCTATAGCCGCTGGGAAAGTGCGCGCCCTGGCAACTCTGGTCCAGCGCCACCTTTGGCTGGAGCAGGCTCGTGTGCCGGAGAAGAAGAGAGTTCCACTTCTGACGGCACCCCTCTCCGATGCTGGACTATTCGGGAAGGCCCTGCAGTTGATGACCTCGACGTGCAGAGAGATGCAGGAGGAGCGCTCCACTGCTGGTCCCTCGAAGAAGAACGCCAGGAGGAGAGAGGGCGCCTCTCAGCCGCTACAGCCGGCCCATCTACGCCCGGAGGCGACGGTAGGGACCATCGAGACCAGCCGCCGATTGTTTACCGTCCCTCCGGTGCTCCCCGGGGTGGCAAATCCCGAGCGGCTCGCGGCAGGCATCGCTAGGACCCAGTGACTTTTTTCCCCTGCGGTCCCCTCTGTTCCCTTCCCGGCCCACCATAATATGATTTTGTTCGAAAATAAAGAGTCCCCTCTAAAGGGGGACTGTATTTTTTGTTAACAAACTGTTTATTCACCAAACATATGATGGGGTTGCAACGTGTGAATCTTCACTAGTATGGGTTGATAGGAGGGTTACGTTCATTTCGTTTCCCTGACTCTGCACCTATTAACAGGCGTTGAGTCTTGGGTTTCCCCCCGTCATAGCACACGTCACTACGCACATTGCTATTTGACGATGGCTTCCGTGAGTTTGACCCGTATGTAAGGTCTGTTATTGTCAAAGTGTCGGGATAGAGCGTAGGAATTACGGTTCCACTACGCTCGATATATGTGTAACTTGAGTCGGTTGGTCACATGACTCAAGATTACCATGGCTTTTTCAATCTATGGCTCACGTGGGAAGTCTCTCTGGGGAGTTCCGTCTATCCTCTGTGGTGGGGATGACGGGATATAAAAATGTAAACAGTTTTTATCCTCAGCTGTGTCAAGTGGGATTCATGTCAGTCGGTGTTTCTTTCTTTTTTAATAAAAGAGTGTGGAGTATATGAAGCACCACACCCTTCTTGTCGTTCTCCCAGGCGCCTTGAGGGTTCAATGGGGGGTCTGGTTAGACTGTTCATTGATGTGTTTTGTGTCCCGACGCATGCATGGTGCTAGCTCGGGGTGTTTCTGATAAGAATCATGCGGGTGGCTAGTACGCCTTGGTTGCTTGTTATTGAAACAGCGTTTTTATAAAGCAACTGGGATGGGGTTTTTTTCCTCTTCCGAGAGCCTGTTACTGGATCTCGACGGATTCTCGTTCATATCTGGGGGATGTTAACGGAATAGATCAGAACATAGGTAGAGGGGTCTCACGCCCTTGGGGTGGGCCACTGAGCACGGTTCAAACCGGCCCGTCTGGGTGGCGCCCTCTTTTCATGTTTTAGATCAACACGCATATCTGCCCCTTCTCCTGGAGTAGGCATGTCGGCGTGGTTATGGCACGGGACTGGTTCTGGTCACGCTGGTCCAGGTCAGTTAACCCAGTTAGCCAGTTACAGCCTGCTGCCTGGTTTCCCCGGTGCGCTGCCTGCTTCCGTTGGTTAACCTTTTTGAGTGCTTACGGCCATGCTGACTGCCTGTGTTTCAGAGTCAGTGTGCCAGGCGGTGTACTATTGGGGGGAAAGGGCCCGCTCTTGGAGGGGCCTTGTCCGAATACGCTGGCAATGTGGGGGGCGGTGTCACTAAGTGACCGCCTGGTGGGGTCTTGATGCCTGGCGTCATTGACCTCTCCGGGCCCCCTTTTTCAAGGGGATCCAGTCCCTTCAGTGGGTATGGGTCTTCCTTCGCGCTCCGCTGCTACAGCCTTGCCACGGGGTTGGGTGTGCTCTTGACCCCGTGATTTTGGGGGCAGTAACGAGGTTGTTCCTTCCGTTCGTTCCCTGGTGGCATGCGGGTTGTGCGTGTGTGTAGTCGTGGGGTCAAGCCACGGTCTGCTCACCCTGTGCGTTGAGTTGCTTGAGTTCCTCTTCACACGGTCGGATCCGTCTCCCTCCCGTAAGCCTCCAATAGGGGGGGTATCCTCCATTAGGGAGGGTCGGGGGGGCTCGGTCCTCCCCGGTCTGATGGTTGTGGGGGGCCTCAGCGGGGTACATTTGTCGGGCTATGGTTCTCGCTCAGCCTCCCTTGTGCAGTATGATGCTGAGCGAGATCCATAACGAAACAGAACATAAGGTTATGTATATAACCAAGTTCTGTGAGTTATGGTGACGCTCAGCATCAGACGCCGCTACGGCCCTTGATCTCGCCTTGTGGTGAAAGTTTGGGAAGGAGGCGAGTAGGTGACCACACACCTGCTTATGAAGGTAAGCGGATGGGGGTGTGGCCAGACGAATGTTGGGATGTAAAGGTACATGGTGGAATTTTTTATTCAGTGCTCGTGCACAAAGTGAAGTACAGTGCAGTATGATGCTGAGCGTCACCATAACTCACAGAACTTGGTTATATACATAACCTTACGTTATACTGCTGCTTTACAGAACTACTTGATGCGTTTGGTTTGGCTCAACTGTAATACATGTTGTCGTAAAATCTTTTAAATGTTTTTATTGTGTAGATATGAATTTCTCTACAATGTTCTTGCACTTTAATTACCATTGTACTGATGTTTCTAAATGACTAAGGAGAGAGAACACTAGATATTTTTACTTATTTCAAGAAATCTTGCCAAGCCAAATTTGCTTACTGCACTGGTAATTATTTTACTCGTTTTAAGGAAAAAATTTGCTTAGAACTATTTCATTTTGAATGTCTTCCCCCATCTATCCTCCCATACTTCCTCTCTCTCTCTGCCGGACTGCCCGGAAAAAAGACAATACAAATATCTACCAAAAACATATTAAAAAAAAACTATTTTATTTTTGTGAGACAATTTTTGCAGTGTGGAGTTCCCGCTCCTGATTGGATGAAGTGGGAACGGGATACTAGAACATTTATTTTGCGTTTACTGCAGAGCGAAGGGGGACTGGGAGACCCATGTTATGGACTAAACACAGTGATGGCTGTCGGAATGTAGAGCTATTATTTTCACATGTAGACACTTATTTTAAAGGGGACATTTAAATTAATATTTGGGCAACTTTACACAATTCCTCTATTGAACACATCTGTAAGCTTTTATTCAAAAAAATGCATTGTTTTATATTTCTAATCAAGTACTCAAAAGCCAAATTTTTCTCACTTTGGATTTCAGGCTGTGTTGGCCTGGCTCCGCCCATAAGCATTTTGAGTGAAGTCATCCACACAGTCTGCGACTGGCACAGAGAGAGATAGAGAGAGACTGAGGGGGATACTAATTAATTTTGCCGCGGGGGGCATAATCCCACGGGACAATGCATTGGTAACTTGTTTCAAATGACAATATATACCCCTGTGATTATTATTGTACGGATCGGAATACGGGCATGCGCGTGGGAGCATGCACAAAGATATTACAGTGATATGCTGGTGCTCGACTGCAAGGGAGAGAGAGGGACACACTGCGCTGCGTGTGAGAGAAGACAGGTCCCCCTCCATCTCTCTCTCCCTCGCAGAGTCGCAGTAGAGCACTTTCTCGTTTGAGGAAGTGTCGGGTTACACTATCTGCCTCGCTCTGTTTGAGGAAGTGAAGATTTTACACTGGCTCTGCTGTCGCCGTCAACCATAGAGGGGGCGTTAGTTATGCAAATCATAACTATGCTATATTAACGTCAGCAAAACTGTCAAATCAGAACAGCTTAGTTGAGTGAGGGCGGATCTCGTGAACTCGAGACTAGACACAGACCCATTGATACTAACCCCTATTACTATAAAACCATGCTAAAAAGCCATTTATAATGCATGTCCCCTTTAAACAAAAATATACCACTTGCAGCACCTTTAAAATTTGAGCGGTATTACCAACAGGGAATTTCACCGTGGTTATCATTAAAAAAACAGTAACAGTTTCATCCCTAGTTTGAGTCTTAGTAGGCACTAGGGGTGTAACGGTACACAAAATCCACGGTTCGGTAAGTACCTCGGTTTTGAAGTCACGGTTCGGTATTCTGTACAGTGGGGGGGGGGGGGGGGGGGGGGGGGGGGTGATACCAGTGCATACATTAAATTATTTTTTTTATTATATAAATTATACTTTTTATTTTTTTATACAGCTACTGTTTTATATATACTGTTTTTTAGTAATAACTAGAAAGTAATGGTATTTATTCAACAACAGGTGATTGATTAATGATACTAATACAAATCTATACAATGAGTATGGGGCTGCAGCACTGCAGATATACCCTACTCCAATGATCCACACGGACATTACACGGTGTTGCACTCGCTACCCAGTGGCTCTGCAGATATACCCTACTCAGTCTACAAGGCTCCGTTGAAGTAGCACAGAGGATCTGTTATGATTTTTGCACAATAAATATTCAACATTCTCTTTTGAGACTCCGCCTCAGACTCTTATCATTTGGCACTAAAAGCTAAACATTGTCACCGATATGGCTGTCCGCAACATGTCATTAATTGTGTACGCGAGGTGGTCGATCAGTGACTACGTTAACGTGAGCTAGGTTAGCTAGCATGAGCTACCGGCAGATGGAAAGACTAACTTTACTGGTGAAAATGTGATTTACGTTGGAATACTCCTTTGCCAACTTGCTGTACTTTGCTTGCAGGTCTGCAGCCATTATTGCTGGATTATGAATAGGCCCAACTTTAGCCAAGGTAACGTTATGGCTAAATCTTTAACGTTAGTTAATGCTAGCTTTCGGTTAGCTGTTCAATGCTAATAACACCACCAAGCGAACCCATCAAAGCTCCCCGTCAACACCGCTCTGTCGGGAGGATGGCATTTAAGAAAGTATCTGCTGTTAAAATGACAAACAGCATTGACACTTTAATTCACGGTGGGTTAAACACACGTTTGTTTTATAATGCTCACAGCAGACCGCAGTGTTGTTGATAAATTACGTGGGCCGGGGGGATTTAAGTTCCGCAAAAAAAGGTTCCGCACCGTTGCAATCGTACGGTGCACAGCCCGTACTACTGTACCGGAGGACCACATTGACACGGTACAGTAAGTATCCGCGTACCGTTACACCCCTAGTAGGCACTGAGTTTTTCACAATATGGGACCTTTAAGAAAAGCACATTCCCTATTCTATGAAAGAGAAACATTGGGAGGTTTTGTATCAGGTTTTTATTATCAATTACTAACGTCCTCGTATGAAACCCTTCAACTAGACACTGTCTGGAGAAGGGATATTCCAGACCTGGAAAGTGACTTTGATTGGCAAGAAGCATGGGCAAATGTCCGTCTTACATCAAGGAACCCGGACCATCAACAAATCAACCTTAACTATATTCACAGGACATACTTGACTCCTATAAGGCTGAACAGAATGGGCCTGAAACAAGACTCAAAATGCTCCCAATGTACAAATGGAGACGAAGGGACATTTATGCACATGTATTGGGACTGCCCACCAGTTAAGGCATTCTGGAAAGATGTGACCTGTTGTGAAGGATCAGATTAAACCGAATATATATATTTATTTATGGATATATATTTAATAGTATTTGTATATCGTTTGATATCCCTTGTATATTCCTTGTACATATACACGGAATATCCCTTTATTCTACTACAGCCCATAATAGTTCATTCTCTTATTGGACAAAAGGACCAGGCGCCAGGGACCCTGCGTTCAAGTTCAAAGGTACCGACGAGACATGCCCTTACTAGCCCCAGCTCCGCGCAGGAATACGGCTACCGAAAGCAGAGCGGCACTACTTGTCCACTGTGCATATAAATATGGCGCAAGAAATGTAGAATTCCTCTTAGTCCTTTACCCTTCTACCCAACTAAGTAACAAGACGTGAAGCCTCACCCCACGATACCGCGTGCGGTGTAGTACGGCCTGTTTGGCCTTAGAATAGCAGTGAGACCTCGTGCGAATTAATAGCTGAATTGCCAGAGTTTGGCACCGTATTTCTATTAAGTAATAATAGTCTATTATGTATGGTGCATCGTTCGGTTAGAGTTCTAAAGTGAGCAGCACCCCCATCGCTTCCTCGCGTTATCTAGAGTCTTAACTAGGTTGGGCAGACCACGCGTGGTGCTTTCATCCGAGGAGTTCTAGGCGAGGACGAGTGGACCTGCACATTGGATTACCTACCCCGACGACTGCTGAGCCCTATACGGCATGGAATATCTATTTGCTTTGGTGCTTTGATTTGTGGAGCGGATAATCGCCAACACCGGTGAGTGTTGGATTTACCCAGAGAGGAGCCAAGGTGAGACGGCGCTCAGACCAGACTGAGGTCGCCTCGCTTCTTCTTCGTTGTGGACCTAAAGCTACAGCTACAGCTATCGTCTACAAGAGAGCCCAAGTGTATTCATCTGTGGATCAAGGTTCCACGGGCACTGTTTTCTGTACCTGAATTCTCCCTGGAAATCGTTGACCAGACGGGATACAGCCGACGGCTCTCCTACCCCCCCTACTGGCTTACAACCGGCGGGACCCCTTCAGTATATTATCCAGCTATAATCATTAAGTGACCATCGCTATAATTCCCTAAGAGCCAGGTTGTATACTTGCTTCCTGTGTAACCAGAGATTGGACATTCAGTGTTGATTTGCATACAAGTATTAATTTGCCTTACAAGAGCATTCAATTCAAATCATAAATGTAATAAGTAACTATTATATGTACCTTTTGCTATATGTTAAATATTTGACTATTACCTTTGTGTGGACCTGATTTCATATGTGGGAAAGTGTTCATCATACTTAGATATCGTGTACTGTATGGCCAGTAATTAAAGTACATAAAGCGGTAGTGGTTTAATGATACCATACTTATCAATACAGTCAGGGAATTGTACCCCTCAGTTACAATTGGTCCTTCGAGCCGGATGGTAATTAGTGTAATATTAATATAGTGGTATTAATATTGAAATGGCCTATGATGAACACTCCACGAAACGGCCCTCCTAAAGTAGAACGCCCGCAACGTAGACGACAGCCACCTCAGTACTTAGAGGATTACGCTGTCAGTAAACTACCTAGCCTTCTACAAACAGTAAACGCAGTAAAAGTAGAAAGTAAAATTATGTCCAACCCTATCAACCAGGATACCCCGACCACAGAGGCCCTAGTGGGTTCTAATGTAACTGACCAAGCTCACGGTGGGGACCAGGAGGGAACTGACACGACTTTACCCCCCGCCAATACCGAAGAAGTAGTCCCCCCAGAGCTCCGGGAGGAAGACAACCCTCCAGAGGTGGAACTCTGCACGGAACAAGATGAGGAGAGCGCCGAGGAGATAGAGCTCCAGGACTCCCCAACGAGTACAGCCAGGAGCGGCTCACCTCTACAAGCGTCTTCCCCCAGCGAGGCGGAGAGGATGCTGTCACAGGCGTTCTTCGCCAGCCTGACAGCCTCTACCGAACGCGATCGACTTCAGGGTGAACGCGATCGACTTCAGGGTGAACGCGATCGACTCCAAGCACAGACGCTTAGCGAGCGCGAACAACTCCAAGCGCAGCAACGGAGCGAAGAAGAGCACATACGTCTGGAGCTGAGACGCCTTCAGACGGAAGAGAATATGGCAAGAGAACGGGCCGACGCCCAGCGCGCCGCTGCCGGTGCCCAAAGAGAAGCAGATCTCACCAAGCGCGAAGCCGAGCGCGACAGACTACAAGCGCAGCTAATGGAGCAGCTGATCACCAGGGCAACACCCCCTCCCTCCACAAGGGGTTCCAGAGCCTCGTCAAGACACACGTCAAGGGCACCCTCCCCTAACCGAGCAGGCGACCTTGAACTCGACCACCAGAGAGAGTCTACACCCCCCTCCGAACTCATTCCCCGACCGGTCCAAGTGAGACCCAGCTACAAGGAAGGAACAGCGGACACCGCGGAGAGGCTAAATAGACGACTACAGGATCTAGGTGACCTGGCAGAAGAAGAAGAGGGAGAAGAGGAGAGTCAAGCCCGACAGCAGCACATTACTCCACAGGACCAGGAGGTCCAGTACAGCCCAGGCTATACCCCCGCGGCTCTGCGCTACAGACCCCCGACTCGACTCACGGGTGAGCATGACGCACGACCAGTCCCGAGGAATAGCACCTGGACCAGCGGGCCATGGTACCCTGCCAGTACCAGCCCACCGAGAGGCGTAAGAAGAGACTCGCCCAGGAGGCCTCTCTTCCAACGCTCACCGATGTGCCAGCCATCCATGGCGTCATACATTGGCACACCGACGTTTCCAGACTTCACCCATGAGAATCGATCACAGTACACGGAGCTCCGGATGTGCTTAGAGACAATGATGGTGGATGTCGCTGATGAACGCCACAAGTATGCAATATTATTGAAGCACCTGAAAGTGCCCCGAGCGCACAACATAGCGCTGGCCTATGCCACCTCTACGACCCCATACACCGCGGCTCTAGCAGCGCTGGACCAGAGATATGGACGTATATGGGATTACGTAATACAGGAGATAAGGCATATTGACCGCCTACCCCCAGCAACAGACAATCGCTCACTAGACGACCTGTCTATAAAAGTACAATCCCTGGTAGGGATGCTGGGGGCGCAACGAGAAAAGGGTATGCACGAACTATACGCAAACTCGAACGTCGAGAGGATTTTAGAGAAGCTGCCGCCCGCCCGACAGGAGCGCTTCAGGCGGCAAAGAGACCACCGTGATCCTAACGGTCCCGAGCCATCCCTCCTAGATTTAGCCGACTTCCTGGCGAGAGAAGTCAGCAGCCTACGGCTGGATACGTTCGTGCGGAGCACGCCAAGCTCCAGAGAGGGACCTAGGAGAGTAAACGATGGCCGAAGATCGGTGACTGTCATGCACCAATCAGAATCAGTACCGAGCAGCAAGAACCACAGTACCCCCTCGACGAAAGAGAAGTGGAAGATGGTGTGCCCGTACTGCGAGAAGGAACACTGGTTGTCACAATGTGACCAGTTCAAGAAGATGACCGCTGAAGAAGTAAGTCACTGGATAAAGTCCAACAGGCGCTGTTACCGATGTGCGCGCAGTCACATGGCAGCCGAGTGCCGCCTAAAGAAGAGGTGTAGTCGGTGTGACGGAGCCCATCTGGATGTCCTACACGACAGTAACAAAAGAAAGCCTGCACCATCCAACAGCACAAAGGCAAGTGTTATGTACATTGACCCCGCTAGCAGCAGCGGCGCCCAGGTGCTCTTAAAGGTGGTCCGTGTAACACTGAGTTACCAAGATAAGGTCATGGACACTTACGCCGTCCTTGACGACGGGTCAGAGAAGACCCTTCTCCTCGCGTCCGCTGTGGCCCAGCTGGGGCTGCGGGGGAGCGAGAACCAGATGACGATTCGGACAATAAGAAGAGATCTAAAGACGATAAAGGGCGAGAATGTCTCCTTCACTATCGCAGCAAGCGGGCAGCCAGAGAGACGGTACAGGATTACTAATGCTTTCACCAGCCAAGAAATAGGACTATCGCAGTACACCTACCCCATCGCCAAGCTGATGGAGAAATATGTGCACCTGCGCCAACTACCTATCCCGCTCATAGACGGTGCCACCCCGACCCTGCTGATAGGCTCCGACCATGCAGACCTCATAGCCCCACGCAAGCAACAATCTATCCCGCGCCTAGAGCTCTGCGCAGCCCTAGCAGGAGCGCAGCTCGCCACGTTAATCCAACGTGAACTCACCATCCCGGTGCAAAGAACAATCTTGTGGTCAGACTCCACGACCGTACTCACATGGATCCGGTCTGATTCGTGCAGATACAAGGTCTTCGTGGGAGTCAGAGTCACCGAGATTCAAGAGTTAACAGAAGTAACCAGCTGGCGGTATGTGGACACCAAACACAACCCAGCTGACGTCATCACCCGGGGAATGTCCCTGGATGACCTCACCCGTCCCAACCTCTACAGTGACGGGCCAGAGTTCCTCAAGCTCCCCGAAGAAGAGTGGCCTACACCCACCCCACGGGAGGCGAGCAAAGAGGAGGCAGAGAACAAGAAACCTATGTTCTGTGGGTTGACACACACACTCGTCCCCACAGACCCGGTTCTAGACGATTGCCTCACCCTAGAGAGTGCGCAGCTAAAGACATTTCTGTGGCACCACCCAGAGGTTCAGCCCACAACTGACATTTCAGCAGCTGACTACAAAGAAGCAGAACTCCTTCTACTACAACGAGCCCAGAGAGACTCGTTCCCCGATGAGCTAGCCTGTCTACAGGGAGCAAAGCCCGTCCCATCAGACAGCAGACTGCTTCACCTGGCCCCCGAGAGCGACGCCCATAATCTCATCAGAGTGGGTGGTCGTCTGCGGAGAGCCCCAGACCTACCGGATGACGTTAAGTACCCGATAGTCTTGAACAGCCGACACAAGGTCACAGAGCTGATCATAAAGAAATACGACGAGGATGTGCACCACGCAGGGGCAGAGAGAGTCTTCGCGGAGATCAGACGTCGTTATTGGATACTGCAAGGGAGAGAAGCAGTGCGGCGCTTCCAGCGAACCTGTCTAGACTGCCGTAAGTGGCGCGCGCAGCCCAGTATACCCCGGATGGCTGACCTACCTCCCTGTCGCCTCCGACTCGGCGACAAGCCCTTCCACTCCACCGGTATGGACTGTTTTGGCCCGCTGTATATAAAGAGAGGAAGAGGAACCGAGAAGCGGTGGGGTATTGTATTCAAATGCATGACCACCAGAGCGATACATATCGAACTCCTTCCAACCATGAGCACAGACTCATTCCTTATGGCCTTCCGAAGATTCACATCACGGAAAGGAAAACCGTCTACATTGTTGTCTGATCACGGGACAAACTTCAAAGGCGGAGAAAGAGAGCTGAGAGAGAGCTTCCAAGCTATGGGCCCAGAACTTAAGACCCACCTCGCTCCATCCCAGATTGACTTCCAGTTTAATCCCCCGAACGCACCTCACTTCGGTGGAACCTGGGAACGAGAAGTACGTTCCATAAAGACAGCCCTGTACGCCGTGCTTGGGGCCCAGACTGTGGCGGAAGAAGTCCTAATGACAGTCCTCACGGAGATCGAGGGAGTATTGAACTCAAAGCCCCTCGGTTACGTCTCAAGTGATGTAGCAGATGTCGACCCAGTCACCCCCAACACCCTCTTGATGGGGCGGCTGGACCCCGCGCTACCACAGACAATGTACAGGCCTGAAGAAGCGAACGGCCGAAGAATGTGGAGGTACAGTCAAGTACTGGCTGACAAGTTTTGGAACAGCTTCCTACTCCACTACCTACCGTCTCTACAGACCCGCCAGAAGTGGGTAAAAGAGAGAGACAATTTGACAGAAGGAACAGTCGTCATGATCATCGACCAGTCACTACCCCGAGCTATGTGGCCGGCTGGCCGCGTAAGCAAAGTGATCACCGGTGCCGATGGAAAGGTCCGAGCAGCTGAAGTGCTCGTCCAAGGACGGACTTACACCCGACCCGTGGCGAGGCTAATAGAACTGCCAAGGCTCCCTGATACTATTGATGACGACCATGACCCTATGACTTTGTGAGTTGACTGACCCTTACAGCGGACATTGAGTAGTGGACAGTGCGGTTAATCTGTCTCTGCTCAGCTAATTAGGTGGGACTAATTAGGGGGCGGCTGTTGTGAAGGATCAGATTAAACCGAATATATATATTTATTTATGGATATATATTTAATAGTATTTGTATATCGTTTGATATCCCTTGTATATTCCTTGTACATATACACGGAATATCCCTTTATTCTACTACAGCCCATAATAGTTCATTCTCTTATTGGACAAAAGGACCAGGCGCCAGGGACAAGCCCCTGGCGTTCAAGTTCAAAGGTACCGACGAGACATGCCCTTAATAGCCCCAGCTCCGCGCAGGAATACGGCTACCGAAAGCAGAGCGGCACTACTTGTCCACTGTGCATATAAATATGGCGCAAGAAATGTAGAATTCCTCTTAGTCCTTTACCCTTCTACCCAACTAAGTAACAAGACGTGAAGCCTCACCCCACGATACCGCGTGCGGTGTAGTACGGCCTGTTTGGCCTTAGAATAGCAGTGAGACCTCGTGCGAATTAATAGCTGAATTGCCAGAGTTTGGCACCGTATTTCTATTAAGTAATAATAGTCTATTATGTATGGTGCATCGTTCGGTTAGAGTTCTAAAGTGAGCAGCACCCCCATCGCTTCCTCGCGTTATCTAGAGTCTTAACTAGGTTGGGCAGACCACGCGTGGTGCTTTCATCCGAGGAGTTCTAGGCGAGGACGAGTGGACCTGCACATTGGATTACCTACCCCGACGACTGCTGAGCCCTATACGGCATGGAATATCTATTTGCTTTGGTGCTTTGATTTGTGGAGCGGATAATCGCCAACACCGGTGAGTGTTGGATTTACCCAGAGAGGAGCCAAGGTGAGACGGCGCTCAGACCAGACTGAGGTCGCCTCGCTTCTTCTTCGTTGTGGACCTAAAGCTACAGCTACAGCTATCGTCTACAAGAGAGCCCAAGTGTATTCATCTGTGGATCAAGGTTCCACGGGCACTGTTTTCTGTACCTGAATTCTCCCTGGAAATCGTTGACCAGACGGGATACAGCCGACGGCTCTCCTACCCCCCCTACTGGCTTACAACCGGCGGGACCCCTTCAGTATATTATCCAGCTATAATCATTAAGTGACCATCGCTATAATTCCCTAAGAGCCAGGTTGTATACTTGCTTCCTGTGTAACCAGAGATTGGACATTCAGTGTTGATTTGCATACGAGTATTCATTTGCCTTACAAGAGCATTCAATTCAAATCATAAATGTAATAAGTAACTATTATATGTACCTTTTGCTATATATTAAATATTTGACTATTACCTTTGTGTGGACCTGATTTCATATGTGGGAAAGTGTTCATCATACTTAGATATCGTGTACTGTATGGCCAGTAATTAAAGTACATAAAGCGGTAGTGGTTTAATGATACCATACTTATCAATACAGTCAGGGAATTGTACCCCTCAGTTACATGACCCATCAATTATCAAAACTCGTATCTTGGAATATACCAGTACACCCCTCTGTATTGCTTTTAAATGATGTTTTTGAGTTTGCAGTAAATCCACAGCTAAAGAGATTGGTCTTATCGGGTATCACAGTTGCTAAAAAACTGATCGCATCACGCTGGTTTCAACCGGAAAAAATGTGCCGGAAAGTTTGGTCTCTTACATATCTAGATGTGATATATCAAGAAATATCTACAGCAAGAATTCTGGGTCTCAACGAATCCAAAATGTCAATGTGGGTAGAAGTGGTGGAGAGAATAAAAGCTAGCTTATAATGGTAGTGTCTGGTTAGGAGTGAGGGATAATGGAGGTACTATCCAAGGAGGGGTCCGGGAGGGGGGGGGGGGTTCGAGCTGGAGCATATGTGTGTAGGGTTTTAGAAAATAGGTATTAGGGGTATGTTCTATATAAACATTTATATAATTGTAATTTCGCTGGATATACACTGTATACGGTTAAAATGTTATTATAGACTTTTTTTTTATCTTGTTTCTGTACTTGCATGTAATTTTAACCACCTTGACTGTTAGTTTCATTATGCATTATGTGTTGAGTACTGACTTTTAATAATTTTTGTTTTGCAATAATAAAAAAAAAATAAAAAAAAAATAAATAAAAGCACATTCCCATTTCAACACTGCTCAGCTTGGAACAGAAGCAGGTTCATCAAGCAACAAGCCTTACTTTGACCTCACGTTCTCAGAAGCAGGTCCATCAAGCAACAAGCCTCACTTTGACCTCACATTCTCTTGGCCTGGAGTTTGTAGACATGGCAGCAGAAGTTATGGTTCTTCATTTGTTCCATGTGAATGAACGTGTCATTGTCGAAGGCCAACGTGTGCTGGTATGTCTGAAACAATAAACGAGGCAACAGATAAATACAGATACACTGCCCTGCAGAAGCGAACCACAGTACACTGCCCTGCAGAAGCTAACCGCAGTACACTGCCCTGCAGAAGCTAACCGCAGTACACTGCCCTGCAGAAGATAACCGCAGTTGAGTACACTGCCCTGCAGAAGCTAACCGCAGTACACTGCCCTGCAGAAGATAACCGCAGTTGAGTACACTGGCCTGCAGAAACTAACCGCAGTACACTGCCCTGCAGAAGATAACCGCAGTTGAGTACACTGGCCTGCAGAAACTAACCGCAGTACACGGCCCTGCAGAAGATAACCGCAGTTGAGTACACTGCCCTGCAGAAACTAACCGCAGAACACTGCCCTGCAGAAGCTAACCGCAGAACACTGCCCTGCAGAAGCTAACCGCAGTACACTGCCCTGCAGAAGCTAACCGCAGTTGAGTACACTGCCCTGCAGAAGCTAACGCAGTACACTGCCCTGCAGAAGCTAACCGCAGTACACTGCCCTGCAGAAGCTAACCGCAGAACACTGCCCTGCAGAAGCTAACCGCAGTACACGGCCCCGCAGAAGCTAACCGCAGAACACTGCCCTGCAGAAGCTAACCGCAGAACACTGCCCTGCAGAAGCTAACCGCAGTACACTGCCCTGCAGAAGCTAACCGCAGTTGAGTACACTGCCCTGCAGAAGCTAACCGCAGTACACTGCCCTGCAGAAGATAACCGCAGTTGAGTACACTGGCCTGCAGAAACTAACCGCAGTACACTGCCCTGCAGAAGATAACCGCAGTTGAGTACACTGGCCTGCAGAAACTAACCGCAGTACACGGCCCTGCAGAAGATAACCGCAGTTGAGTACACTGCCCTGCAGAAACTAACCGCAGAACACTGCCCTGCAGAAGCTAACCGCAGAACACTGCCCTGCAGAAGCTAACCGCAGAACACTGGCCTGCAGAAGCTAACCGCAGAACACTGCCCTGCAGAAACGAACCGCAGTACACTGGCCTGCAGAAGCTAACCGCAGTTGAGTACACTGGCCTGCAGAAGCTAACCGCAGAACACTGCCCTGCAGAAGCTAACCGCAGAACACTGCCCTGCAGAAGCTAACCGCAGTACACGGCCCCGCAGAAGCTAACCGCAGAACACTGCCCTGCAGAAGCTAACCGCAGAACACTGCCCTGCAGAAGCTAACCGCAGTACACTGCCCTGCAGAAGCTAACCGCAGTTGAGTACACTGCCCTGCAGAAGCTAACGCAGTACACTGCCCTGCAGAAGCTAACCGCAGTACACTGCCCTGCAGTAGCTAACCGCAGTACACTGCCCTGCAGAAGCTAACGCAGTACACTGCCCTGCAGAAGCTAACTGCAGTGACCACCTTCTTTTTCAAAATGTAGTTCTAAGTTAAATTGAACTTCTCAATATCAGTTTTATCTTGTGACAAAGTATCAGAGTTCAATCTTGTTGTTTTAGAGAAAAAGGGTCTAAAGAATTGCAGTAACTACAAAATAGTCACTTTAAAGCCATTTCTCAGTATCACCGTTTGTGTAGTTCCTGCAGGGCAGTATACATTTCATTATTTCAGTTACAGTAGGTTTTTTGAGAGAGATCCATGTTAAAAAATATTTTAGTAGTAAGTAGGGATGTGCATGACTGACCAAAATCATTTTCCAATAGTCTACTGTTCAGACCGAATATTAGAAATTGTTATTTTCTGTTTCAGTTTAAATTCAGTTAAAATGTTTCAGTTATTATTTTTAATAGAATGGATCATTCAAATCAAAGTGTATTGCACATAAATGGGCACTTCAGATAATCCTTCAGAATGTTGATCGGCTCAGCTGAGGACCACATTGACGCGGTACAGTACGTATCCGCGTACCGTTACACCCCTAGTAGGCACTGAGTTTTTCACAATATGGGACCTTTAAGAAAAGCACATTCCCATTTCAACACTGCTCAGCTTGGAACAGAAGCAGGTTCATCAAGCAACAAGCCTTACTTTGACCTCACGTTCTCAGAAGCAGGTCCATCAAGCAACAAGCCTCACTTTGACCTCACATTCTCTTGGCCTGGAGTTTGTAGACATGGCAGCAGAAGTTATGGTTCTTCATTTGTTCCATGTGAATGAACGTGTCATTGTCGAAGGCCAACGTGTGCTGGTATGTCTGAAACAATAAACGAGGCAACAGATAAATACAGATACACTGCCCTGCAGAAGCGAACCACAGTACACTGCCCTGCAGAAGCTAACCGCAGTACACTGCCCTGCAGAAGCTAACCACAGTACACTGCCCTGCAGAAGATAACCGCAGTTGAGTACACTGCCCTGCAGAAGCTAACCGCAGTACACTGCCCTGCAGAAGATAACCGCAGTTGAGTACACTGGCCTGCAGAAACGAACCGCAGTACACTGCCCTGCAGAAGATAACCGCAGTACACTGCCCTGCAGAAGCGAACCACAGTACACTGCCCTGCAGAAGCTAACCGCAGTACACTGCCCTGCAGAAGCTAACCGCAGTACACTGCCCTGCAGAAGCTAACCGCAGTTGAGTACACTGCCCTGCAGAAGCTAACCGCAGTACACTGGCCTGCAAAAGCTAACCGCAGTTGATTACACTGCCCTGCAGAAGCTAACACTGCCCTGCAGAAGATAACCGCAGTTGAGTACACTGGCCTGCAGAAACTAACCGCAGTACACTGGCCTGCAGAAACTAACCGCAGAACACTGCCCTGCAGAAACTAACCGCAGTACACTGCCCTGCAGAAGATAACCGCAGTTGAGTACACTGGCCTGCAGAAACTAACCGCAGTACACTGCCCTGCAGAAGATAATCGCAGTTGAGTACACTGGCCTGCAGAAACTAACCGCAGTACACTGGCCTGCAGAAACTAACCGCAGAACACTGCCCTGCAGAAACTAACCGCAGTTGAGTACACTGGCCTGCAGAAACTAACCGCAGAACACTGCCCTGCAGAAACTAACCGCAGAACACTGCCCTGCAGAAACTAACCGCAGAACACTGCCCTGCAGAAACTAACCGCAGTACACTGGCCTGCAGAAACTAACCGCAGAACACTGCCCTGCAGAAACTAACCGCAGAACACTGCCCTGCAGAAACTAACCGCAGTTGAGTACACTGGCCTGCAGAAACTAACCGCAGTACACTGGCCTGCAGAAACTAACCGCAGAACACTGCCCTGCAGAAACTAACCGCAGAACACTGCCCTGCAGAAACTAACCGCAGTTGAGTACACTGGCCTGCAGAAACTAACCGCAGAACACTGCCCTGCAGAAGATAACCGCAGTTGAGTACACTGGCCTGCAGAAACTAACCGCAGTACACTGCCCTGCAGAAGATAACCGCAGTTGAGTACACTGGCCTGCAGAAACTAACCGCAGAACACTGCCCTGCAGAAACCAACCGCAGAACACTGCCCTGCAGAAACTAACCGCAGTACACTGGCCTGCAGAAGCTAACCGCAGTTGAGTACACTGCCCTGCAGAAGCTAACTGCAGTACACTGCCCTGCAGAAGCTAACCGCAGTACACTAGCCTGCAGAAGCTAACGCAGTACACTGGCCTGCAGAAGCTAACCGCAGAACACTGCCCTGCAGAAGCTAACCGCAGTACACTGGCCTGCAGAAGCTAACCGCAGTACACTGGCCTGCAGAAACTAACCGCAGTACACTGCCCTGCAGAAGCTAACCGCAGTACACTGCCCTGCAGAAGCTAACACAGTAGAGTACACTGCCCTGCAGAAGCTAACACAGTACACTGCCCTGCAGAAGCTAACACAGTAGAGTACACTGCCCTGCAGAAGCTAACGCAGTACACTGCCCTGCAGAAGCTAACCGCAGTACACTGCCCTGCAGAAGCTAACTGCAGTGACCACCTTCTTTTTCAAAATGTAGTTCTAAGTTAAATTGAACTTCTCAATATCAGTTTTATCTTGTGACAAAGTATCAGAGTTCAATCTTGTTGTTTTAGAGAAAAAGGGTCTAAAGAATTGCAGTAACTACAAAATAGTCACTTTAAAGCCATTTCTCAGTATCACCGTTTGTGTAGTTCCTGCAGGGCAGTATACATTTCATTATTTCAGTTACAGTAGGTTTTTTGAGAGAGATCCATGTTAAAAAATATTTTAGTAGTAAGTAGGGATGTGCATGACTGACCAAAATAATTTTCCAATAGTCTACTGTTCAGACCGAATATTAGAAATTGTTATTTTCTGTTTCAGTTTAAATTCAGTTAAAATGTTTCAGTTATTTTTAATAGAATGGATCATTCAAATCAAAGTGTATTGCACATAAATGGGCACTTCAGATAATCCTTCAGAACGTTGATCGGCTCAGCTGACAAGACAATAAATCAAAATGACAATAAATCAAAATGACACCATTCACCATCGTAGCCTATAATAACAGCATTGCATTGGCCCATCAACCGGTTTTAATAAATTTATTATAAAAATATATATATAATTATAAAAATTATATACCGGTATATATTTTTCAATTCCGACATGAAAATCGAATGTGGAGACTGGCACGACTATTAGAAAGTTCTAACTCATCCCTGCTCCACAGCACTAGACTCTCTGGGGCTACAACTCCAGCAATTAAGACTATTTCGGGGGGGTATCTTCCCCCGCCCCCTCCCTTACAAATCCATCTACCGGACACCTGCACTACACACAGCGACCACCCATGATGAACACAGATCATAACAATGCTTACTAGGACATAATGTCATAATAATGCCAACTACAAAAACAGTGCCTGCATGACTACTGTAAAACTGAAACTTTTGATAACATCGCTCCATTTCTCTAACCTCCATCCAGTGAATGAGGTTGGCGCTAGAGTGAGAACGTGCCGCATCTTGGAGCAAGATCTTGCAATCGATGTTATTCGATAGCCTCATACAGGTAATATATTCACACTCGTTTAAATAAGTTAGCATTAGTGCTAAATTGATAGCATTTCCCATCTTTGTTGAGCCAACGTTTTATACAAAAAGGAATTAAGCGCCAGCTCCTCATCGACGGCCGTCCCAAATACAAGCCGGTCGTATTCAATAGGGAGGTGTAGTGGTTATGTCATTGCCGTTTCCGGCTGGTCCGCGTCTATATTAATCCCAGCGGAAGAGTGCGTCGCGTTTCTCTGATTGGCCATGACGCCCATGTGATCGCGGCAGAGCGGTAGAGCGGAAATAGGCTGCTGCCTCCACGTCAAGAAAGACAGACAGGCATTCTATTGCCATGCTCTGCGACAAACCCTAACCTTAACCAACTCCGAAATAATGCCTAACCTTAACCCTAACCTTAACTTAACCCTAACCTTAACCAACTCCGAAATAATGCCTAACCTTAACCCTAACCTTAACTTAACCCTAACCTTAACCAACTCCGAAATAATGCCTAACCTTAACCCTAACCTTAACTTAACCCTAACCTTAACAAACTCCAAAATAATGCCTAACCTTAACCCTAACCTTAACTTAACCCTAACCAACTCCGAAAGAATGCCTAAACTTAACCAGCGAAAGAATGCACGTTTATAGCGAGAGATGATAAACGTAAAAAGAAAATTAAAAAAAATAAATTGAAGGGATTCAAACTTGTCACCAACCGCACCGAAGGCTCCAGAGCAAGGCGGCGAACGAGGTGAGCTAAGCGTCGATGGAAAAACAGCGGGGATACGGCTGCATAATGCCTCGGCCGCTCCCGTCCGCGGCAGAGCTCCAATCAGGAAAAATGCGGAAGCACTCAGCAGCACTCTTCGGCTGGGATTAAAGAATAGGCGGTCGGTCCACCTCGCAAAATTGCAACGCATTTCCTCCATTGCCCATTTAAAAAATAGTCTAGTTTAAAACAAATAAATCATGAACATTTGCATGCTGTGCCTTTCTGTGCGTTCATCCACAATCTATAGCTCAAGGGTTAACCTTCTGTAGTGTGGCAGTGAAAGGGTTAAAGTGGTTCCAGACAAAACATGCCGTCTGCACGCTAGAGAATCTATGCCCAGTAAGCTGGTTCATCGTAAATGGAGTAAAGGAATATTACACTAGGAACGTAAGAGGGCTTGGTGCAGCCAACAAACAAAAGCTACTGGTCCACAGGACGTAATTACAGTACGCTTATATACATCATATATTGACCCATCGCAAGGGAAGCAACAGTTTTTTGTGATTGGAGGATCAAGAAAAGAGGGCGGGACTTGATAGGCCAATAGCTTGTGGAAAGAGGGACAGCGTACCAAAGAAGGGCACATTTACAAGAGCATTAGTGAAGAAAGCTTGAATCATCATCTATGCTAAAGCAATGTCCAAATATGAGACAATTCTAAATGAATTATAAGGAAATGATGTTCACGAGGTATGAATGAAAACTTTATTTAACAGATTGCAGAATGGGTACAATACAGTACGGCTCAATACACACAATTGTTAACACTTTCAGTGCCGGCCGTGTTTTTCTTTTTACCCTGTTGAATGCCACCATCCACGGCCAATGTTAACGTTAATATCGCCTAATCTATGTTTTAAATTATGGCTATGTGTCTAATCTGCCCGTCGCTTATCAAAGAATCATTTTCCAGTCAACATTGTCAAGGCAGATTGTATTTTTATCGCTTCATTTCCGTTTGATAGCATTTTGAAAATCACCCGTTTTCGGGGAAAAAACAACCCATGCCTATGATAATCGCCTTTTACTGGAATATTCCAGAACGTTGTCATTTGTCTGCCTATTTATGAATCGTTTTCAAATAAACGCTAGATGATCGATAGTATATGTGTGCGCACGCACGCTTGTGCCGTGCGCTGATAATCGCTGCTCTTATTTCCTCATGGCTTTTACAGCCAAAACAGCCATATCACATAAACGCTTATATATCCGTGAAAACGAGTCTGATTATCCTAACACTGATAACATAGATTCCTTACATGAGGTCAGATGGTATCCAAATGGTTTATTCCAATTTCCGATCGCCATTCGAAAAAATCGATAAATGTATTGATCCATCGTGTGTACAGTATAACCCATATTCGCCGTGGCTCAGAGGCTCCAGAATGAACTCTGGTAGACCCCTGCTGCATCAGTGAGAAGTAAAATGTAGAGTCAGAAATCCGTTCTCCCATTCACTTTCATTGAGTCCATTCCAAAAGGGTGATTTACCATCTGGGAGACGATAGGGGGCGCTTTTTTCACATCCGAGCGCCGGCGGTCCCTGGATCTCCAACGGTAGGCTCGCGTGATGCAATAGATTTCAGATCGCTAATACATTTTTTTTTTTATTTAAATTAAAAAAAAACGAGAATACTCGTGACGTGGCATTCAACGGTCGGGGCGTAAACCCGAGAATAGCCGTGAGTGGCATACAACGTGTTAAGGGGATGCAGACCAGAGAAAGACGGTTGTCTTGTTTACATCAGGGTCCCCCATTTTCAATTCATAGAGGGGGTGGGGGGGGTTGGACATTTACGGTGGCCAGTTTTGATGTGCTCTTTAACACATTGGGTGCCATCAGGGCCGCCTCAGGGGGTGTGCGAGCAGTGCGGTCGCACAGGGCCTCGCGGGAAGGGGGGCCTTGCACAAAAAAAATTCAAAAAAATAAAAATAAAATATTGGTTTCAACGAAGGGAGGGGTTACATCATGTGTACGCCAGCGTGCGTCAGCTGCGTTTGACTATTTTGCGCGTGCAGCTTTGGAGGTTATGCTTAGTTATGCCAGCCAAGAGGAAGAGGACGGTCATTCGGCAGATGGACTGAAGATGAAAGTTGTTGCATGTTAGACAGTTCAGTCAGGCTAGCCATGTCGGCTTAGCTAAAGGCAGGGACAGCTAGTTAGCTTCTACGTTATAATATCGAGTGCTAACGTGTGGTTCAGTCGGGATAGCCATGATGATGTCGGCTAGTAGCTAGCTTAGCTAAAGGCTAACTAGCGTTAGCTAACCTAGAGAGAGCGCGTGCAGCATTGTTATGCCAAGATGAAGAGGACGGTCATTCGGCAGATGAACTTCGTCAACTCCACGCGGTTGTCTCCATCCTCTTGGACGTTTGGTGAGTTTTTAATGCACTCTATTCTATTCCCGCCGTGGATATATCTCTAGCTACCGTTATATTGAGCCAAACGGGCCGGCTAGCTGTTGTAGTAGCTAACGGTGTGTGGCCTGGTGTCAGTACCTGGCTACTCTATTTGCAGTTAGCCTATTTAACTGATGTCGGCCATTGGCTCCTTGCTACTTTGTTTTCTCTGGTATAGACCCTCTTCTCTTTGGATTTAAGTGTTGATCTTTGTCCTTTTGGATCTATGTATATTCATGTTGCCTTTGTGAAGTTATCTTTTCCTTCTGTTTTGTTCTTCCATTAAAAGTTGAATATCCTTTAGGGGCTCATCTTTGCTTATCTCTCTCATACATGCTCTCTCTCTAACACACACACACAGACATGCTCTCTCTCTCTAACACACAAACACATGCTCTCTCTCTCTCTCTTTCTAACACACACAGACATGCTCTATATCTCTCTCTAACACACAAAATGACATGCTCTCTCTCTATATATTTCTCTCTCTTTCTAACACACATATACATGCTCTCTCTCTAACACACACACACAAACAGACATGCTCTCTCTATCTCTCTCTTTCTAACACACACAGACATGCTCTATCTATCTCTCTCTCTTCAATTCAAATGGGCTTTATTTCACATTCTTGTATTTCTCCCAGTAGGTATGAGAGTTTTGAGTTATTGTCGATGTTTTCAAAGTCTCTTTGGGTGTTTGCAATTTGTGGGAAGTATGTCTTGGTATAGTGGGCAGGTTGTTAAGAAGTGGAACTCGGTTTCCACCTCATCTTGTGTGCAGTGGGTCTGTCTTCGCTTGGGAGCCAGGTCTGCCTATGGCGGCCTTTCTCGATGGCTAGGCTGTGCTCGCTGAGTCTGTACCTAGTCAAGGATCTTCTTAGTATTGGGTCAGTCACAGTGCTCAGGTATTCTGCCACTGTGTACTCTCTGTTTAGGGCCAAATAGCATTTCAATTTGCTCTGGTTTTGGGTTGTTTCTTTCCAATGTGTCTCTCTCTCTCTCTGGCCTTGCTCTGGTGGAGGGTCAGGGGCATTGCCGGGTCTGTGCAGCGATAACACTGTATATATATGACTGTAGAACGGGAGCTCTCTCTCGCTCTCTCTCTTGCTATATGTTGACTGTATCATGCCTAGCCTCGGGCAGCGCTATTATTTAAGAATATGTTGACTGTATGAAAAAAAAATTAAAAAAATTACCTTTTAGGGGGGGGGGGGGGGGCTCGCGTTTAAATCTCGCACAGGGCCTCGCATTTCTCCCAGGCGGCCCTGGGTGCCATGCATTATGCCCATCTTTACCACCCTCTGCCAGTGCTGTAACCCTATGGAGTGGCTCACCTTCTTTGCAGGGCTATAACTTTTTAAATATTATAGCTATATCGACATTACTATGGCCCATTCAACATCGGGTATCCATCGTTCATGGGATGTGGGAACGTTATATTTTTGCATTCATACATTGTTAGTACCGTCGAGAATATAAGTATGTTTTTAGACTGTATAGCACAGACCTGGGCATTGTACGGCCCGCGGGCCGGATACGGCCGGCTGGATGATTCTGACCGGCCCGCGAAAGATTACATGATAATAAAAAAAATAAAATAAATAAAATTACTTTTTTTTTTATGTCAACGTTCACACGCACAATATACGCTTACCTAGGATTTGACTTGATTCAACAACAAAGCAGTCGGGGCAAGCCGAAAACGGTCGAAAGTGTGGTTTTAAATTTGAAGTTTGGATTTCTTTTTTCACAACTGAGGTAGGTAGATAACATTTTTGGAGACTAAAGTACAGAAAAAGGGTACCGTTGGGTACCGGTATCGATTCACAGGTACCGGTACCATATCGGTTCAAATGTGAACGGTACCCATCCCTACTGAACACACAACTGCGGGGCAAGGGCATTTCTGCTCATGAAATGCATAGCCATGTAAAAGCCTTTATGACAAAGTTGCAATTAATTTCAAGGCAACTAGGCAGCAACAATCTCAAACACATGAAAACCCTGAAAGTTTCAAGTTTCAAGTTTCAAGTTTAAGTCAAACCATCAGCTGATCACCGGCACAGGTACTCATCCATGTTGGGAGCACTGCATGATGAATTTTCAAGGCGTTTTCAAGATTTCAAAAAGGTTGAGGATGAAATGCAGCTGGTTTCCTCTCCCTTACCTGCAGTGTTGATAGTGCACCCACTGATGTTCAGCTTGAACTCATTGACCTGCAGTCTGATTCACTACTGAAAGAGCACTTTAAGTCAGCATCACTGCTAGAGTTCTACTCTGCTCTCAAGGAGGAGAACTTTCCAAACATGAGAAGACATGCTCAGAAGATGTTGGTTCTCTTTGGATCCACCTATATGTGAACAGACATTCTCAGTCATGGCGTTTACCAAGTCCAGGTACAGATCCTCTCTCACTGATGAACATCTGGCAGCTGTGCTTCGCATCTCCACCTCAGACATGCAACCTGACTTTGATGGACTTGTTAAAGCTCAACAGAGACTGGATTTATCACACTGAATGAAAAAAAGAAAGAGCTGAAGAACACTAAAATGTGGAAATCTAACAAGTGAAATGGGACACTTGATATTTTTTTTCTTTTTTTTTGCACAGTTCTGAAAACATTAAATGTTTAATATAGGCATGTAAAGTAAAAAAGGCTACTGGGACACTTTTCTTTACACAGTTCAGTGACATGTCTTGTTTATTTTGGCTATAAGATGATGTGATGTCTTTAGAAAGCTAAGAAAATCCTTGTTTCAATAGTATATGAAACTCAAAAATAATAACTTTATTTGTATAGCACTTTTTCATACATGCCCTTTGTTATTAATGTTTCACATTTTGTTTATCATTTTGGAAATAAATTCTATTTGAATAAATGATATTTTTGAAAACTAACCTCACCACAACAAATAATAACATACACTCTTACCAGGGGTCAAAACAATGCCATTTACTGCTTTTTATATAGAAATAAAATGTATATTATGCATAATTGAGTTTGGAATTTTGGCCCGGCCCTCCAACATATTTTCAGTTGCTCATTCGGCCCCCCGGGAAAAATAATTGCCCACCCCTGGTATAGCAGTACTTCCTAGAATGCCGCGCTATAGGCCCGACGCGTATTATACATTATCGATTGGCGTTTCGTCCCTATACACGCTATATTAAAAATGTCAAATGCATTTGATCGCTATACATTATGCTCCATCATGCGTGAAGGAAAGGGGGGGGGGGGTCATTTATGATTCCTTGATCGTCAATAACGGCTTTCTTTAGTAAGACACCATACGTTGATCGGACAGATTGCAATGAAATACATGGACAATAGAGCTGGAAATAACGTTCCTCTTACCTGTGCCCGATGAGACTGGAGGAAAAAGATTCCAATTATTTGACGTTGATCTGCTAGATCCATTTTCCGTTTGTATGACGCAATAAACGCCGAAAGCATATTGATTCTTGCGTCTCGAAAGCGATCCAATGCACTTTGAGGTGTGTATATTGATCCACGTATCAACATATTTTTCAGATTTTTCCCTGAGATTTCCCCTGATGCACCGAGCTCCATTTCCGGTTTAGAGTGGAGTGTAACTCGCCTGAAATCCACCAGGCGCCGGTATTGAGGCGTTGCAATATCAGATAGGGTCCAGCTGGCTCCCGGAGGCTTCCTGGATGAATTATAGCGAATAAAAGAAATAACGATCATAACAACGAGTTTACTCGTTGTTGGCACTCAACGCATGGCAGCCAATAACGAGTATACTCGTTATTGGCAATTAATGTGTTAACACTTGAGCGCCACTCACGGCTTTTCTCGGGTTTACGACCCGACCGTTGAATGCCACGTCACGAGTATTCTCGGGTGTTTTTATTTTTTATTAGCGATCTGAAATCATATTGCATCACGCGAGCCTACCGTTGGAGATCCAGGGACCGCCGGCGCTCAGATGTGAAAAAAGCGCCCCCTATCGTCTCCCAGATGGTAAATCACCCTTTTGGAATGGACTCAATGAAAGTGAATGGGAGAAGGGATTTCTGACTCGACATTTTACTTCTCACTGATGCAGCAGGGGTCTACCAGAGTTCATTCTGGAGCCTGAGCCACGGCGAATATGGGTTATACTGTACACACGATGGATCAATACATTTATCGATTTTTTCGAATGGCGATCGGAAATTGGAATAAACCATTTGGATACCATCTGACCTCAGGTAAGGAATCTATGTTATCAGTGTTAGGATAATCAGACTCGTTTTCACGGATATATAAGCGTTTATGTGAATGTGATATGGCTGTTTTGACTGTAAAAGGAGGACCCTTGTGTAAAAAAAGCCAAAGTATTTTTCTGGTCTTCATCCTCCAGTCCACTGTTGTTGTATTGAGCTGTACTGTATTGTACCCATTCCGCAATCTGTTAATAAAGTTTTCATTCATTCAATCATTCAGCCGGCAAAAGAATCATTTTGAT
>NC_140169.1:166382867-166549370 GCF_963971535.1 Notolepis coatsorum | reverse complement strand
AATGGGCACAAGTTGCACAACTCAGCACGGGCTGAGATATGAACGAGTAATGCTTGCTATTCGGATGTTGCTATGTTCGGGTAAATACGCTGATGTTATTGAACGTGTAACTATATAACATTAATGCCACAAAACGAATGCCTTTATTAATCATAAGTAGTAACTTTGATGCAGTAGTGTGTGTGTGGGGGCGGCATTGTGCAAAAGTTTGAACGTGTGGACCAGATTGACGCGACACAATCCTCTTGGGCAAAACATCACGATATCCACGATATGTTAAAAAAGTGTATCGTTAATGAACTGTACCCGATATTTATATAATATCGTCATATCGCCCAGCCCTACATAATACTTATATCTACATTTAACAGTCATTTAACGGACACTTTTATCCAAAGCGACTTACAAGTACTGTACGACAAGTAGGCAGGAAAGGTACAACTCTATCAGCTGAGTAACAATGTTCATAAAACAGTGTTGAATGCATAGTAGTAGAGACATGTTAGTATAGTAGGAAGAGTGCATGATAGCATAGTAGTAGAGACATGTTAGTATAGTAGGAAGAGTGCATGATAGTATAGTAGTAGAGACATGTTAGTATCGTAGGAAGAGTGCATGATAGCATAGTAGTAGAGACATGTTAGTATAGTAGGAAGAGTGCATGATAGCATAGTAGTAGAGACATGTTAGTATAGTAGGAAGAGTGCATGATAGTATAGTAGTAGAGACATGTTAGTATAGTAGGAAGAGTGCATGATAGTACAAGACAGTAAGAAGGTTAGTGTTTTTTCCCCTTTCCTTTACTTCATTTCAGATGCATCTATAAATAGTTTACAGAGGTGCTTCACAAAAAAACATCAGGCAGCACAACGGAAACATCAACACGTTCAATGCCAACGACGCTGTATGTCGTTTGTTCATGCCGACCGTTTATTGCCAACGACGCGATATCGCGTTTTTTATTATTATTTATTAGCGATTTTAATTCATATCACGTTAGTGCTTCAAACTCTCTGATCTCCATTGGGAAAATACTAGGGGTGCACGATATTGATTTTTTTTTTACCCAGATATCGATACCGATAACTTTCTGCTCCTCAAGGTCGATACCGATAATATATATATATATATTTATTGTATTATAAATATATATATTTTTATGTATATTCCTGTAGTTTTGACCTAACCAGATTTATCATGACATGAGCGTTACTACCAGTGATGGGTAGTAGCTAGCTACAAGTAGCGACGCTACATAGCTTAACTACAATTCTCAGTAGCGTGCTGGTAGCTCGCTACTTTTTAACCAGGGTAGCGATCTCTGTAGCGGAGCTATTTATAGAACGAAGTAGTAACGTAGCGACGAGAAACGTTACACGCTACTTTCGAGAGAAACAGTCTAGACTAGCAGATCTGCGAGGAGAAAAAAAACTCCCCGTAAAAAACCCACTATGATTGGTTGGTTTGTTTAGATATGAGTGACGACTCACGATTGGGTATGGTAGGCCAAAACATTATGGGTAGGCCAATCAGAGGCAGGATAGGGCGGGACTCCAGCCGCAAAGCAGGAAGTGAAAATCAAAACACAGACGTATTGAATGAATGCAATTTAACGGATTACATGAACCAGTCTGCGCGAAATGGCAGAGGGGTTCGATGGCATTGATGAAGATGATGATGTCAATAACAACAATGACTCTCCATGGCCCTATCTGGGACACATTTATGAGTTTGACTGAAAAAACGGCTAAAACATATGCTGCTCTCTCAACACGTCCAGCACTAACTTGAAGACACATTCAGGTGAGCTGATGAAAATCAACTGTTCCCAAACAGCACACAAGTCAGTACACTTTGTCAACAGCTTTAACTAAGATAGCTGCTATCATGATGTTTCACTGTAGGCAGAAAATGAACAATATTATTGGGGTGGAGAAAAGAAAAAAAGAGGGAAAAGCAGTGGTTCTCAACCTGTGGGACAGGACCCCCAGGGGGGGTCCCCACATGATTTTGGGGCCATGGAATGTTTTGTGAGTTACATATTTAAATACATTTGGTCATTTAGCTGACACTTTCATTCAAAGCAACTTACAAATTGTGTACAACAAGTCAGTAGGAGTGGTACATATCTAGCAGCCAAGGATAAGTAGTATTGTTTGTCAGTGTCAAGCTTGAGTGTTATACTCTGAGTACATACTGTAGTAGTATAGACATATTAGCATAGTTGGTAGTAGTATATACATGGTAGCATAATACTAGTAAAATGAAGTAAAACAATTCAGATATTGAAGAAGTGTGTAATACAAGTTCATGTTAAAAGGATGACACAAAAAGCCAGACCGAGGGCTTGTTTCAGTTTTATAATAAACAATCAAACTGAGAATTTTTTTTCCTGCCTATTTGTTTGGTGGAAACTTGGTCACGAAGTAAAAAAAAAAAAAAAAAAAAGGTAGTGCCGATGTAGCTAGCTATTTTTGCCATGTTCTTGTAGTGTAGCTTGCTACATTTCTCTGGGGATAGCTTCCATTGTAGTTGAGCTATATTTAATCGAGAGTAACTTGTAGTGTAGCTTGCTACATTTTCCAAGTAGCTTGCCCATCACTGGTTACTACTATGAACAAAACAAAGCCAAGAGAACAGTTTTGACTCTATTTAAAGTGACTATAATTTGAGTCAATCACAAAATTCACAATCCGCCAATGTCATTAACAATGTGTTTCCCTGAACAATGAGTGAACTAAAAACCAACAGGTATTGTGCTTTGTCAGCAGATACCATACTTTTCGGACTATAAGCCGCCTTGCCCCTCCTCCTCCCCCTCACATAACCACGTCAACAAACCATTACGGTATGAGCAGCTCAGGGCTCCTCTTTCAACATAACTGAAGCAATAAACAAAATGACCCAGTCAACAAACTATTCACTTTAGTTTATTTATACATGAGGCGTTGTCTAATGTTATCTAGCTACTGATAGCTCCTAATATCAACGTCTGATATCATCAGTTTGGCACTCGATTTTGCAGGTGCTGGCTAGCGCTGGCTAACTGGCTATCATTGCTACCTATATGTACCCGGCGCTGCTAACTGGCTAACGTTGCTACCTATATGTACCCGGCGCTGCTAACTGGCTAACGTTGCTACCTATATGTACCTGGCGCTGCTAACTGGCTAACGTTGCTACCTATATGTACCCGGCGCTGCTAACTGGCTAACGTTGCTACCTATATGTACCCGGCGCTGCTAACTGGCTAACGTTGCTACCTATATGTACCCGGCGCTGCTAACTGGCTAACGTTGCTACCTATATGTACCTGGCGCTGCTAACTGGCTAACGTTGCTACCTATATGTACCCGGCGCTGCTAACTGGCTAACATTGCTACCTATATGTACCCGGCGCTGCTAACTGGCTAACGTTGCTACCTATATGTACCCGGTGCTGCTAACATGCTATCGTTTTGAGAGATAACATTACTTGCTACCTATATGTACCTGGCGCCGCTAACTGGCTATCGTTATGAGAGCTAACGTTGCTACCTACTGTACCTGGCGCTGCTAACTGGCTATCGTTCCTGTTTAAACAAAAATGTTAATAAATGGGAGCTTCCTCAAACAGCCATCCCGACAATCCCCTATGTGCACGAACCCTTACATATGGTAATTAAACAGTAAAACACCTGCGGTTTATAGTCCAGTGCGGCTTATATATGTACACATTAGGGCTGACCTTCGAATTTGTTTTTGGCAATCGAAGCTTCGGGGCCGAGCTTCGATTTTAATTCGAAGCTTCGAATTTAAAAAAAATTAATTACCCTTTTTTATAATTTTTTTTTTATCTTATGTTGTGGGACTTGTACAGCACTTTGGTAAACTTTGTTGTTTTTAAATGTGCTCTATAAATAAAGTGGATTGGATTAATGAATTAAGTAGCCCCTTTCGTGACTGTGACGCAGCCAACACGGCTGTGTGATTTAATTCAAGGTGGATCGCTGTTGTCGTTTGAACAACTTCAGATTTCATGGGAACTACCAATCCCCCAAATCAAGAATGTTTAAGATGAATGAAGTAAGATTTTGATTATTTGAAATATGGCCTGTGTAGACTAAACTATGCACAGAATTATGTCAGTCTACAAGGTCCAGCAATGTAGACCTTGTAGACTCCACTACAGACCAATTATCAGTGAATGTTCATGCATTTTTAAGAAGGGCTACTTCCACAAAAAAACAAAGAACTCACCAAAACATCTCAGTAGCACCTTATCTAAATGTTCTATTTCATATGGTCATGATGAACATAGTGTTCAGGATGATCTGGTTTGATGGGGTCCTCCGCTCTTCTTTGGGCGCTTACCTTCTCCATCCCCCTTGAACCATGGCGATGGGGGAATATAGAGGGGGTGAAATCAGGGTGTTTGGGATCCCTTACATGAAATCCTTAAATGAAAGAGGCAAAAATGTAACCACAGGTCTAGAGGATACAACTCTATCAGCTGAGTAACAATATTCATCAAAGTGTTGCGTGTTACAGTCATGGGCGGAGTTTATGGGGGTTCAGGGGGTGCATTGCACCCCCTGGTGGCCGGGGGTGAAATTGCCTTTTTTTTTTTTTTTTTTTTTTTTTTTTTTTAAATCAAGATTATTTTTATTTTAATAAAATTATAATAATTGTGAGAAACAAATCTGAATTCTATTATGTTTTGTTTTACAATACATTCATTTTATAGTAGTAATCATGTCACATTATAAGGCGAACCTTCTGTAGTGTGGCAGTGAAAGGGTTAACGGCAACGCGCGGCCAGCAGCAGCAGCAGCAGCAGCGCGATACAAAGCCACTTATTCTGAGATGATAATTAATGTATCTGGATAACCAATGCACGAATTTTGTCGAGGCAGGTAGCGTTATTTCGGGAAAATTGATATCTATAGCCTGGTATATTTTTCGTCCACGAAAAATGGAGGCTGTAATAATTATTATTGCTCGAGAGTCTCTATGAATAATAATAATTAGAGCCTAAGTCAGTTAAAAATGATCCCCCGTAGTGCTGTGTGTGTGAGTGTGTGTGTGTGCTGCTGTACTACCTAAATAAAATAAAAAATTAGGGGTTAGGGCATTGTAAAAACGCTAAAATAATAAAATAAAGGTCAAAAAAAATCACGCGCGCGGGTATAGTTCGCCAAGCAGTCGCACCCCCTGGCGTCAAGTTCAAACTCCGCCTATGGTTACAGTGTAGGTTAGTTTATTAGGACAAGTGCATGACAGTAAGGTTAGTTAGGGTTAGATTTTTTTTATTTTATTTTTTTTATTTTATTTCCGATAATGGTTGAAGAAGTGCGTCTTTAGTCGACGGCGAAAGATTGGACGGGATTCGGCTGTCCTAACTGGGGTGGTGTATATGTGTTTGAGGATGATATCCTTCAAACAGGCAATAGTGATGATATAATTTGGGCAGTGCTGAGCTGGGTTACTTTCCTCCAGTGTATTTGTCCCCCGGCCCCACCCAATGGCCCCATGCACACACACACACACACACACACACCGAAGTAAAAAAAAATGTTTTAAAAAAATTGAGAAAAGAAAATTGAAATTTTTTTTATTTTTTATTTATCTTTTTTTTAACTTCGATTTTTTTTTAATGTTCGAAGCTTGTGCCATCGAACGAAGCTTCGAAGTATTTAAGACAGCCCTAGTACACATCATTAAATTTAGCTGCTGCGGCTTATATTCAGGTACGGCTTATAGTGCGAAAAGTACGGTAAAACATTTGACGCTATAGGAGAGGAGACTAGGGATGCCCCGATCACGTTTTTTGCCACAGATACCGATCACCGACAGCGATATCGGCCGATACCGATCCGATACCGTTTTTGAATAAATTTTTTTTTAATTAAATATATATATTATATAATTAGACTTGTACTTGTAGTTGTATTATCTGCGAGACAACGCCACCACGCAACAAGTCAAAATGCTCGCTATCTGCAAACAGCTCCACTGTCTGTGTGTATACTCTGCTTTGGAATCACATTCAGCGTGGGGCCTGAGAGTGCTGGGGCTGACGTTCTGCAGATGGATACTATTGAGTCAGAGCGAGTTCAACAGGTTAGCATGATAGCTAATTAGCCAATGTGCAGCTGCAAAAACGAATAATGTCAATTATGTTATAAGACATTGATATCAGGAGCCATCTGTAGCTACTGCTAGCCGGCTAAATGACGTTAGACAATGCATCATGTATTAAAATAAAGTGAACTATTTAGTTTACTGGATCATTTCGTTGTGCTCTAATGTGAGCTAACGTTAGCTACCTATGCTAACGGATGTCTCCCTATCATGCTTAAACTGAAATGCGCATTTGTTGATATCAGGAGCTATCAGTAGCTAGCCAGTTAGACAACGCCTCATCATGTATTAAACTAAAGTGAATAGTTGACTGTGTAGTTTTGTTTAAACAGTAATGTTAGCTCGGTAGCTGTTAGCTCACGAGTGATAGCTAGTTAGCCAACGGTACCCAGCACTTGCGAAAACGAATGCCACACTGTCACGTTGATATCAGGAGCTATCGTTAGCTAGATAACATTAGAGACAACGCCTCATGTATTAAACAAAAGTGAATAGATGACTGGGCCATTTAGTTTAATGCTGGTTATGTTGAAACTAAAGAGGAGCTCTCCGGTGCTCATCCACTCGACTATTGCCAAGAAGGGTTTGTTGACAACATGACACGGAGGAGGGGCTAGACGCGCAGCAGCAGAGCTCTGTGTGGCTGTGAGAGAAGAGCGAGTGAGAACTCCGCTGAGAATTGGATCATGTCTTCCGTGTCAGCGATCGGTTTTGATGAAAATAAAGCATTATCACCGATCACCGATCGCATATTTATACCGATTATCGGCTGATAACGATCGGTGGCCGATCGATCGAGGCATCCCTAGAGGAGACTGTTGTGGTCTTGGTGCATGAAACAACTATTACTTGGCATTTATAGGACAGCACGCCTCAAAAAGAATTAAATAAACCAAACAAATCATCTCTGTCAAACGTCTTTAATTTTGCAAACACTCGTCAATAGGTACAAGCCCCGCCGTTTCCTTTGCAGCTGGCTTTGGATTCGCAGCAGCTTAGCCTTTAGCTGCTCGCGCGCCGTCGTCGGATTTTAATACACCATCGTAGTGGTGGTGATGTTTCAGGTGACTTATTATTAGGTTGGATGTGTTATAGCTTGTTGCCCCTTTCCCTCCTCGTGGAACTTCTGCATTTATTACAAATAGCAAGCGAACTGTTTTCCTCTGAAACTTTGAAAACGTCCCACACTACCGACGACGCCATGGTTGTTTACCATCTGTGCTGCTTCTGAAAGTTAGGTGGCTACGTCACAGCCAAGCATGAGAAAGGGAGCGCTGGATTTGTGAAAAACTCCCTCTTCCTAAACCACACGCTATCAGTCGTACCACAGTACTGGCAAAACGGGAGGAGCCTAGAGTAAAAACAAACGCCCTTCATCCCAATCCACCCACACCGGATTTCTTTTAACCAAAAAATTTATTATATATTATCGGAGCTATCAATAATGTTATCGGGTTTATCGGGATGACGTCATAATTGCTGATATCGGCCCGATAATTATCGTGCATCCCTAGAAAATACCGGCCCCTATCGTCGAATGGTAATGCACCCTTTTGGAATGGACTCAATGAAAATGGATGAGAAATGAAAAATCCGGCAAGTAATCCGAGCCCATCGGACTCATTGTGGACCATCAGAACAGCGTGGAATACATATTTCCAGTACGCAGCATTGGATCAATAAACACGATCGATATTTGGAATGGCGATCAGGAATTGGAATAATCTTTTTGGAGAACATCTGATCTGAGGTAAGGAATCTATTTTACCAGGATAATCAGAGCGGTTTTCACAGAGATATCAGCGTTTGCCCCATGTGTGTGTGCTGATCAGGAAATGAGATTAGATTTTTCAGCTTGCTTCTCTAGCGTGCATAAGTACACATATACTATCGATAATCTAGCGTTTATTTGAAAACTATTCATAATAGGCCGAAAAATGTTTTTTTGTGTATTCCAGAATATTCCATAAAGGGCGATTATCACGGAATCTTTATATTTTCCTGAAACTTAAAAAAAAACTAGCGATTTTCAAATTGCTATAAAACGGAAATGAACAGATTAAAAAACAATCCGTTTCGACAATGTTGACTGCAAACAAGTCATTGATAAGCGACGGCCAGATTAGACATAGCCATAATTTAAGACATAGATTATGCCAGGGGTCAGCAACCTTTTTGACATGGAGTGCCTGTTTGAAATATAGTTGTAACTAGTGTGCCTCAACAATATTCCATGCATCAAATTTTTTTTTCTCATAATCAGGTCTTTTTAATGATAATTTTTACATTACATCATTATTGTTATTGTTATTATTAACAATATTATTATGATGGTTGTATCAACCCTAAATCTGAGTTGGGGCGGGGGTGCAATGCAGACAAACAGTTTTGCTTTACTGAGCTCCGTTATCTGGGGGCTGTAGTTGGTCACTTTAAGCTGCACACCGGAGCATCTTTTAATCCAGCTGTTTGCTGTTCTGATATTTTCTGACATTTCGTTGATGCGTCGCTCGACACTTCAAGCTGACATGGGGATATCTTTTATCCTTGATTTGATTGTTTCTTTGTTTGGCAAGCCTTCAAACAAAACATCTGAGCTACAGAGAAAAGCCTCCTTGATATACTCGACTTACAAAAAAGAACCTGTGGGAGGATTTCAACAAGATAAATGCGATAACAGTGCAAAATATTTCACTATAATATTTCAAAGCAAAAAATATATATATATATATATATATATATATTTTATGTTGCCCCCTGTGCCAATGAAAATGCCCCCGCATGCCTATGCAGGCACGCGTGCCTAGGGTTGCCTACCCCTGGATTATGCGGTCACAAATATGAGAGCACCATCATTGAAGTGGGTGGCGGCATTCAACGGGGGTAAAAAGGATAGTGGTGAGTGTCCCCGCCTGTCACGTGGAAGACCGGGGGTTAAATAAATTAAAATATCGCAATATCATAGTATCGCGACTCTTCATGCTGTTTTATCTTGATATGTCACACCTGTCTAGTAGATGGATTATCTTGATATAATGCTACACCTGTCTAGTAGATGGATCATCTTGATATAATGCTACACCTGTCTAGTAGATGGATTATCTTGATATAATGCTACACCTGTGGTTACATTTTTGCCTCTTTCATTTAAGGATTTCATGTAAGGGATCCCAAACACCCTGATTTCACCCCCTCTATATTCCCCCATTGCCATGGTTCAAGGGGGATGGAGAAGATAAGCGCCCAAAGAAGAGCGGCGGACCCCATCAAACCAGATCATCCTGAACACTATGTTCATCATGACCATATCTATACTCTCTCCTGAAGATTATGCACCCAATCTAAGGCTGTAGTCAACCAAAGAAAAACCTTAGTCGACCAAAACCGAAAATAATTTACGATTGGTCGAGGGTTAGGTTGTATAAAAAAATAAAAATAAAATAAAAATATTTCTGGATTAAGAAAACTGCCACAGTGCACTGGATTTACTCTACTTGGTGTCCTAAATGAATGATATGAACTATAATTAAATATAAAAAGCTATTTGCAGTGTATTGGATAATTATTTTTAACAATTATTTGATACAGAAATCGTCATGATTCCTGACAGACTCTCTTACCTCGCGACGCTGCCCACACGGACACAGGACCTGGAGAGGAGACTCATCTTTATTTTTAGGCCACAATGTTGTTGTGTGATTTAAGTTAACTTTTTTACATAAAATCCCTTGTCATTTGAACCGTCTTAGCCTCCATTCCTCTGCACCCGAGTCTAATTCATATGGCTCCGCTTCAAGCCAGATCGTTACAGAAATGACAGACAGCCACCCAGCGTTTACCCGTCCTGCACAAGTGCACATAATTGAATGATTTCCGAAAAGGCTTGATCAATTAAATAGGCTTTATCCCATCCCAGCACAAAAACGATTACAAATATACAAAAAGACAAGGACATTTTTAAAACGTTAGCTAGCTTGCAGTAATAGATACCTTAATGACTCATGTTCTGCCGAATTCTGCTGCACACCAGAATTGTGCTACCAGCGCTTGGTCCCTCCTAATGGTATAATCATGTATCTGGACGAACAAAGTCGGCCCTACACTGGCCCTCGTGATGGGCCTTGTCCGCGAGGAGCAGGGTGGTCTCGCAGCCCAACCAGGCATCCATGGCCAGGTTCCTCGGGGCCTCGGGTAATATAGCTGACATATAGAAGTTGCACATGTGGGGCCAGCAGTTGTCGCATGTCTGAGGAAAGGGGTTAACAGTAGATGTCACTCTGGGTTATGTTATCTTCATTCATGTTCGCTGCTGTAATGGTTTATTGTTGTGATGTGATGGTACCAGAACCAGACCAGTTATGTTATAGTGATGAGAGAAATAAGACCATACCAGGTGGACCCAATAGCACCACTTTCGGATGGGGGGTAGGACATACTGCCAGCAGCCACGACACACAAACAGGCTCGCCAGGGTGGGGGCATCATCGGGGCCCGGGGGGCACTGATAATTGTAATGATTCATTTCTGGAAGGGGGTGGTGAGAGAGAGAGAGAGAGAGAGAGAGAGAGAGAGAGAGAGAGAGAGAGAGAGAGAGAGAGAGAGAGAGAGAGAGAGAGAGAGAGAGAGAGGGAGAGAGAGATAGAGAGAGAGAGAGAGAGAGAGAAAAAAACAGAAGTGTTAAATTGTCCATTTTGCTCTTTATTTGAATTGAAAGATTTGAGTTATATGCACACAATCTTGCACAATCTTTCCAAAAGAAAAGGAGGCATAGAAGCGTGGCTAACGCTAATGGTACGCATACCAGAGGCACCTCTGAGCAGGTCCTGCATTATTATTAACTGCCTAAGAAAACAGGCACAGAGGCACTGAAAGAGGATTTCACCGATCTAATGAACACACTAGACTAGACAAATATCAAGATGTATCCATCAGTGGACCAATTGCATGCTTTTGCAGAGGACAAGAAGCCTTCAGTCGACTCCTTCAGACATTAAGCACCCCCCACAGCCCAAATGGAATGATACATTTTTTTTTTATAAAAATATTATACTTTTTATTTTTTAATAGTCAACTAATAGTCGACTGTCTGCAAATTTCGTCCAATCATAGTCGACTATCCAAATCCTTAGTCGGGGACAGCCCTAGAAAATACACATTCAATTAGAATACAACCAGTGTTTCCCATGAATTACCTAGACCAGGGGTCTCAAACTTGCGGCCCGCGGGATGATATTTTGCGGCCCCCTACTTGACATCAAAGTTTAGTGTTAGTGCGGCCCGTGCGCAACCTTTTGCTGAGTCATTGTGCGAGTTGGATGTTTTATTTATTTTATCATTTGTAGGCTACCATAGCGCAGGCTCATGACGGCAACGTTACGTTAGTGACTTGGTTGAAACGTGATTCTGGAGTGATACCAAGTGGAAGGAAAATATATCCAGTGCGTATGGCAGGCATTAGACTTGGGCTGTATGACGGTATACCACGGTATTTAGAAATACCGACGGTATGATTCTCAATACCGTGACGTCAGACTGTGCGCCAAATCACAAATGGGATGTGTTGTAGTGCACAGCACGCGCCAGCAGAGGGCAGGGCAGTCTGTCTTTCCATCTCTCAGTCAGAGCTCAGTAGAGCAGGATGACGCAACGCGCGTGTTCCTTTGAAATTTATTCACATGAGTGGACTCAGGACACGTTGTTTGTTTACCGTAAGTTATGTTATGGTTAAGCGATTGGAAGATGAACGTATGAGATATGAATGCTGGTAGTGTATGTTTGGTAAAGTGTTCCAGTTCGACTGTGTGTGTGTGCGTCATACCGTCATATACCGTATACCGGGGTATTATGTCAGCAAGGTATGACGGTATGAAAAAAATTATACCGCCCAAGCCTAATGTACAATAGTGCTGTATATACCATATACACATTTACCGCATATATATACAGTATATATCCGTCTGACTATATAACTACTTATACAACTGCATATATAACTCGATAGTAATTAGCAATAGCATATACAGGTGCATCTCAATACATTAGAGTATTGAGGGCATATGCCGACATTTCTGTAATATATATTGGTTGTACATTTTTGAACTTGTGCATTGTCCACAACTTGAGAAGGATGCTGCAGGGCTGTACACTAAGCTTTTTCACTAGGAGCACAGAATATTTTTTAGGGGCACTTTTTTAAATAACAATTTTACCATTATAGTGCAAAATAATATGTTCCTCCTGCAGGGTTCCCACGCTTGCCTTGACATTTTTTTCCATGCTACCTCCTGATTTTCCAGGTACCATATTAAGTGATGATCTATAGGCCCCTGAAGCTTTCCGCCCCCATCCGCGCCCCCCTCCCCTCACACACACAACCCCCTAGGACACCTGACTACTTACTTGATTTAAAAGATGTGCCAGTCAAGTCTACATTGTAAATGCTTAGAGATGATGTCTTATTGATAATATCAATGCATGAAATAATGCAACAAGCTGTAGATGAACAACAATTTATTGAACTGGAACTTTGAAACACATGAGCACTGGGATTGATATACCGTACTTTTCGCACTATAAGCCGCACCTGAATATAAGCCGCAGCAGCTAAATTGAATGATGTGTACATATATAAGCCGCACTGGACTATAAACTGCAGGTGTTTTAATGTTTAATTACCATAATGTAAGGGTGCATGCACAGAGGGGATTGTCGGGAAAGAGATGGCTGTTTGAGGAAGCTCCCATTTATTAACATTTGTTTAAACAGTAACGGTAGCTAGCTACTAACGATAGCTACTTAGGCATAAAAAAAATATTGTTTGTTTCCTGTTGGTTGTCAGTTAAGGCATGGGTAGGTAGGGAATTTATTTTATTTTATTTTTTTATTTTATTCTTTCCCACGGCGACTATGTATAGGGAATTTCTTTATTTAATTAAAATGTTCACAACAACATGGATGCATGTACTCTGCCAGCATGTTTAATATCCATAATACTAAAGGTTTGACTAAGATTTCTATGAAACTTTATTCTAAAAAAGAAATATATATATATATATATATATATATATTTTTAAAACTCATAAAATATATTGGGTCGCACCTAAATCGGCAGGGTCGGTCGGTAACCGGAAACAAACAATATTTTTTGTTATGCCTTAGCCAACACTAGGTAGCTACTAACGTTATCTCACGGAAAGATAGAGCCAACACTAGGTAGCAATCGTCCCGGGAGCTGTACCTGGCTGGTTGCTGGCTAACTAACGTGGCTACTCGTCCCGGGAGCTAACGTCTCTGCCTGGCTGGTTGCTGGCTAACTAACGTGGCTACTCGTCCCGGGAGCTAACGTCTCTGCCTGGCTGGTTGCTGGCTAACTAACGTGGCTACTCGTCCCGGGAGCTAACGTCTCTGCCTGGCTGGTTGCTGGCTAACTACCGTGGCTATTCGTCCCGGGAGCTAACGTCTCTGTCTGGCTGGTTGCTGGCTAACTAACGTGGATATTCGTCCCTGGAGCTAACGTCTCTGCCTGGCTGGTTGCTGGCTAACTAACATGGCTACTCGTCCCGGGAGCAAACGGCGCTGCCTGGCTGGTTGCTGGCTAACTAACGTGGCTACTCGTCCTGGGAGCTAACGTCTCTGCCTGGCTGGTTGCTGGCTAACTAACGTGGCTACTCGTCCCGGGAGCAAACGGCGCTGCCTGGCTGGTTGCTGGCTAACTAACGTGGCTATTCGTCCCGGGAGCTAACGTCTCTGCCTGGCTGGTTGCTGGCTAACTACCGTGGCTATTCGTCCCGGGAGCAAACGGCGCTACCTGGCTGGTTGCTGGCTAAACGTCTGTCTGGCTGGTTGCTGGCTAACTAACGTGGCTATTCGTCCCGGGAGCTAACATCTCTGCATGGCTGATTGCTGGCTAACTAACGTGGCTATTCGTCCCGGGAGCAAACGGCGCTGCCTGGCTGGTTGCTGGCTAACTAACGTAGCTACTCGTCCCGGGAGCAAACGGCGCTGCCTGGCTGGTTGCTGGCTAACTAACGTGGCTACTCGTCCCGGGAGCTAACGTCTCTGTCTGGCTGGTTGCTGGCTAACTACCGTGGCTATTCATCCCGGGAGCTAACGTCTCTGTCTGGCTGGTTGCTGGCTAACTAACGTGGCTACTCGTCCCGGGAGCTAACGTCTCCGTCTGGCTGGTTGCTGGCTAACTACCGTGGCTATTCGTCCCGGGAGCAAACGGCGCTGCCAGGCTGGTTGCTGGCTACAGCAACTCCACTAGTAAGCTTAGCTTAACGGTTCTTACACCTTTTCCAAAGCAAAATTCAAGCACTTTTCAAGCTTTTTCAAGGTGCATTTTCAAGCTTTTCCAGCATCTTATGCGGCTGTGGTCAATTAAATATTTACTAAAAATTATAATTTTACTTCTTCCATCACATTAAATCAGATGTTATTGTGCTATAAACAACCAAAATGTTGTTGGCATCCTATATAACCTGGCTGGGCCAATATGAAACAATCACTCAAATAATCACCAGATAAAACTTCAATTTCAATCAAATATTTACTGAAAATGTGCAAAATAAGAGAACAGTCTTTGAGGTAGGCAGTCAATCAGCTCATTGAGCCTTAAAATGTATACAAAATCAAATCAACCTAGGATTTTTATATAACCCCCCACAGTGGTGTGTTCAGTTGGTACGTCCCAGCAGGGACAAGGATGTAAGCTATATGATGCCCATGTTATTGGTTGCAATACAGACGCTTGTTGTTAGTTAGTTGATGCACATTCTAGTCTCCTCTCTTGTTATTTCACACAAACAGCTACCCCTAGTAGCTGCCTGGCTTCTTATGTTGCCAACATATCTGACAGAACATTCCTTAAAATAGAAAGAATTGATTTGCTTGTTAGCCATGTTGATCACAGCAAAACCACAGCTTTCAGTGTGTCAGAGCGAGCACACTCAAGTTGTGCAGACTGGGCGCTCTGACCGAAGAGTCAGTTTATCAGAGCGGAGCAGTGAATACATTTATTAACTCACCTTAATATACAGTGTCGTTGTCAACATGAACAATAAACATAGCCGTCTGTGTCAACACTAGCTCACTAGCTTGCTAACGTCTTAAAAAATTAAATAAGAATCTTGCTCACGTTAGCTCGCTAATGTTACTGGGATTAAAGCAAGCTTTTCAGGAGGGGCGGGGGGTGCCGTTGGTGGGGCGGGCATGCGAGTGGCGAGGCTCGAGAGAGAGAGGACGCCTCTTCATTTTGCGTGAAAGGCGATCTCCGAAATTGTATTTCTTTATCTAAAAACTTAACTATTCAGTCAGATAGCGATTTATTATGAAAGTATATACAGTGCAATTACAATTTCAATAACTTTCCAGCACTTTATACACAATTCAAGCTCTTTTCAAACCTTGAAAACACCACATTGAAATACAAGCATTTTCAAGGATTTCCAGCACCCGTACGAACCCTAGATGTATAGAATCAGTCTAGGCATGATCAATGATTTTTCAATAATGTCTCACCCCAAATGTTCCTATTTAGTAGTATAATCTTTTTTAAGAAAAAAACGAAAAATCACAAAATAGCTAAAAGTAGATATAACAATGAATGTTACAAAATGTATCAAGACTAGACTATTCATGTCAACTAGTATAGAAGAAATGTCACAGCCTAATGTGGAAATGTATTGGTAGTTAGCTAGCAATGCAAGCTAGCCAACACTAGCTAGTAGCTAGTTAGTTAGCAAACTGAATGTTGGCTAGCAAGATTGCACTCCATGTGCTTGCATCATTAACAAAATCCAAATTCAAAACAAACTCAAACTGAAGTTGCTAGCTAGTTAGCAAGATTGCACTGCTTACTAGGGCTGACCTTCGATTTTTTTTTTGGCAATCGAAGCTTCGGGGCCGAGCTTCGATTTTAATTCGAAGCTTCGAATAAAAAAATAATTTTATATATATTTTTTTGTATCTTATGTTGTGGGACTTGTACAGCACTTTGGTAAACTTTGTTGTTTTTAAATGTGCTCTATAAATAAAGTGGATTGGATTAATGAATTAAGTAGCCCCTTTCGTGACTGTGACGCAGCCAACACGGCTGTGTGATTTAATTCAAGGTGGATCGCTGTTGTCGTTTGAACAACTTCAGATTTCATGGGAACTACCAATCCCCCAAATCAAGAATGTTTAAGATGAATGAAGTAAGATTTTGATTATTTGAAATATGGCCTGTGTAGACTAAACTATGCACAGAATTATGTCAGTCTACAAGGTCCGGATTCTACATGGTCCGGCAATGTAGACCTTGTAGACTCCACTACAGACCAATTATCAGTGAATGTTCATGCATTTTTAAGAAGGGCTACTTCCACAAAAAAACAAAGAACTCACCAAAACATCTCAGTAGCACCTTATCTAAATGTTCTATTTCATATATGGAGATTCATATTTATTTATGTATTGCATGCATTTCTACATTTTATTTCCTATTTTGTTTATTCATCCCAGTATCTTTCTTTCTTATGTGTGGAATTCTACAAGGCATTTACATTCACATTTATATTTAGTCATTTAGCTGACGCTTTTATCCAAAGCGACTTACAAGTTCTGTACGACAGGTCATCAGGAAGGATACAACTCTATCAGCTGAGTAACAATATTCATCAAAGTGTTGCGTGTTACAGTGTAGGTTAGTTTATTAGGACACGTGCATGACAGTAAGGTTAGTTAGGGTTAGATTTATTTTATTTTATTTTTTTAATTTGATTTCAGATAATGGTTGAAGAAGTGCGTCTTTAGTCGACGGCGAAAGATTGGACGGGATTCGGCTGTCCTAACTGGGGTGGGTAGTTCATTCCACCATTGTGGGGCAAGGACTGAGAATAGGCGTGTAGGTGGTGTATATGTGTTTGAGGATGATATCCTTCAAACAGGCAATAGTGATGATATAATTTGGGCAGTGCTGAGCTGGGTTACTTTCCTCCAGTGTATTTGTCCCCCGGCCCCACCCAATGGCCCCATGCACGCACACACACACACACACACACACACACACACACACACACACACACACACACACACACACACACACACACACACACACACACACACACACACACACACACACACACACACACACACACACACACACACACACACACACACACACAAACACAGCAACAGTACTTACATTCGAGGATAAACTTGCATAAGAAGTTTCACTGTAGATGTCAAGGCTCCCGTGTTGGCTGGGAAATGCATGTATTTGACCCTTCTATTGAGATCGCGAGTAACGTTATTATTCCTGAAGTCCACCAATCCGAAACTATACTTTTAAAGTCCATATCACCAAGTTGCCTGCATCAAATTCCAACATCCAATATAGGATGCCAAGAGCATGCTCTACAACAGGGGTAGGCAACCCTAGGCACGCGTGCCTGCATAGGCACGCGGGGGCATTTGCATAGGCACAGGGGGCAGCATTAAAAAAAAAAAAAAAAATATATAATTTTTTTTTTTTTTTTTGCTTTGAAATATTATAGTGAAATATTTTGCACTGTTGTCGCATTTATCTTATTGAAATCCTCCCACAGGTTCTTTTTACTACCACATATTTAATTGAGACCCTTTATTTGTTTATTATTTCAATTTAGCTGGAAATACATTGCTACATCATTCAGTAACATTTGCAGAGCCTTATAACAAAAACATTATTATGGTCACCATTGTGACCCGTGGGATTAATCAACACATTTTATTATTTATTTTTCTATTTCATTGAACATTGCACATGTTAAAAGCCATTTTTTTTACTCAAAATGTGAGTATTACCAAGTCAACTTGTGTTCTTAAAACAATGACAATAAACATAGTTTTATTAGGTTGAAATAATGTGGTTGTGTACTTATTTTTCTGTTAACTTATTATGGATTGAAAACTGAAAACCGTAATGCACAGTAACTGAACAAAATATTTTTAAGTTCTGGTAACTTATTATTATATTCTTTTTTACAGTGTAGTCTTGCAATCAATCAAAACTTATTTACACGATATACCTCACATTCACCCTCCATTCACATCCTGGTGTTCTCCATTAGGCCTGTAGGTGGAGCTATGACAGCACACGTACAGTACACTCACCGATGGTGTGTGATGTGTCCAAAAATGAATGGGCAAATGTGAGTGAAATGGTCGCACTGTATGCAGCTGTTTGTCTGCATTGCATTCCCCCCCCCCCCAACTCAGATTTAGGGTTGATACAACCATCATAATAATATTGTTAATAATAACAATAACAATAATGATGTAATAATGTAAAAATTATCATTAAAAAGACCTGATTATGAGAAAAAATAATTACGATGCATGGAATATTGTTGAGGCACACTAGTTACAACTATATTTCAAACAGGCACTCCATGTCAAAAAGGTTGCTGACCCCTGCTCTACAACATGGGATCATCCATTTATATCTACAGTTTTTTATAAACTCATCTTAATTTTGTGCTCAATAGTTTCATTTTATTACTATTTTACACATCATCCAATACAATTTTCCAGGACAACTGTTTCTATTTCCATGTAAGTGTTCACTTTTGCTCAGTTTATGACTTTTCCATACCTGGAAAATGAAAACATTTATTCCATGTTTTCCAGGTACCGTGGGAACCCTGACATTACAAATGTTGTCCATTTATGTTGATTTCTTTGAGCTGGATGAATGAAAAACTTGAGCTGTGCTTCAGGAAGGGAGACTTTTTTTAGGCCAAGCTCGAGAGAGCTTTTATCCAAAACACACACATTCACTCACACACCGAAGGCAGAGGCGAGCATGCAAGGTGCCAACCTGCTCATTGGGAGCAGTTAGGGGGTTAAATGTCTTGCTCAAGGACACTTCGCTGGGAGGAGCCGGAATCGAACCGGGAACATTCTTATTACCAGATTGGGGGGTGGACAGTGGCTCAGTTCAGTTCTTTTTTTATTTCGGGCTTTGGACACAGAGCGGTCATGTGAGAATCGGAAGGTTCCCGGTTCGATTCCTCCTGGCAGTGTGTCGAAGTTTCCTTGAGCGAGACACTTATCCCACTAACTTCTTCTGGTGAGCAGGTCGGCACCTTGCATGGTCGCCTCCGCCGCCAGTGTGTGATTCAAGATTCAAGAGGTTTATTCATCACATACAAGACATATAGTGAAATGAAGGTGGCCATGCCCGCTTCGATTGTGCAAAAAATACAAATAGAATATAAATCAAAGACATGATAAAAGTACTAAAATATTTAAAATACAAAAGGTAATGAGTCCTATGTACACTATTATACAATATACAGTTATACTCTATGTCACTATGCTATCCTAACTATACTATACAAAAACATCCAGTTATGTTTTATTAAAAAAAATTGTGAGTGAATGGGTGAATGTGAGGCATAAGTTGTAAAGCGCTTTGGATAAAAGCACTATATAAATGCACCATTTACCATTTACGACTGCTCTACTTCCTGTCGCTTAAATAATTAGCAAGCCCTGGCTGGCTCGCCCTGCAGTGGAAACCAGGCTACCGGTCCTGAACTCAAATGGAACTGTAAGCGAGAGAGATAGTGTTCACTTTCTTACCTGGTCTCCACACATCCTCAGACCTGTGGCTTCAGGTGTCTGCAAGGCAGGTGACACATCCTCTGACCTGTGGCTTCAGGTGTCTGCAAGGCAGGTGACACATCCTCTGACCTGTGGCTTCAGGTGTCTGCAAGGCAGGTGAGATAGACATCCTCTGACCTGTGGGAACGTGAGAGGTCAAAAGTGTCATATACGGAAGTATATAAGACCTCATTACTGTAGTCCTTTTATTTAACATTTAAGTGCTTTTGTTTTCAGGTTTGTATCTTTTATAATGAACCAACTGAGAAAGTGTAAATCACTAATAGAACAAAAACAACAATGTGTGTAGAGCAAAAACAACAATGTGTGTGTGTGCACTTGTAGTGCTCCTTGAATGAGATCACCACAACACACACACCATTGCATTAATCAGTAGTGCAAGAAACTCTGCATACCTTTGTTTCACAATGAAAAGTGCTTTAGAAATAAAATGAAATTATTATTGTAAATATCCCCATGAAACCACATTACCTGCTTCATATTTGTGATGTTACCGGTTTCAGTGTGTGCCTAAAGTGATTAATTGTGTTGGGCCGTTTATAAAGATATATTAATGTTTATGTATATCAGGGACTTTTTTTTATAAGAATTGAGAGGCCTACTATGGTATGATGTACACATTAATTATTATAGTCACATAACATTACACATCACATGCAATTACATTACTAATCATGGTACACTCGCATCCTAAGATGCCATTACATTGTTTTGGGTAGCATTTAGAAAAACTAAAATAATTCAAATGCAAGGTATTACTTTTATTGGAAAAATATTACCTGACATTGATTGAAAATGTTATTAACAGATTGCAGAATGGGTACAATACAGTACAGCTCAAACAATTGTTAAGGGGATGCAGAGCAGAGAAAGACTTTCGTCTTGTTTACATCAGGGACAAAATGGCATCCAATGTAATAAAAAAAGTCAACCAACGAACTCGATTCTTGTACCGGATCTCCTCACTGGTAAACAAGAATACCCTGAAGACTCTGGCAGGAGCACTCATTCAAGGGTACTACGACTATGCTTGCACCTCATGGTACCAAAGCACCTCAAAGGCGCTAAAAACTAAATTACAAACATCTCAAAACAAACTGGTCAGACTACTGCTTGACCTTACTCCTAGAACCCACCTCACCCCTGCCCACTTTGACAACCTAGGATGGCTTAGAGTAGACGACAGAGTACAGCAACTTGCAATGGGCCTGGTCTACAAGATACACTACACGACCAAGGTACCCATGTACATGTCAAAATACTTCCCAAAGGTCAGTGAATACCACGATCACAACACCAGAGGGAGCTCCACAAATCATGTTAAACGCAGATTCGGCTCAAACAAGGGACTAAACACGTTTCGCAATTATGCCACATCAATGTGGAACGCCCTACCCAAAGCTGTAAAGGAATGTGAATCACTACCCACTTTCAAAAACACTCTCAAAAAACACCTACGGGAGACTGCAATTCGAAACTGGCCCCTGTAAATGTCCTAACACAACCCCCTCCAATGTACAGTAAATTACCAAGTATGGTCTTGTCAATATTCCAATGTACAGTTTTGTTTGTACAGTTGTACAGTGTCCCCACCCACCCCTCCTACCCAACCTCTCCCCCCACTCCTACCCAACCTCCCCCCCACCCACCCAACCCCCCCCCCCCCACCCAACCACCTCCAATGTACAGTCCCCCCCCACCCCCCCCCCCACCCAACCTCCTCCGATGTACAGTTTCTACGTCAAATGTATATACTTTTTCTGCTGGACTCTTTCTGTATCACAAACAGTACTGTATTTGCAAATCTGGTATGTCATAAATGTATAGATGTAGCAGTACTGTCTATCTGTATGTCATGTATGTCATATATGTTACGATGAATTGAAAATGGGGGACCCTGATGTAAACAAGACGAAAGTCTTTCTCTGGTCTGCATCCCCTTAACAATTGTATGTATTGAGCTGTACTGTACCCATTCTGCAATCTGTTAATAAAGTTTTCAATCAATCAATCAATCAATCAGGGTCCCCCATTTTCAATTCATCATAACATACCGGTAATAGACATACATGACATACAGATACAGTACTGCTACATATATGACATACCAGATTTACAAATACAGTAGTTTGTGATACAAAACGTTTAAAAAAAAAAAAAAAAAAAACAGTATACATTTGACGAAGAAACTGTACATTGGAGGAGGTAGGGGGGTGTTGGATTATCGACGAAACCTTACTTGGTCCCAAGAAGAGAACATGGTTGTCGTAGGTTGGATTTATATCAACGCCGTTCTTCTTGTTTAGAGTAATGAGTGGCCGAACGGCTCCTCTTCCGTGGCGATGAAGTAGGCGACATTCATTTTTATTTTAAGCCGCCTCCGTAGATCGCCCTCGGAAATAAGAACGTGCCTAAGTTACCTCACAGGATGCGGTCACCGTAGACGACGATGTATTGGTTTGCATCATGTAGCTGTCTCTGCAGGCTGTGTCCCGACAATAGGACATACTGCGTTTAGTTAAAAGTTGGGATTTCCCGTTACAAACGCAGTTTTCCCCCGCCTGCTTCTGTCCCTTGCAGTATTTACAACAAAACATAAGTTCATTCTCAAATACTAGCTGTAACGGCCAAAATGGATTTAATGTGCAGTGGATTTATGTGACCAGGGGGTGGCGCTTCTTTTATTTAAGCGTCAGGTACACCTGTATGAGGAGGAGTTTTGACCCGGAAAGGGCAATGGTTTTTGACCGCACGCACGCACGCACAACGCAGGTCACAGGTCGAAATGTTTGTATGTAATTAGTTATTGTATTCATTATTATTTAAACAGTTTAAGAAGACATTCTGTTTGCACGTGAAGGAAAATAAATACCATTTTCCAAGTAAAGCTGCCTGCATGTATCATTGGGACAAAGGACTGTTTGGTATCAGACCAGACAAGTAGAACGCGCGTCAGCCAGTCCATCTGCAGTGTTTCCCAACCGGGGGTACGTGGGTGGTCCCCAGGGGGTACATAAAAAAAAAAAAAAAAAAAAAAAACAGAGGAAAGAGACATTCACATCAGCATTTCATATTAATTCCCAGTGGCATAAAAAAGTGTCTTTTCAGTATATAGATTGTCCGTCAGTATAGTCATATACTGTGTAGCCTGCCTGCTTGCAGTTATGATTTTTAGAGATGAATCATCGTTTAATAATATAATGTGTGGCAAACAACACTGTAAACCCGCATGTTCAAAATAATCAATTAGTTTGAGTAGGGTATACTCAATATTCTATGAAAGTTCTACTAACTTGAATGTCTTGAGTTCGTGTGACGTGTTCTTATGTTTTGAGTAAATAAAACTCATAGTTTTTGATTGACTTGGAACTATTCACTTATTAAGTAAGTATAATGTAAAAGCATAACTTAAGTACAACTTAAGATAATTAAGTAGATACAGACTCTAAACCGCATTATGTTTTGAGTAAATAAAACTCATAGTTTTTGATTGACTTGGAATTATTCACTTATTAAGTAAGTATAATGTAAAAGCATAACTTAAGTACAACTTAAGATAATTAAGTAGATACAGACTGTAAACCGCATTATGTTTTGAGTAAATAAAACTCATAGTTTTTGATTGACTTGGAACTATTCACTTATTAAGTAAGTATAATGTAAAAGCATAACTTAAGTACAACTTAAGATAATTAAGTAGATACAGACTGAAAACCGCATTATGTTTTGAGTAAATAAAACTCATAGTTTTTGATCGACTTGGAATTATTCACTTATTAAGTAAGTATAATGTAAAAGCATAACTTAAGTACAACTTAAGATAATTAAGTAGATACAGACTGTAAACCGCATTATGTTTTGAGTAAATAAAACTCATAGTTTTTGATTGACTTGGAACTATTCACTTATTAAGTAAGTATAATGTAAAAGCATAACTTAAGTACAACTTAAGATAATTAAGTAGATACAGAGTGTAAACCGCATTATGTTTTGAGTAAATAAAACTCATCTTTTTTGATTGACTTGGAACTATTCACTTATTAAGTAAGTATAATGTAAAAGCATAACTTAAGTACAACTTAAGATAATTAAGTAGATACAGACTGTAAACCGCATTATGTTTTGAGTAAATAAAACTCATAGTTTTTGATTGACTTGGAACTATTCACTTATTAAGTAAGTATAATGTAAAAGCATAAATTAAGTACAACTTAAGATAATTAAGTAGATACAGACTCTAAACCGCATTATGTTTTGAGTAAATAAAACTCATAGTTTTTTATTGACTTGGAATTATTCACTTATTAAGTAAGTATAATGTAAAAGCATAACTTAAGTACAACTTAAGATAATTAAGTAGATACAGACTGTAAACCGCATTATGTTTTGAGTAAATAAAACTCATAGTTTTTGATTGACTTGGAACTATTCACTTATTAAGTAAGTATAATGTAAAAGCATAACTTAAGTACAACTTAAGATAATTAAGTAGATAGACTGAAAACCGAATTATGTTTTGAGTAAATAAAACTCATAGTTTTTGATTGACTTGGAATTATTCACTTATTAAGTAAGTATAATGTAAAAGCATAACTTAAGTACAACTTAAGATAATTAAGTAGATACAGACTGTAAACCGCATTATGTTTTGAGTAAATAAAACTCATAGTTTTTGATTGACTTGGAACTATTCACTTATTAAGTAAGTATAATGTAAAAGCATAACTTAAGTACAACTTAAGATAATTAAGTAGATACAGAGTGTAAACCGCATTATGTTTTGAGTAAATAAAACTCATCTTTTTTGATTGACTTGGAACTATTCACTTATTAAGTAAGTATAATGTAAAAGCATAACTTAAGTACAACTTAAGATAATTAAGTAGATACAGACTGTAAACCGCATTATGTTTTGAGTAAATAAAACTCATAGTTTTTGATTGACTTGGAACTATTCACTTATTAAGTAAGTATAATGTAAAAGCATAAATTAAGTACAACTTAAGATAATTAAGTAGATACAGACTGTAAACCGCATTATGTTTTGAGTAAATAAAACTCATCGTTTTTGATTGACTTGGAACTATTCACTTATTAAGTAAGTATAATGTAAAAGCATAACTTAAGTACAACTTTATTAACAGATTGCAGAATGGGTATAGAGGTGTGATAGGTGTGATATGTGTGAGAGGTGTGATAGGTGTGATAGGTGGGATTGGTGTGAGAGGTGTGATAGGTGTGAGAGGTGTGATAGATGTGAGCGGTGTGATAGGTGTGAGAGGTGTGATAGGTGTGATAGGTGTGATAGGTGTGATAGGTGTGATAGGTGTGATAGGTGTGAGAGGTGTGATAGGTGTGAGAGGTGTGATAGGTGTGATAGGTGTGAGAGGTGTGATAGGTGTGATAGGTGTGAGAGATGTGATAGGTGTGAGAGGTGTGAGAGGTGTGATAGGTGTGAGAGGTGTGATAGGTGTGATAGGTGTGAGAGGTGTGATAGGTGTGAGAGGTGTGAGAGGTGTGATAGGTGTGAGAGGTGTGATAGGTGTGAGAGGTGTGATAGGTGGGATCGGTGTGAGAAGTGTGAGAGTTGTGATAGGTGTGAGAGGTGTGATAGGTGTGAGAGGTGTGATAGGTGTGATAGGTGTGAGAGGTGTGGTAGGTGTGATAGGTGGGATCGGTGTGAGAGGTGTGATAGGTGTGAGAGGTGTGAGAGGTGTGATAGGTGTGATAGGTGTGAGAGGTGTGATAGGTGTGAGAGGTGTGATAGGTGTGAGAGGTGTGATATGTGTGAGAGGTGTGATAGGTGTGATAGGTGTGAGAGGTGTGATAGGTGTGAGAGGTGTGATAGGTGTGATAGGTGTGATAGGTGTGAGAGGTGTGATAGGTGTGATAGGTGTGATAGGTGTGAGAGGTGTGATAGGTGTGAGAGGTGTGATAGGTGTGAGAGGTGTGAGAGGTGTGAGAGGTGTGATAGGTGTGAGAGGTGTGAGAGATGTGATAGGTGTGATATGTGTGATAGGTGGGATCGGTGTGAGGTGTGAGAGGTGTGATAGGTGTGATAGGTGTGATAGGTGTGAGAGGTGTGATAGGTGTGAGAGGTGTGATAGGTGTGATAGGTGTGAGAGGTGTGATAGGTGTGAGAGGTGTGATATGTGTGATAGGTGGGATCGGTGTGAGAGGTGTGAGAGGTGTGATAGGTGTGAGAGGTGTGATAGGTGTGAGAGGTGTGATAGGTGTGATAGGTGTGAGAGGTGTGATAGGTGTGATAGGTGTGAGAGGTGTGATAGGTGTGATAGGTGTGATAGGTGTGATAGGTGTGAGAGGTGTGATCGGTGTGATAGGTGGGATCGGTGTGAGAGGTGTGATAGGTGTGAGAGGTGTGAGAGGTGTGATAGGTGTGAGAGGTGTGATAGGTGTGAGAGATGTGATAGGTGTGATAGGTGTGAGAGGTGTGATGGGTGTGAGAGGTGTGATTGGTGTGAGAGGTGTGATAGGTGTGAGAGGTGTCATAGGTGTGATAGGTGTGAGAGGTGTGATAGGTGTGATAGGTGTGATAGGTGTGAGAGGTGTGATAGGTGTGATAGGTGGGATCGGTGTGAGAGGTGTGATAGGTGTGAGAGGTGTGAGAGGTGTGAGAGGTGTGATAGGTGTGATAGGTGTGAGAGGTGTGATAGGTGTGAGAGGTGTGATAGGTGTGATAGGTTGGTATCTATGACCTGTGCCTGTATGCTAGCATGACATGGTTGGTATCTATGACCTGTGCCTGTATAGCATGACACTGTTGGTATCTATGACCTGTGCCTGTATAGCATGACACTGTTGGTATCTATGACCTGTGCCTGTATAGCATGACACTGTTGGTATCTATGACCTGTGCCTGTATAGCATGACACTGTTGGTATCTATGACCTGTGCCTGTATAGCATGACACTGTTGGTATCTATGACCTGTGCCTGTATAGCATGACACTGTTGGTATCTATGACCTGTGCCTGTATGCTAGCATGACACTGTTGGTATCTATGACCTGTGCCTGTATGCTAGCATGACACTGTTGGTATCTATGACCTGTGCCTGTATGTTAGCATGACACTGTTGGTATCTATGACCTGTGCCTGTATGCTAGCATGACACTGTTGGATCTATGACCTGTGCCTGTATGCTAGCATGACACTGTTGGTATCTATGACCTGTGCCTGTATAGCATGACACTGTTGGTATCTATGACCTGTGCCTGTATGCTAGCATGACACTGTTGGTATCTATGACCTGTGCCTGTATGCTAGCATGACACTGTTGGTATCTATGACCTGTGCCTGTATGCTAGCATGACACTGTTGGTATCTATGACCTGTGCCTGTATAGCATGACACTGTTGATCTATGACCTGTGCCTGTATAGCATGACACTGTTGGTATCTATGACCTGTGCCTGTATGCTAGCATGACACGGTTGACCAGTATCTATGACCTGTGCCTGTATGCTAGAGAGAGAGAGAGAGAGAGAGAGAGAGAGAGAGAGAGAGAGAGAGAGAGAGAGAGAGAGAGAGAGAGAGAGAGAGAGACAGAGAGAGAGACAGAGACAGAGAGAAAGTGAGAGAGATGTTAATAAAGTTTTCAATCAATCAATCAATCAATCCGGGCCTGTCACGGTCACTGTACCCATGATTTCAATAAAGGAATATCTTATCTTATCTTATAAAAAATATATTTTCCACTAATTTCTATGTTTCAACATTACTGTCTGATGCAGTAACATTAGTGTGATGATGTTTGTGATGATGAATTGAAAATGGGGGACCCTGATGTAAACAAGACGAAAGTCTTTCTCTGGTCTGCATCCCCTTAACAATTGTGTGTATTGAGCTGTACTGTATTGTACCCATTCTGCAATCTGTTAATAAAGTTTTCAATCAATCAATCAATCAATCAATGTCTGCATGAAAACATGCAACCTGCATGTTTCCCAGATAGCAAAAGACATTAATTAAATGTTGGATTTTGGTCAGATTGGTTATTTTTGGTTGAGGTTGAAAAAGCTATGTTGATTCAATATTTAATTACAGATACCATTTCAACATTTGAAAAACTGTCGTTGAATCAATTTAGTATATATTCCCCCTCCCCTCCTCCCCCTCCCCTCCCCTTCGAGAGGGTAGTCCTAAGCAACTCGCGAGACCTAGAAGATCTCACAGGACTTGAGGTATTCAAACGTAACTTGGCATTGGCGCGATGCGGCGATGGTGTCTTCACTACTGGCTTGACAAATAGTCTGAGCCAAACTCCTTGGTAAGTCATTGACAATATAATGTATTATGCCATTCACATACCATAATCTTGCTGTCATCGTTTGACTACATGCTACTTTGTGAATTATTACCGTGGTGGCAACTAGTAGCCGTTAGCATTGTTAGCATTATTAGCTAGCATGCTAGATAGTATACTAGTTAACTGGTAAGTGAGTTCTTATGGGAATAGTATGATCCCGTTCAGATACCATCACCGGGCTGTTATCGTTTGACTAAATGTTATCTCTGTGCCGTGGCAAATAGTTTGGAGCTTGTTTTAGCAAATAGTATTGCATATTATTACAGTAGCTAGCATGCTACTAACGTTAGCTAGCTAGCATGCTACTAGCGTTAGGTAGCTAGCATGCTAGCTAACGTTAGTCTGCCATTTTGTTTCGTGATTAAAATGTACGTTTTTAATAGTTACATACGCATTGTTGTAACTAGTGACCTGTTCCACCCCAGGTGAAAATCTGCATAAAATGTATACCTAGGTAAATGGAATATTGCTCCACTTCTACAAGGGCTATTTTCATATTCTTGGTATCTAGGAACATCTATGGACCTCAATGAATGTATTCTCAGTGTCAGAAATATTGTGTCTATTACTAGGCTTGCTTAAATTGTGATGAAACAAAGGAACATATGAATTATGATTTTTCTTTTCATCTTTGACAGTGAATAAAACCATGATAATAATGACCAAACTTAAAAAACTGCCACTGAGCTCATTCAGTACCCTATTGAGATCATGTGTACAAAAGATCTAAGGAAATTGATAAAGGGAAGATGATCAAACTGAAGGTTCTGTATATACAGTACTGAATTCTCCCATCCGGACCAATGCAATTTGAAATATTATTATAGAATATAGAATATATGCTTATACATTACCTTATTATAGCCAATTCGCACATTTATATATATATACATATAGTATATTTCAAATGGCCGAGTTCAATTTGGATATAGTATCACCAGGCGTGCATAATAACAGATACTGATATTTACTGTAATCGACTGTACTATTTTATTTCCCCCACAGTGTAACCATTTTGAAACTAATTTCAGATCTAATTCTTCCTACATGGTAACAATAGTGTGGAGAAACTGACTGCGTTTCAATATTTGTCAAAAACGTTACCTTTTGTAGCTTATTATCGCGAATCATAACAATTATTGATATGATTCATTCAGAACGCTGAACTTTGAACCACCATAGTATGTGACAGGAAGTGTAGATCGGAGAAATTTCAACGCAGGCCGATAGCTAGCGATCTCCTCTACAAAATGGCCGCAAGTAAACTACAATTCCGATGGTTCAACATTTCCATTTCCGGTTCCGGGTCAGAATAGACGATCGCAAATAGAAAACTTAAAATGATATAAGTACACTTTTAACCTATTGCTAAACTATTGCCAACCTAACGTTTTACATTCTACATGTATTTGTGACATAGTAGTGATGTTTATACTTGAAAACGGTTGATTTTAAAATCACAAATTATTTTCATCTTCATAAAAATATGCCTATATGATAATAAGGTCAAAAGGGGTCGGTACCGACCCCGTAGAGTGGAACAGGTCAAATACTTTATTATAGTTCAATTGTGTTAAACTTGGGATATTTTATTTCGTTTTGTATGTGAGGCATTTTAGCTTGAAGTTGTTGTGTTGCATTGTGGGTCTTCAGCACAAAGGAATCCCTTGCTGAGGGTAAGATGGTTTTCTGTCTGCTCAGACTCAGAATACTTAATTAACATGATCTGTGCTTCATAAAAAACAGATATTGTTTATCTGGTTTTGGTTTTTTTCACAGTAAATACTTATTCACTGTCCATCTACCTGCAGTCTGGTCACAACGATACAGTCCTACTCTCAGCATACGCGATCGATGGTCTGCTGCTGCTGCTGCTGACTCCCAAGCGATTCATTCAAGTTTCCATAGCACAATGGCAGCTGCCTCCCCACAACCCATGATCCTTCGTGTTGTTGAGACAGACCGGGCTAGAAAATTAAAACTCAGTTCACGACCCGCCTCTGTTGATGCACTGATCAAGATTATAAAAGAACAGTTGGAAATAGACCTTGACTTCAGTTTGCTGTATGAAGATCCAGACTTTGATGGGAAACTTACTTCCCTTGATGACATTACGGAATTGCCACAAAAAGCTGTTGTGCACATTTCACTTTCGCTCGACTCCAGCTCTCTCGCATCTACTGATATACTTTCAGATATGTCATCTCCAGAACGTTGATATACTTTCAGATAGGTCATCTCCAGAACGTCTAAGCAGATGGCCTCCAGGTCCTTTTCCAGTTCCTACATTTGCATTCGATGTTGAGCTGAAACTTAGAGACGGAAACAACGAATTTGAGAAGAACAAGCGACACCTTAAGTTGACAAGAGACCTAAAGCACGACATCTTAGAAAAGCTTGCATCTACAATGTATGCTTTCAAGGCTTATCCAAGTGATAAAGAGATAGCAGTGGCTTCTGTGGCTCTTGTCGCCAAACATCCATGCTTGAAGGAAGCAGGATCTGAGACCGGCTGCAATGGATGGAAGAACAGCATCAAATTCAAGATGGGCAATTTCAGGAACAAGCTGAGACGGGCAGGATGTGAGGAGGTCACTGTAAATGCTGGAAAAAGAGGTAGAAGCAATCCTGATGGCGAACCTTCACATTCCAACATTAAAAGACCCAAGCGAGCAGAAGTAAACTTCCTACCCAACTATCCCCAAGGAGAGGATTCCTTGAGGCTTGAGCAGTTGAGGCAGACAATTGCTGAAGAAGTCAAGAAGACTGAGAAGAACCTGCCCCTCATTAGAAAGCTGATGCAGACCACATTTGCCCTGCTCCGACAGACCATAGTGAAGTCCAGCCCACCAGTGAAAGAGCTCATGGACCTCTGGCCTGCTCTCAAAATGGAGTCTGAGGTAATATAGATCAGCTCTCTTTCCTGTGTTAACATTTGGCACATTCTGTGTGTTTTAAAGTGAAACTTGTGATTCTTAAGCCTGGTTTATATACTCTAGCGGCGCATCTGCGTGTGTGTTCTGTGCGCCCCCACGAGCTAGTCATCAGCGACCGATTCCGCAAAGCATGTAATGACATGGTTGACCAGAAATCCCGCCGTCATGCTCTGAAGCCCAAACCAAACAAAGTAAGAGATCCACCAAGTTGAAGTGACTAATTGATGTTGATATACTATATTGTCCTGCTGTTTTTAAATATAGGTGTATGCAGAGTTCCAGCTGATTGCCAACCAGAACCTGCCCAACACATTCTACGCTGAGCTTGACCGCCATCTTCCTCGACTGATGACGTTATTCAGACAGAAGGCGTCCAAAACTGGGAACACGGCAGATGCTTTGGCTCACATTTAAAAAAATCCATGATGAACAGGTGAATAGATTATTATACATGACATGTCATAGGTCGAACCTCTGTAACATTGAACAGGTTCAATGATTCAAATGAGCTTTTGAATTTTACAATTAGTCCACCATTGTGTTTGCCATTTTTCTGATTGCATTAAAGATGTGAACATGTTATTTGTGGACATATCTGATTGGACTGTTTAAAATCCGCTTTGTTCAGTAAACATTTCCATATAATACAATTATTTTTTTCTTCTTAATCTTACATCTTAATAGGAAATCCATGATGTTCACACCAGGCGTACCACTGTTCTCCATGCCCTGCCTGTGTATCTGCATGAGGAAGTCTCTGGATTTTTCAAAACCTGCACAGTGAGTCCGAGTGAAAAAAATTTACAGTACAACTGTATATTAAGTGAACAGTTAATCAAAATGCTAAGTATCAGTCTTCCTTCCTTCCAGGTCTCCCTTGTGAAAGAGATATTTGATCTCGACGGGACTAACCTGGTTAAATAAAAATAACCTTCTCACCAAAAAAATAGTTCTAACTAAAATATAAACAACTTACAAACACAACTCCATATACCGTAATTCCTCTAATAGTAACCCCGGCTTGTATTTGTTTCAACTGTAGCGGGTACCAGGCTTGTATTAGGAGGAGGCATGTATAAGAGAGCGGCCTATATTTCTAATTTTCAAACAGATCATAATGACTAAAGCAACATTTTGTGTCAGTTTGAACCCAGTAAAATGTACTGGGTTCATTTATTGAAACCAAGTACTGTATGAAATAGTAAACAGTGCAATTACAGGTGGTCACTGGTCATTTCAACGTTTCAAAGTGAAATCAAGTAACTAGCTCAGTATGCAGCTCAGTATATTAGTAACCCGGCTTGTATTAGGAGGCCGGCTTATAATTGCTTAGCTCAAGAGCGCACCCGGCCATTAATAGAGACCCGGCTTGTATTTGAATACCGGTTACTATTAGAGGAATTACGGTACTTAGCTTTGTGCTGCACTTTGTAGAAACCATGGATTTATTTGTGATTATTATGTCTCTTTCATTCCTTCAGGACACGCCTGATGAGCCAGAGCTTCAGGGTGTTGCAGTGGCCCTCCTTACTGTCATCAGTGACCATGACACAAGTCCAGTTCACTACCAGCCTGTGACAATCTCTGATTGGTGATTCCTTCCTGGTAATGTTTGGACTAATCTATGCACTACACCTCAGCTACCCCAAGGGACTTACCAACACTTTTGAATTCATTCAGAAGATTTTACTAGGTCTAGAAGCTGGTAAACTGTTGCCCAGGTTGCAGACTCTCAAGAATGACTTGATGATGCAATCATTTTTTTTTCTTCTGATTTTTCAATGGATTTTCTCCCCGTCCCAATTAGTCGTTGTGCCAATTCCCCCCCTACCTGGTGCTGTATGCATGTTCTCCTACGAGTCGGTATAAGGGCGTCCCGAGTCGATCGCACGCTTCCCCCGAGACGTGCGCCGACAGCCAGTGACGTCTTTTCACTTGGCAGCGAGGGCTCTCATTGGTGAAGTGTAACGCGTGGGAGGGCACGCTATCTCCACCAAGTCCTGCCCCGCTTAGCAAGCGCCGAGACCTGACCTGTAGGCGTCGCTGTCCACAATGCCAGATTCCCACCCGCCAGCTTCCCCACCCCCTAATACTGCCGAATTGTATTAGTGTGAACGGCCAGCCAAGCTGGTGACAACGCAGGGAGTTGGATTCGAACACGCGAATCCAGTGTCTCCAGCGTTGGTGACGAACGCAATCTCCGCTACGTCACCTGACCGCTCTTGCATTAAACTTTTGAAGGTATTATTTTGACATGACAAGGAAATTAATACCTCACCCCACATCCTTCTTTCAGATGAGTTTCTATTCCTTACTGTAATCAGTGATCATGACACAAGTCCAGTTCACTACCAGCCTCTGACAATCTCTATTGTCATTGAAAGTCATATCATGATCAGCTTCCCCAGATTTGGTGATTCCTTCCTGTAATGTTTGGACTAATCTATGCACTACCCCAAAGCACTTACCAACACCTCAAAAGTGTGTCTATAGAAACTCATCTGAAATGTCTTGTCATGTCAAAATAATACCTTCAAAAGTTGCTGTACTACTTTGCAGATGTTCAGCCAATAGGTCCAAACTACTCAATGTACCTTGTTCTTTATTTTTTATGTAATATGTTTACATTTGAGAGTTTTACAGTTCGAATTTTCTTAACCGTCTATAGCTGGCATTATTGTAATTTCATCCAAGTAAGTTTTAGAGTTGAAAGAGTTTATCAGAATCTCAAAGGCAACATCCAAGTCCCAAACGTTTGTTTCTCGAGGAACAATAGGAGGCAATGGGCATAAATGCCACTCTGCTCTGACTGCTTCCATTGCTTGTAGGCAGTGGTAGAGTTAGTGTTCTCAGTACAGAGTACAAGGCGATATACCAGGAGCCATAAACGCAACACAGAAGCGTTATTATTAACATATACAGAATATGAACTTATACAGAATATGAACTGGTCAATTACACAACTAGAGTGAATAAAGACACAATAATTGATTAATAAAATAACTATTCACCATTAGCTGGACTCAGTTCCGTTTCACTTGAATGAATCGCTTGGGAGTCAGCAGCAGCAGACCATCGATCTTGTATGCTGAGAGTGGGACTGTATCCTTGAGACCTTGTAGGCAGTAGTATACTGCCCTGTCAAGGGCTAACCGCAGTAACTTGAAAAAAGTAAAAATGTAGTTATGAGTGAAATTGACCTTGTCAATAAATGTTTTATCTTGTGACCAAGTTTCAGATGTTAATGTCGCTCCGTTTTGGAGATATGGGGTTTTAAAAACTGCAGTAACTACAAAATCACACTCAAAACCCAGGCAGACCGCAGTAACTTCCAAACAGTGAAAAATGGCTTTAAAGTGTTTTGACTTGCCATCCAAAATGTGTTATAGGTAAATAGATGATAGTACCCAGATTTAACATGTATTAATGAAGTAATCTTTAGGCATACAAAAATATGACATAATTATTTTAATTAACCCCAAAAAAGCAGATATTGCACTCTGCTGCATGATTTCCTTAAATAATTATACAGGTAATGTACAGGCAAAGTGCAGTAACTTCAAATACAATGTTGTTTTCCCTCCAGCTTTCATAACTTAACCTAGCCATTTTGAAAATGAAATTTAATACCTGAATATATTGGAATGATGATGATCCAAATAAAATGGCTAGGTGAAGTTATGAAAGCTGGAGGGAAAACAACATTGCATTTGAAGTTACTGCACTTTGCCTGTACATTACCTGTATAATTATTTAAGGAAATCGTGCAGCAGAGTGCAGTATCTGCTTTTTTGGGGTTAATTAAAATAACTACGTCATATTTTTGTATGCCTAAAGATTACTTCATTAATACATGTTAAATCTGGGTACTATCATCTATCTACCTATAACACATTTTGGATGGCAAGTCAAAAAACTTTAAAGCCATTTTTCTCAGTTTCACTGTTTGGAAGTTACTGCGGTCTGCCTTGACAGGGCAGTATAGTTAGTGTACTGTATAGTGTTCTTAGTACAGAGTACTGTAGTGTTCTAGTTATCATTCTGCAAACATAGCCTGCTCTAAATGACGGGTGGTGCCTCTGACATTCTGACTAACTCTTTCAATGAAAACACCATCTTGTTCCATGATACATCATGGAGCAAATACATGCAGCTGCATTTCCATATGTAGGTATGTGCACTATTAACAGTATTGCCAGCTGTATAGCATGTAATGTGGATTGGTATTTTGGTTCCACATTGGCAGGACCCAATATACAGCACAACGTTTGTGAATGTTACATGTGCCAAGCGGATTGACAATTTTCAGATAATCTATACATTTTATTCTGTACTGTACATAGATACACTGTGTTATCCCAACGGTCACAATAGTTGCCGTCAACATGTTTGCTCATTCTATGACCACACTATACAAATTTGAGTAATTCAGCCAGGATGTAAACGGCTCTGGTCATGTGCACTGCACATATTGAGACCCTTTATTATTTCAATATTTGCTGGAAATACATTGATACATCATTCAGTAACATTTTCAGAGCCTTATAACAAACATTATTACACTATTGTGACCAGAGGGATTAAATGTGTAATATACATTACATTGTATGTACATGTTATAACATGCATGTATTTCTTTTCTATATATATTTTCTATATATATATATTTTCAATTTTAACATTGCCATAATGTTGGAGAGGGCAACACAATGTTTTTGTATGATAAATAGATGTATACTCTTTGAATAGAAATAAATATAAAGAGTTTGAAGTTGTAACACAATGTTTTTGTAAGATAAATAGTTTCGATGAAGAACAAAACCTCCTAAATGCATACAAAAAAAGGGGAAAACTTCATATCTGCACTTTGCAAGGCACTAATACCTGGTCGGTATTGTTAACATATATAGTCCAAAAACAGTGTACGGTGTTTACAGTGTTATTGTACATTGCTAACATACAGATTATATATGTATACTCTTTGAATAGAAAAAAATAAAAGAGTTGTTTGAAGTTGATATAATGTGCTTGTGTAGTTATTTAACTTATTCACATGGATTTTAAAACTGAACCTTAAGTTATAGTAACTGCAAATATTTGAGTTGATTAACTTAAACATTTTAGTTGATTAACTTCAAAGAAATGAGGCATGGGATGGCCTCAATGTCTTTGAGTTCTGTTAACTTAATCACATGGATTTAAGGTTGAACCTTAAGTCACAGTAACTGAACATATTTGAGTTGCCTCCACTTGAGAACCTTAAGTCACAGTAACTGAACATATTTGAACTGCCTTAACTGAGAACTGTAAGTTACAGTAACTGAACATATTTGAGTTGACACCACTTGAGAACCTTAAGTCACAGTAACTGAACATATTTGAACTGCCTTAACTGAGAACTGAAAGTCACAGTAACTGAACATATTTGAGTTGACACCACTTGAGAACCTTAAGTCACAGTAACTGAACATATTTGAACTGCCTTAACTGAGAACTGTAAGTCACAGTAACTGAACATATTTGAGTTGACACCACTTGAGAACCTTAAGTCACAGTAACTGAATATATTTTAATTGCCTTAACTGAGAACTGTAAGTCACAGTAACTGAACATATTTGAGTTGACACCACTTGAGAACCTTAAGTCACAGTAACTGAATATATTTGAATTGCCTTAACTGAGAACTGTAAGTCACAGTAACTGAACATATTTGAGTTGACTCCACTTGAGAACTGTAAGTCAAAGTAACTGACCATATTTGATTTGACTTAACTGAGAACCTTAAGTCACAGTAACAGACCATATTTGAGTTGCCTTAACTGAAAATTGTAAGTCTTAGCCAACTGAAAACATTTGAGTTTATCAACTTAAAAAAATTGAGGCATGGGATGGCCTCAATTTTTTTAAGTTCTGGAAACGTATTCGGGTTTACAGTGAAGGTATGTTTATCTCCGTTATATTAGTGAGAAATAATGCAACCGTGGCCCAAAAAGCTAGTACTCCTGGACATTCCCATATGTATGTATGTTCCTATGACTTTTTGCGGACATAAAGCACATGGGACTTTGTAAACATTTTATTTGACAGTTTCCTGGGTGACGGAAAAAATCTTTGTATCAGTTTGTAATGAGTTAATTGATTAGGTGCTGTCTCCATGCACAGACAGCTCTGCCTCTGCATGCACTCGTCATGGCGGAGAGAGCGAAGCGCTCGAAAGTATGGATATACTTTACAAGAGTCGATGCCGACAACGCACGTTGCCACAAGTGCAACAAAACATTTGCCAGTAAGGGTGGCAATACGAGCAATTTATCAAAACATCTGTTGGCAAAACATGATATTAGTGTGCAGAAATGCGCCGTATTCGACTACCTTGCGCCGCGCGCAGTGTTCCATCTGCATCCACGTCCACTGCAGCCGGTAAGCCAAGATACGGAGTTGCCTAGGCTAATAACGAATTATTACAAATAGGCTAATAAACAAAATAATTGTTTAGCTACAAATACTACAATCTAAAAACTTTTTATAGATCGTCAAGCAGAGGCGTCAGCCACCATGTCCCAGCCCAGTGAGCCCAGGCCACCACACATCCTCCCTCTACCTCCACCAACAACCAAAGTCCTTTCTCCCTAGCAGCAAGAGGAAGGATGACAGAGGATAGGGTGAACGAGTGTCACAGGGCTGTGACAAAGTTTGTTGTCAAAGGCCTGCACCCGTTCTCTACAGTGGAGTCCAAGGACTTTAGGTAACAACTAATCATGTATATCGTTTTTTTTGTATACATAGTTGTCTAACTTGTCTGTTGTTGTATGTTGTTATAAGTTATTATCAGTGGTGCGTTATTGAAATCATCTGGGGTTGCACGCACCTAATGGCGCCACGTGCACGCGCGCTCCCGCGAATGCGCATTTAATGTCCCCTCGCTTGAGCACAGACTAAAGACAGTGCCTAATTGCCTCTACGAATGGAATGTAACACATGTCATTCACAACAAGTTAGGTGTGAATGTATCTGAGAACGTATTTAACACACCTGACGACCGGCGCTATTGATATGCAAATAGCGAGTACTTATCTGGGGTTGCACTCCGTGCAACCCCGTCCCATGAAGAACGCATGCCTGGTTATTATTGAAGCAGCTATTCCCACCACTCCACACAAATTTACAATAATTCAATCATTTATAATCTTTACTGTAGGGAGATGACCAATGCTCTCAACTGCAAATATAAAAATAATCAAAAAGAACCGATAAGAGTATCGATAAAGTACCGAACCGTTAAGCAGTATCGATAAGAGTAGTAGTATCGATAGAATCCTAACGATACCTGTTACAAAGGGTCAGATTAAACCGAATATATATATTTATTACTTGAGATATATTGTATAGTATTTGTATATTGTCTGATATCCCTTGTATATTCTTTGTACATATACACGGAATATCCCTTTACCTAGTACAGGCCAGACCATAATATTCGTTCTCCTATTGGACAGCGATCCCCTAGGCGCCACGGCCATACCCCCCAATGTCTAGTTCAAAGTCACCGCTGAGACATGCCTGGACATGCCCGGTTCTGCGCAAGAATACGAGACAGAAATAAGGCTGGTACTAGATTGTTCACCTTACGTATAAATACGTTGCAGGTGGATACAGCAGTTAGTTACCCAATAAGTTGAAGCCTCACACCACGATACAACGTGCTGTGAAGTGGGGCCGTTTTGCCCCGAAATAGAGCCTTGAGACCGCGTGCGAATTGATAGCTGAAGTGTCAGAGTTTAACGCTGTATCGTCGAGTTCGACCTATTCTATTATTAAGTAATAGTCTATTATGTATAGTGTATCGTGCGGCTACCATTCTACAGTGACCAGCATTACCAACGTTTCATCGTACCGAGCTAGTGTGCTTATCCAGGCTGGGCGGCCTAACCTGGTGCCGTCATCCGAGGAGCCCTAGACGAGAACCGTGTGGATATGTACACTGGATAACCTACCCCGACGACTACAGAGCCCTTTTCGGCTGGATTATATTTGCTTTGGTCCTGTAGCTGTTGGAGCGGAGAATCGTCTACACCCACTGTTGTGTGGGATTTACCCTGTGAGGAGCACCGTCGAGCCCGCCTCTAGTACTCTGAGGCTGGCTAGCTTTCCTCCATGCGGCACTGCATACCGGAGAATAGCTGTTGTTCGTCTACGGATCAAGGGATTATTGCACTGTCTCCTGTACCTGGAGTCTCCTTATTCCTCGTTGACCCAGACTTTCTGCTACCGACAAATCCTCTCCCCTGCTGGCTTACAACCGGAGGGACCCCCTTTAGTATCTCCAGCTAATCTACTAGTGTACCATATATAATTCGTATGATACAGGTGGTATTAATTATCTCCTGCGTAATATGCTCATGGACTTACGCTCTTGACCTATTCATGCACATTCTTCGCCTTACAAGCGCAACTCTCAATCTTGATAAGTAATGTAAGATAATCTTCGTGCTGCTAATAAATATTCTTCTAAACAGTATTTCTTGTGAAGCCGTGTTATTGTGGGTGTGTTCATCTCATATACCTGTGTACTGTATGGCCAGTAGTAATGTACATAACGCAGTAGTGGTTTAATGATACCATACTTATTCAATACAGTCAGGGAATTGTACCCCTCAGTTACAATTGGTCCTTCGAGCCGGAGGGTAATTAGCGTAATATTAATATAATATTAATATTGACATGGCCAATGATGAACACTCCACAAACGGCTCTCCTAAGCTAGAACGCCCGACGCGCAGACGGCAGCCACCTTCTTACCTAGAGGACTACGCCGCCAGTCTACTACCTAGCTTTATACAGACGTTAAAGGCGGATAAAATAAGTAAAGCGGATAGCCAAAGTATGTCAAACCCTACCGACCAGGCGACCCTGCCAGTAGAGACCCTAGTGGGTTCTAACGTAACTGACCAAGCTCACGGGGGGGACCAGGAGGGACATGACATGACTTTACCCCCCGACAACGCCAACGGGACAGTCCCCAGAGAGCTCTAGGATAAAGAAAGCGATCCAGGGACGGAACCCGACCCACTACCAGAAGAGACGCACACCCAGGAGATGGACCTCCTCGGAGCGCGACAGGAGAACAGATCTCCAACGAGCACTGCCAGAAGCCGATCACCTCCGCCGGTGTCTTCCCCCAGCGAAGCGGACAAGATGCTGGCGCAAGCATTCATCGCCACCCTGGCAGCCTCCACCGAACGCGATCGACTTCAAGCGCAACAGACGAGCGAGCGCGAACAAGCTGCAGACCAACGAGAGCGCCTTCACGCGCAACTCCAAGCGCAAGCCCTCAGTGAACGCGAACATTCTGCAACCGAGCGAGAGCGCTTCCAGGCGCAACAAAGGAGTGAAGACGACCGCATAAGACTGGAGACCAGACGCCTTCAGACGGAAGAGAACATTGAAAGAAGCCGCGCCGATGCACAGTGCGCCGCCACCAATGCACAGCGCGACGCCGCCCATGCCAGCGCCAATGCACAGCGCGACGCCGCCAATGCCCAGCGCGAAGCAGTGCGCAACGCCGCCCATGCCCAGCGCGAGGCAGAGCACGACCGGCTGCAGGCGCAGATGATGGACAAATTGATTGCCATGGTGACACCCCCTCTCTCCGCACGGAGCTCCCGGAGATCATCACGACAAGGGTCTAGGACACATTCCCCTACCCGACCAAGCGACCCGGGACCCCGCCAACAGGAGGATCCTGTCCACGTCTCCGAACCCCCTCCCCGGCCGGTCCATACGAGACCCAGCAACCGGGAAGAACCGGCCTACGTCGCCGAGAGACTGAACAGAAGACTCCAGGACCTAGCAGAGGAAGAGGAAGAGGAAGAGGAGGAATGTCAAGCCGACCAGCAGCAACGTACTCTGGACCAGGAGGCCCAGTACAGCCCAGACGTCAGCCCCGAGTCACTGCGCTACAAACCCCCGACTCAACTCACGGGTGAGTTTGACGCACAGCCAGCCCCGAGGAACAGCACCTGGGTACCCGGGCTTCGGTACCCACCAAGTACCAGCCCACGACGACACGTACGGGGAGACTCGCCCAGGAGGCCTCTCCCCCAACGCTCACCGATGTGCCAGCCATCCATGGCATCGTACCTCGGCACACCGACATTCCCGGATTTTACACGCGAGGACAGAGCACAGTACACGGAGCTACGGATGTGCTTAGAGACTATGCTGTCCGACGTCCCAGACGAGACGTACAAATATGCTATCCTCCTCAAGCACCTGAAGGTGCCCAGAGCGCATAATATAGCGCTGGCATATTCCAACTCAAGTACCCCATACACCGCGTCTCTAGTAGCCCTAGACCTATACCTATAGTACCTATACCGCTTATCGACGGCGCCACACCGACCCTGCTCATCGGCTCCGACCACACGGACCTCATTCTCCCAATTGAGGCGGCCCACATCGGACCCAAAGGATGCCCAGTCGCGGTTCAGACCCGACTGGGGTGGACATTCCAGGGCCCCCTCTACGGACTTGACAGTCAACCCACGTCTACACGCTGCCTACACACAAAGGCGAGCGACACCGGCCACTCCCTCGTACAGCCCGTTGAGAGGCTATTGACATTAAGCGAGAGGCCTGTGAGAGAACCGGGGGCACAAGAGGGAGTTCGGAACTCCACCCCCCTCAGCTGCGCTCCAGATGTAGCTGACCTCGAACCCAGCACCCCAAGCGACTCCTTGATGGGGCGGCCGGAACCGGCCCCTCCTCAGACGGGGTACAGAGCAAACAAGAGAAACAGACGGAGGAGGTGGAGGCGCAGCCAAGCACAGATCAAAGCAGTCTCAGGCCCGCTTCCTCATAACCCCCTACCATCCCTTCCAGCCCGTCAGAAGCGGGTCAAGGACGGGGACAACTTAAAAGTGGACACAGTCGTCGTGATCATAGACCAGTCACTACCCCGAGCTGCGTGGCCGGCCGGCCGCGTAAGCAAAGTGATCACTGGTGCCGACGGAAAGGTCAGAGCGGCAGAAGTGCTCGTCCAGGGGCGGACATACACCCGACCCGTGGCGAGGCTGATAGAGTTGCCAAGGCTCCCCGACTCTCCTAATGACGACCATGACCCACTGACTTTGTGAATTGCCCTACTCCTCACAACGGACATTGAGTAGTGGACAGTGCGGTTAATCTGTCTCTGCTTATCTAATTAGGTGCAGACTAATTAGGAGGCGGCTGTTACAAAGGGTCAGATTAAACCGAATATATATATTAATTACTTGAGATATATTGTATAGTATTTGTATATCGTCTGATATCCCTTGTATATTCTTTGTACATATACACGGAATATCCCTTTACCTAGTACAGGCCAGACCATAATATTCGTTCTCCTATTGGACAGCGATCCCCTAGGCGCCACGGCCATACCCCCCAATGTCTAGTTCAAAGTCACCGCTGAGACATGCCTGGACATGCCCGGTTCTGTGCAAGAATACGAGACAGAAATAAGGCTGGTACTAGATTGTTCACCTTACGTATAAATACGTCGCAGGTGGATACAGCAGTTAGTTACCCAATAAGTTGAAGCCTCACACCACGATACAACGTGCTGTGAAGTGGGGCCGTTTTGACCCGAAATAGAGCCTTGAGACCGCATGCAAATTGATAGCTGAAGTGTCAGAGTTTAACGCTGTATCGTCGAGTTCGACCTATTCTATTATTAAGTAATAGTCTATTATGTATAGTGTATCGTGCGGCTACCGTTCTACAGTGACCAGCATTACCAACGTTTCATCGTACCGAGCTAGTGTGCTTATCTAGGCTGGGCGGCCTAACCTGGTGCCGTCATCCGAGGAGCCCTAGACGAGAACCGTGTGGATATGTACACTGGATAACCTACCCCGACGACTACAGAGCCCTTTTCGGCTGGATTATATTTGCTTTGGTCCTGTAGCTGTTGGAGCGGAGAATCGTCTACACCCACTGTTGTGTGGGATTTACCCTGTGAGGAGCACCGTCGAGCCCGCCTCTAGTACTCTGAGGCTGGCTAGCTTTCCTCCATGCGGCACTGCATACCGGAGAATAGCTGTTGTTCGTCTACGGATCAAGGGATTATTGCACTGTCTCCTGTACCTGGAGTCTCCTTATTCCTCGTTGACCCAGACTTTCTGCTACCGACAAATCCTCTCCCCTGCTGGCTTACAACCGGAGGGACCCCCTTTAGTATCTCCAGCTAATCTACTAGTGTACCATATATAATTCTTATGATACAGGTGGTATTAATTATCTCCTGCGTAATATGCTCATGGACTTACGCTCTTGACCTATTCATGCACATTCTTCGCCTTACAAGCGCAACTCTCAATCTTGATAAGTAATGTAAGATAATCTTCGTGCTGCTAATAAATATTCTTCTAAACAGTATTTCTTGTGAAGCCGTGTTATTGTGGGTGTGTTCATCTCATATACCTGTGTACTGTATGGCCAGTAGTAATGTACATAACGCAGTAGTGGTTTAATGATACCATACTTATTCAATACAGTCAGGGAATTGTACCCCTCAGTTACAATTGGTCCTTCGAGCCGGAGGGTAATTAGCGTAATATTAATATAATATTAATATTGACATGGCCAATGATGAACACTCCACAAACGGCTCTCCTAAGCTAGAACGCCCGACGCGCAGACGGCAGCCACCTTCTTACCTAGAGGACTACGCCGCCAGTCTACTACCTAGCTTTATACAGACGTTAAAGGCGGATAAAATAAGTAAAGCGGGTGGCCAAAGTATGTCAAACCTTACCGACCAGGCGACCCTGCCAGTAGAGACCCTAGTGGGTTCTAACGTAACTGACCAAGCTCACGGGGGGGACCAGGAGGGACATGACATGACTTTACCCCCCGACAACGCCAATGGGACAGTCCCCGGAGAGCTCCAGGATAAAGAAAGCGCTCCAGGGACGGAACCCGACCCACTACCAGAAGAGACGCACACCCAGGAGATGGACCTCCTCGGAGCGCGACAGGAGAACAGATCTCCAACGAGCACTGCCAGAAGCCGATCACCTCCGCCGGTGTCTTCCCCCAGCGAAGCGGACAAGATGCTGGCGCAGGCATTCATCGCCACCCTGGCAGCCTCCACCGAACGCGATCGACTTCAAGCGCAACAGACGAGCGAGCGCGAACAAGCTGCAGACCAACGAGAGCGCCTTCACGCGCAACTCCAAGCGCAAGCCCTCAGTGAACGCGAACATTCTGCAACCGAGCGAGATCGCTTCCAGGCGCAACAAAGGAGTGAAGACGACCGCATAAGACTGGAGACCAGACGCCTTCAGACGGAAGAGAACATTGAAAGAAGCCGCGCCGATGCACAGTGCGCCGCCGCCAATGCACAGTGCGACGCCGCCCATGCCAGCGCCAATGCACAGCGCGACGCCGCCCATGCCCAGCGCGAGGCAGAGCGCGACCGGCTGCAGGCGCAGATGATGGACAAATTGATTGCCATGGCGACACCCCCTCTCTCCGCACGGAGCTCCCGGAGATCATCACGACAAGGGTCTAGGACACATTTCCCTACCCGACCAAGCGACCCGGGACCCCGCCAACAGGAGGATCCTGTCCACGTCTCCGAACCCCCTCCCCGGCCGGTCCATACGAGACCCAGCAACCGGGAAGAACCGGCCTACGTCGCCGAGAGACTGAACAGAAGACTCCAGGACCTAGCAGAGGAAGAGGAAGAGGAAGAGGAGGAATGTCAAGCCGACCAGCAGCAACGTACTCAGGACCAGGAGGCCCAGTACAGCCCAGACGTCAGCCCCGAGTCACTGCGCTACAAACCCCCGACTCAACTCACGGATGAGTTTGACGCACCGCCAGCCCCGAGGAACAGCACCTGGGTACCCGGGCTTCGGTACCCACCAAGTACCAGCCCACGACGACACGTACAGGGAGACTCGCCCAGGAGGCCTCTCCCCCAACGCTCACCGATGTGCCAGCCATCCATGGCATCGTACCTCGGCACACCGACATTCCCGGATTTTACACGCGAGGACAGAGCACAGTACACGGAGCTACGGATGTGCTTAGAGACTATGCTGTCCGACGTCCCAGACGAGACGTACAAATATGCTATCCTCCTCAAGCACCTGAAGGTGTCCAGAGTGCATAATATAGCGCTGGCATATTCCAACTCAAGTACCCCATACACCGCGGCTCTAGTAGCCCTCGACCAACGTTATGGACGCATATGGGACTACGTGATACAAGAGATAAGAGACATCGACCGTCTCCCCCCAGCCAGAGACAACAGAGCATTAGATGACCTCTCTATCAAGGTACAGTCCCTGGTAGGGATGCTGGGGTCCCAAAAGGAAAAAGGGATATACGAACTGTACGCTAACTCTAATGTAGAAAGGATATTAGAGAAGCTCCCTCCCGCCCGACAAGAGCGTTTTCGGCGGCAGAGAGACCACCGCGACCCCAACGGCCCAGAGGCATCCCTCCTAGACCTATCTGAGTTCCTCGCCAGGGAGGTCAGCAGCCTACGACTGGACACGTTCGTGTGGAGTGGACCAAGCCCAAGAGATGGACCTCGGGGATCAAATGATAACCGCCGGTCGGTGACCGTTATGCACCAAGCCGAATCAGTACCGCAGCACAAGAACCACAACACCCCCTCGACGAAAGAGGAGTGGAAGATTGAATGCCAGTACTGTGAAGGGGAACATCGGCTGTATCAATGCGACAAGTTCAAGAAGCTGACCACGGACGAGGTGAGTCAGTGGATAAAAGACCACCGCCGCTGCTTCCGCTGCGCGCGCAGCCATATGGCAGCTGAGTGCCGTTTGAAGAAGAAGTGCGGCAGGTGCAACGGCGCCCACTTGGAGGTCCTGCATGACATCAACAGGCGTCCGCCAGGACAACAAAGTGGGCCCGTCGCGGTAATGTACCAGGCCGAGGCGGTGGCACCAGTACCGAAGAGCCACCAGACCGCCCCCTACTGTACCTACTGCGACGGCGGACACTGGCTGGCACAGTGCGCCGAATATAAGACACTGAACCCCGCCCAAGTTGACCAGTGGCGTGAGGCGGCCCAGGCGGGCGCCGCTTACCACGCAGCACTGTGCGGGGCCCACCAGAAGATCCAAGGCAACCGACCAACAGGAGTGCTCCATATAGACCAGCATAGCGGGACCCCCCGAGTGCTCATCAAAGTGGTCAGAGTGCTCCTGAGCTACGAGGACAAGGTCCTGGACACTTACGCCGTCCTGGACGATGGGTCTGAAAAGACCCTCCTCCTCGCTTCCGCCGCAGCCCAGTTGGGCCTGCGGGGTGCCAAAGGTACCATGACAATACGCACCATCAGCAACTCCAAGCGCAAGCCCTCAGTGAACGCGAACATTCTGCAACCGAGCGAGAGCGCTTCCAGGCGCAACAAAGGAGTGAAGACGACCGCATAAGACTGGAGACCAGACGCCTTCAGACGGAAGAGAACATTGAAAGAAGCCGCGCCGATGCACAGTGCGCCGCCGCCAATGCACAGTGCGACGCCGCCCATGCCAGCGCCAATGCACAGCGCGACGCCGCCCATGCCCAGCGCGAGGCAGAGCGCGACCGGCTGCAGGCGCAGATGATGGACAAATTGATTGCCATGGCGACACCCCCTCTCTCCGCACGGAGCTCCCGGAGATCATCACGACAAGGGTCTAGGACACATTCCCCTACCCGACCAAGCGACCCGGGACCCCGCCAACAGGAGGATCATGTCCACGTCTCCGAACCCCCTCCCCGGCCGGTCCATACGAGACCCAGCAACCGGGAAGAACCGGCCTACGTCGCCGAGAGACTGAACAGAAGACTCCAGGACCTAGCAGAGGAAGAGGAAGAGGAGGAATGTCAAGCCGACCAGCAGCAACGTACTCTGGACCAGGAGGCCCAGTACAGCCCAGACGTCAGCCCCGAGTCACTGCGCTACAAACCCCCGACTCAACTCACGGGTGAGTTTGACGCACCGCCAGCCCCGAGGAACAGCACCTGGGTACCCGGGCTTCGGTACCCACCAAGTACCAGCCCACGACGACACGTACAGGGAGACTCGCCCAGGAGGCCTCTCCCCCAACGCTCACCGATGTGCCAGCCATCCATGGCATCATACCTCGGCACACCGACATTCCCGGATTTTACACGCGAGGACAGAGCACAGTACACGGAGCTACGGATGTGCTTAGAGACTATGCTGTCCGACGTCCCAGACGAGACGTACAAATATGCTATCCTCCTCAAGCACCTGAAGGTGCCCAGAGCGCATAATATAGCGCTGGCATATTCCAACTCAAGTACCCCATACACCGCGGCTCTAGTAGCCCTCGACCAACGTTATGGACGCATATGGGACTACGTGATACAAGAGATAAGAGACATCGACCGTCTCCCCCCAGCCAGAGACAACAGAGCATTAGATGACCTCTCTATCAAGGTACAGTCCCTGGTAGGGATGATGGGGTCCCAAAAGGAAAAAGGGATATACGAACTGTACGCTAACTCTAATGTAGAAAGGATATTAGAGAAGCTCCCTCCCGCCCGACAAGAGCGTTTTCGGCGGCAGAGAGACCACCGCGACCCCAACGGCCCAGAGGCATCCCTCCTAGACCTATCTGAGTTCCTCGCCAGGGAGGTCAGCAGCCTACGACTGGACACGTTCGTGTGGAGTGGACCAAGCCCAAGAGATGGACCTCGGGGATCAAATGATAACCGCCGGTCGGTGACCGTTATGCACCAAGCCGAATCAGTACCGCAGCACAAGAACCACAACACCCCCTCGACGAAAGAGGAGTGGAAGATTGAATGCCAGTACTGTGAAGGGGAACATCGGCTGTATCAATGCGACAAGTTCAAGAAGCTGACCACGGACGAGGTGAGTCAGTGGATAAAAGACCACCGCCGCTGCTTCCGCTGCGCGCGCAGCCATATAGCAGCTGAGTGCCGTTTGAAGAAGAAGTGCGGCAGGTGCAACGGCGCCCACTTGGAGGTCCTGCATGACATCAACGGGCGTCCGCCAGGACAACAAAGTGGGCCCGTCGCGGTAATGTACCAGGCCGAGGCGGTGGCACCAGTACCGAAGAGCCACCAGACCGCCCCCTACTGTACCTACTGCGACGGCGGACACTGGCTGGCACAGTGCGCCGAATATAAGACACTGAACCCCGCCCAAGTTGACCAGTGGCGTGAGGCGGCCCAGGCGGGCGCCGCTTACCGCGCAGCACTGTGCGGGGCCCACCAGAAGATCCAAGGCAACCGACCAACAGGAGTGCTCCATATAGACCAGCATAGCGGGACCCCCCGAGTGCTCATCAAAGTGGTCAGAGTGCTCCTGAGCTACGAGGACAAGGTCCTGGACACTTACGCCGTCCTGGACGATGGGTCTGAAAAGACCCTCCTCCTCGCTTCCGCCGCAGCCCAGTTGGGCCTGCGGGGTGCCAAAGGTACCATGACAATACGCACCATCAGAAGAGACCAGAAGACCATAAAGGGTGAAAAGGTCTCCTTCAAGATAGCAGCGGTGGACCAGCCCGAGAAGCAGTATAGTATTACCAACGTCTTCACCAGCCACGACATAGGCCTATCACAGTACACCTACCCCATCCCACAGCTGATGGCGAAGTATGTGCACCTACGTCAACTACCTATACCGCTTATCGACGGCGCCACACCGACCCTGCTCATCGGCTCCGACCACACGGACCTCATTCTCCCAATTGAGGCGGCCCACATCGGACCCAAAGGATGCCCAGTCGCGGTTCAGACCCGACTGGGGTGGACATTCCAGGGCCCCCTCTACGGACTTGACAGTCAACCCACGTCTACACGCTGCCTACACACAAAGGCGAGCGACACCGGCCACTCCCTCGTACAGCCCATTGAGAGGCTATTGACATTAAGCGAGAGGCCTGTGAGAGAACCGGGGGCACAAGAGGGAGTTCGGAACTCCACCCCCCTCAGCTGCGCTCCAGACGTAGCTGACCTCGAACCCAGCACCCCAAGCGACTCCTTGATGGGGCGGCCGGAACCGGCCCCTCCTCAGACGGGGTACAGAGCAAACAAGAGAAACAGACGGAGGAGGTGGAGGCGCAGCCAAGCACAGATAAAAGCAGTCTCAGGCCCGCTTCCTCATAACCCCCCTACCATCCCTTCCAGCCCGTCAGAAGCGGGTCAAGGACGGGGACAACTTAAAAGTGGACACAGTCGTCGTGATCATAGACCAGTCACTACCCCGAGCTGCGTGGCCGGCCGGCCGCGTAAGCAAAGTGATCACTGGTGCCGACGGAAAGGTCAGAGCGGCAGAAGTGCTCGTCCAGGGGCGGACATACACCCGACCCGTGGCGAGGCTGATAGAGTTGCCAAGGCTCCCCGACTCTCCTAATGACGACCATGACCCACTGACTTTGTGAATTGCCCTACTCCTCACAACGGACATTGAGTAGTGGACAGTGCGGTTAATCTGTCTCTGCTTATCTAATTAGGTGCGGACTAATTAGGAGGCGGCTGTTACAAAGGGTCAGATTAAACCGAATATATATATTTATTACTTGAGATATATTGTATAGTATTTGTATATCGTCTGATATCCCTTGTATATTCTTTGTACATATACACGGAATATCCCTTTACCTAGTACAGGCCAGACCATAATATTCGTTCTCCTATTGGACAGCGATCCCCTAGGCGCCACGGCCATACCCCCCAATGTCTAGTTCAAAGTCACCGCTGAGACATGCCTGGACATGCCCGGTTCTGCGCAAGAATACGAGACAGAAATAAGGCTGGTACTAGATTGTTCACCTTACGTATAAATACGTCGCAGGTGGATACAGCAGTTAGTTACCCAATAAGTTGAAGCCTCACACCACGATACAACGTGCTGTGAAGTGGGCCCGTTTTGCCCCGAAATAGAGCCTTGAGACCGCGTGCAAATTGATAGCTGAAGTGTCAGAGTTTAACGCTGTATCGTCGAGTTCGACCTATTCTATTATTAAGTAATAGTCTATTATGTATAGTGTATCGTGCGGCTACCGTTCTACAGTGACCAGCATTACCAACGTTTCATCGTACCGAGCTAGTGTGCTTATCCAGGCTGGGCGGCCTAACCTGGTGCCGTCATCCGAGGAGCCCTAGACGAGAACCGTGTGGATATGTACACTGGATAACCTACCCCGACGACTACAGAGCCCTTTTCGGCTGGATTATATTTGCTTTGGTCCTGTAGCTGTTGGAGCGGAGAATCGTCTACACCCACTGTTGTGTGGGATTTACCCTGTGAGGAGCACCGTCGAGCCCGCCTCTAGTACTCTGAGGCTGGCTAGCTTTCCTCCATGCGGCACTGCATACCGGAGAATAGCTGTTGTTCGTCTACGGATCAAGGGATTATTGCACTGTCTCCTGTACCTGGAGTCTCCTTATTCCTCGTTGACCCAGACTTTCTGCTACCGACAAATCCTCTCCCCTGCTGGCTTACAACCGGAGGGACCCCCTTTAGTATCTCCAGCTAATCTACTAGTGTACCATATATAATTCTTATGATACAGGTGGTATTAATTATCTCCTGCGTAATATGCTCATGGACTTACGCTCTTGACCTATTCATGCACATTCTTCGCCTTACAAGCGCAACTCTCAATCTTGATAAGTAATGTAAGATAATCTTCGTGCTGCTAATAAATATTCTTCTAAACAGTATTTCTTGTGAAGCCGTGTTATTGTGGGTGTGTTCATCTCATATACCTGTGTACTGTATGGCCAGTAGTAATGTACATAACGCAGTAGTGGTTTAATGATACCATACTTATTCAATACAGTCAGGGAATTGTACCCCTCAGTTACAATTGATCCTTCGAGCCGGAGGGTAATTAGCGTAATATTAATATAATATTAATATTGACATGGCCAATGATGAACACTCCACAAACGGCTCTCCTAAGCTAGAACGCCCGACGCGCAGACGGCAGCCACTTTCTTACCTAGAGGACTACGCCGCCAGTCTACTACCTAGCTTTATACAGACGTTAAAGGCGGATAAAATAAGTAAAGCGGGTGGCCAAAGTATGTCAAACCTTACCGACCAGGCGACCCTGCCAGTAGAGACCCTAGTGGGTTCTAACGTAACTGACCAAGCTCACGGGGGGGACCAGGAGGGACATGACATGACTTTACCCCCCGACAACGCCAACGGGACAGTCCCCGGAGAGCTCCAGGATAAAGAAAGCGCTCCAGGGACGGAACCCGACCCACTACCAGAAGAGACGGACACCCAGGAGATGGACCTCCTCGGAGCGCGACAGGAGAACAGATCTCCAAGAGCACTGCCAGAAGCCGATCACCTCCGCCGGTGTCTTCCCCCAGCGAAGCGGACAATATGCTGGCGCAAGCATTCATCGCCACCCTGGCAGCCTCCACCGAACGCGATCGACTTCAAGCGCAACAGACGAGCGAGCGCGAACAAGCTGCAGACCAACGAGAGCGCCTTCACGCGCAACTCCAAGCGCAAGCCCTCAGTGAACGCGAACATTCTGCAACCGAGCGAGAGCGCTTCCAGGCGCAACAAAGGAGTGAAGACGACCGCATAAGACTGGAGACCAGACGCCTTCAGACGGAAGAGAACATTGAAAGAAGCCGCGCCGATGCACAGTGCGCCGCCGCCAATGCACAGTGCGACGCCGCCCATGCCAGCGCCAATGCACAGCGCGACGCCGACAAATGCCCAGCGCGAAGCAGTGCGCGACGCCACCCATGCCCAGCGCGAGGCAGAGCGCGACCGGCTGCAGGCGCAGATGATGGACAAATTGATTGCCATGGCGACACCCCCTCTCTCCGCACGGAGCTTCCGGAGATCATCACGACAAGGGTCTAGGACACATTCCCCTACCCGACCAAGCGACCCGGGACCCCGCCAACAGGAGGATCCTGTCCACGTCTCCGAACCCCCTCCCCGGCCGGTCCATACGAGACCCAGCAACCGGGAAGAACCGGCCTACGTCGCCGAGAGACTGAACAGAAGACTCCAGGACCTAGCAGAGGAAGAGGAAGAGGAAGAGGAGGAATGTCAAGCCGACCAGCAGCAACGTACTCTGGACCAGGAGGCCCAGTACAGCCCAGACGTCAGCCCCGAGTCACTGCGCTACAAACCCCTGACTCAACTCACGGGTGAGTTTGACGCACCGCCAGCCCCGAGGAACAGCACCTGGGTACCCGGGCTTCGGTACCCACCAAGTACCAGCCCACGACGACACGTACAGGGAGACTCGCCCAGGAAGCCTCTCCCCCAACGCTCACCGATGTGCCAGCCATCCATGGCATCGTACCTCGGCACACCGACATTCCCGGATTTTACACACGCGAGGACAGAGCACAGTACACGGAGCTACGGATGTGCTTAGAGACTATGCTGTCCGACGTCCCAGACGAGACGTACAAATATGCTATCCTCCTCAAGCACCTGAAGGTGCCCAGAGCGCATAATATAGCGCTGGCATATTCCAACTCAAGTACCTCATACACCGCGGCTCTAGTAGCCCTCGACCAACGTTATGGACGCATATGGGACTACGTGATACAAGAGATAAGAGACATCGACCGTCTCCCCCCAGCCAGAGACAACAGAGCATTAGATGACCTCTCTATCAAGGTACAGTCCCTGGTAGGGATGCTGGGGTCCCAAAAGGAAAAAGGGATATACGAACTGTACGCTAACTCTAATGTAGAAAGGATATTAGAGAAGCTCCCTCCCGCCCGACAAGAGCGTTTTCGGCGGCAGAGAGACCACCGCGACCCCAACGGCCCAGAGGCATCCCTCCTAGACCTATCTGAGTTCCTCGCCAGGGAGGTCAGCAGCCTACGACTGGACACGTTCGTGTGGAGTGGACCAAGCCCAAGAGATGGACCTCGGGGATCAAATGATAACCGCCGGTCGGTGACCGTTATGCACCAAGCCGAATCAGTACCGCAGCACAAGAACCACAACACCCCCTCGACGAAAGAGGAGTGGAAGATTGAATGCCAGTACTGTGAAGGGGAACATCGGCTGTATCAATGCGACAAGTTCAAGAAGCTGACCACGGACGAGGTGAGTCAGTGGATAAAAGACCACCGCCGCTGCTTCCGCTGCGCGCGCAGCCATATGGCAGCTGAGTGCCGTTTGAAGAAGAAGTGCGGCAGGTGCAACGGCGCCCACTTGGAGGTCCTGCATGACATCAACAGGCGTCCGCCAGGACAACAAAGTGGGCCCGTCGCGGTAATGTACCAGGCCGAGGCGGTGGCACCAGTACCGAAGAGCCACCAGACCGCCCCCTACTGTACCTACTGCGACGGCGGACACTGGCTGGCACAGTGCGCCGAATATAAGACACTGAACCCCGCCCAAGTTGACCAGTGGCGTGAGGCGGCCCAGGCGGGCGCCGCTTACCGCGCAGCACTGTGCGGGGCCCACCAGAAGATCCAAGGCAACCGACCAACAGGAGTGCTCCATATAGACCAGCATAGCGGGACCCCCCGAGTGCTCAGCAAAGTGGTCAGAGTGCTCCTGAGCTACGAGGACAAGGTCCTGGACACTTACGCCGTCCTGGACGATGGGTCTGAAAAGACCCTCCTCCTCGCTTCCGCCGCAGCCCAGTTGGGCCTGCGGGATGCCAAAGGTACCATGACAATACGCACCATCAGAAGAGACCAGAAGACCATAAAGGGTGAAAAGGTCTCCTTCAAGATAGCAGCGGTGGACCAGCCCGAGAAGCAGTATAGTATTACCAACGTCTTCACCAGCCACGACATAGGCCTATCACAGTACACCTACCCCATCCCACAGCTGATGGCGAAGTATGTGCACCTACGTCAACTACCTATACCGCTTATCGACGGCGCCACACCGACCCTGCTCATCGGCTCCGACCACACGGACCTCATTCTCCCAATTGAGGCGGCCCACATCGGACCCAAAGGATGCCCAGTCGCGGTTCAGACCCGACTGGTGTGGACGCTCCAGGGCCCCCTCTACGGACTTGACAGTCAACCCACGTCTACACGCTGCCTACACACAAAGGCGAGCGACACCGGCCACTCCCTCGTACAGCCCGTTGAGAGGCTATTGACATTAAGCGAGAGGCCTGTGAGAGAACCGGGGGCACAAGAGGGAGTTCGGAACTCCACCCCCCTCAGCTGCGCTCCAGACGTAGCTGACCTCGAACCCAGCACCCCAAGCGACTCCTTGATGGGGCGGCCGGAACCGGCCCCTCCTCAGACGGGGTCCAGAGCAAACAAGAGAAACAGACGGAGGAGGTGGAGGCGCAGCCAAGCACAGATCAAAGCAGTCTCAGGCCCGCTTCCTCATAACCCCCCTACCATCCCTTCCAGCCCGTCAGAAGCGGGTCAAGGACGGGGACAACTTAAAAGTGGACACAGTCGTCGTGATCATAGACCAGTCACTACCCCGAGCTGCGTGGCCGGCCGGCCGCGTAAGCAAAGTGATCACTGGTGCCGACGGAAAGGTCAGAGCGGCAGAAGTGCTCGTCCAGGGGCGGACATACACCCGACCCGTGGCGAGGCTGATAGAGTTGCCAAGGCTCCCCGACTCTCCTAATGACGACCATGACCCACTGACTTTGTGAATTGCCCTACTCCTCACAACGGACATTGAGTAGTGGACAGTGCGGTTAATCTGTCTCTGCTTATCTAATTAGGTGCGGACTAATTAGGAGGCGGCTGTTACAAAGGGTCAGATTAAACCGAATATATATATTTATTACTTGAGATATATTGTATAGTATTTGTATATCGTCTGATATCCCTTGTATATTCTTTGTACATATACACGGAATATCCCTTTACCTAGTACAGGCCAGACCATAATATTCGTTCTCCTATTGGACAGCGATCCCCTAGGCGCCACGGCCATACCCCCCAATGTCTAGTTCAAAGTCACCGCTGAGACATGCCTGGACATGCCCGGTTCTGCGCAAGAATACGAGACAGAAATAAGGCTGGTACTAGATTGTTCACCTTACGTATAAATACGTCGCAGGTGGATACAGCAGTTAGTTACCCAATAAGTTGAAGCCTCACACCACGATACAACGTGCTGTGAAGTGGGCCCGTTTTGCCCCGAAATAGAGCCTTGAGACCGCGTGCAAATTGATAGCTGAAGTGTCAGAGTTTAACGCTGTATCGTCGAGTTCGACCTATTCTATTATTAAGTAATAGTCTATTATGTATAGTGTATCGTGCGGCTACCGTTCTACAGTGACCAGCATTACCAACGTTTCATCGTACCGAGCTAGTGTGCTTATCCAGGCTGGGCGGCCTAACCTGGTGCCGTCATCCGAGGAGCCCTAGACGAGAACCGTGTGGATATGTACACTGGATAACCTACCCCGACGACTACAGAGCCCATTTCGGCTGGATTATATTTGCTTTGGTCCTGTAGCTGTTGGAGCGGAGAATCGTCTACACCCACTGTTGTGTGGGATTTACCCTGTGAGGAGCACCGTCGAGCCCGCCTCTAGTACTCTGAGGCTGGCTAGCTTTCCTCCATGCGGCACTGCATACCGGAGAATAGCTGTTGTTCGTCTACGGATCAAGGGATTATTGCACTGTCTCCTGTACCTGGAGTCTCCTTATTCCTCGTTGACCCAGACTTTCTGCTACCGACAAATCCTCTCCCCTGCTGGCTTACAACCGGAGGGACCCCCTTTAGTATCTCCAGCTAATCTACTAGTGTACCATATATAATTCTTATGATACAGGTGGTATTAATTATCTCCTGCGTAATATGCTCATGGACTTACGCTCTTGACCTATTCATGCACATTCTTCGCCTTACAAGCGCAACTCTCAATCTTGATAAGTAATGTAAGATAATCTTCGTGCTGCTAATAAATATTCTTCTAAACAGTATTTCTTGTGAAGCCGTGTTATTGTGGTTGTGTTCATCTCATATACCTGTGTACTGTATGGCCAGTAGTAATGTACATAACGCAGTAGTGGTTTAATGATACCATACTTATTCAATACAGTCAGGGAATTGTACCCCTCAGTTACAATACCCATCCCTCATACGTAATTACTTAGTTTCATATTCAGATGCGTTCTTAATTATATCTTCTATTTCATCATTCAAACAGCCAAATATGCATATTTATTGAAAATAGTAGCAGTTGTGTGGTAAATTAATTAAAGACTTTAGAAAAAATGAAGTATTAGGCCTAACGAATTATTTTATTATTATTGGCATATAATATTACTAAATTGTTGTTATTATTATCATCATCATCAAATAAACGAACGAATGCTTCCCCAAATGTTGGCTATACTGAAATTCTGAAAATAGCTTAACTTATATTAGGCCCGTCAATCGTTTGTGTGGTAATAAAGACGAGTTGCAAAGGCAGAATTTCCCAAAATGGTCCCCAAAATAAATGTACACGAAATGGAGCATATTACAAGCGAAATGAAATATCACCACCACTCCACGTGCCAGCGCTTAATGGCGCCTAGATAGATAGATGACATGACGCATACGAATTATTCGTTATTATTAATATATTTATTATTATTATTGGCATATTACTAAATTGTTATTATTATCATCATCGTCAAATAAACGAACGAATGCTTCCCCAAATGTCGGCTATACTGAAATTCTGAAAATAGCTTAACTTATATTAGGCCCGTGACCGTCAATCATTTGTGGTAATAAAGACGAGTTGCAAAGGCAGAATTTCCCAAAATGGTCCCCAAAATAAATGTACACGAAATGGAGCATATATTACAAGCGAAATGAAATACCACCACCACTCCACGTGCCAGCGCTTAATGGCGGCTAGATAGATAGATGACGCAGACAGCCCTAGGCTACATACCTGGTCCATGCTGCATGATGATGCCTCGTCGTCGCCATCCTCCTCATCTTCACTGCTCTTGTTATTTGTCACCTGGGGCTGGTGGGCAGCCCTGGTGCTGCTACTAGGTCGGTGTTTTTTGCAGGGGTGTAAAAAGTACCCAGAAATTATACTTAAGTGAAAGTATGGGTACCGTCTCAAAATCTGACTCAAGTAAAAGTCAAAGTATCTGGCTAAAAACACACTTGAGTAAAAGTAAAAAAGTCCTACTTTTAAATGTACTTAAGTACTAAAAAGTTAAAGTAAATAATTTTTTTAAAGGGATAGACCAGGGCCCTCATGCATCAACGTGTTCTACGCACAGATCTGTGCTTACCCTGTGCGTACGATCATTTCTAAGCAAAGAGTGGGATTCATCAATTTGAACTTGAACTTGACTTCGTGCGTACATCTACGCACAGTTCAGACCTGGCGTACCTAGCGCCCAGTGGTAGAATATATTATTACAACAAGGAAATGAGCTTCTGTGCATAATAACACTGGCAAGTTCTGTACGAACCGTAGTTCATTAGTTCATTGTAAAATAGCAACAGTAGTGTAATTATGGTCAAAACCCTATAAATAGCATTTGGAATAATAGGTATTTCTCTCAGAATGAATGCAGCATGGTTTATATAGCGTTATCGGAATATACGGGGTGTAGGCTACTGACTGACTGCGCTCCGCGTAGCTTGATTGATTGATTGATTGAAAAGTTTATTAACAGATTGCAGAATGGGTACAGTACAGCTCAGTACATACAATTGTTGATTGGGGATGCAGACCAACTTTCGTCTTGTTTACATCAGGGTCCCCCATTTTCAATTAATCATAAATCATAAAGCTCAACTCGTTATTATTCTGCGCAGACCGCAGAAACACGGGAACGTTTTGATTATATTTAAAAGGCTTTACGTTAAACGAAACAAGTGGAACTTCGAAGCTGTAAGCAGAATACAAGTCATATGAATATAGTGTTCTTCCCCCTTTTTACTGTATAAGAAAGAATAGAAAACGCATTGCAATGACACTATAGTGGACAGACTATGTATATGATGGGATTCAAGTTCGCGTTTTTGTTGCTCATAGGCATGCTGTCAGAGTATGATATCTTAATCAAACATTCTAGAACATTTGTCGTCACAGATCATGTCCTAATAGAACATAGGCTATGGCATGGATCGTGATATTGTGTGGACTGTTATTATTACTGTACACCGGTACCACCCATTGTGACTACAGCCTTGTGAGTCCCGCACACAAACATGATGGAATTCAAGTTCATGTATTGAAAGGCAGGCTATCATACATGCAGTGAGATTCATTGTTCTTGTATATGCTCTCGTATTATATTGTTTATATAGGCTACCCAATACTGACATCAAAATAGATTGTAGTATGCCTCTAGAAATCATATGCAGCAGGTAGAAAATTGACGGGAGATCCATCGCGATTTGGAATAAAATTGAGGAGAACTTTAATCCCTGGGGTATTAATCAAACAACACGGGAAAAGGCAGTCATATTCCAGCGCTGTCTTTATTAGCCGACAACAAAATAGATGCATCTAAAAATCATATAGCCAATCGAACACAACTAATAAAGGCATTCATATTACAGCACGGTTATAATGACACACAACCAACGCCAAACAGTGGTCAACGAACGGTCTTTATTAGTATGTTGAGCTGTCCAGGCAGAATTGCAGCAATGGTCTTAGGGAGCCGTTGATATCTGACATCACCGTTTACGAGTCCGCCTTTTATTTATCCCACAATACGCGATAGTGTCTTCTTGGTTCGACAGCAGTGAGTGAATTCTTCGTGGAGTTTCTCAGGGTTCCGCTCGGGTCAGTCCATTATTTCACATCCCATGGGGGGTGTTTCCTCATTTTCATGACCATATATGGATAATCATGCACGAGCATTGACGGTAGAACAAAGTGGTATTCATCAACACGGAGGACCATAGAGCCTGCGTACGCACGTGTGATGAATGCCGACTTCCCTGTGCGTACGCTAGTTCTACATTCCGTGCTTACGTGTGGAAGTAGGTCAAGTTCTACGTCCACATTGATGCATGAGGGCCCAGGGGTCTCAAACTCATTCCATCGTGGGCCAAGTTTTCATTTTAACTATACATTGCACCAGGTGAGTTAGTTGAAGAGGTGAGCCAATTCGTGAAATCATCAGCTGGTGTTTAGGCAAGGCTGGAATGAAACCAAGCAGACACTCTGCCCACAATGGAATGTGTTCTGCTATAGACAATGCTGAAATGAAAGAACAGAGGACACTTTTTTTGCATTAAAATGATTTAATGCACTTCTCCATTGAAGGTAAACTAACATGGACGGCATTCACATCACAGCATGAATAATATCACAATATTAAAAACAGAATGGTGTATCCTGAATAATATCACTATTAACCACAGCATACTGTATTATCCTGAATAATATCACAATATTAAAGGCAGAATACTGGAGTACCCTGAATAATATCACAATATTAAAGACATAATACTGGGAGTACCCTGAACAATATCACCATATTAAAGACAGAATACTGGAGTACCCTGAATAATATCACAATATTAACCGCAGCATAATGCGGATCTGACTGTCTATTCTTCTGATAGCAGGTGTTTAATCAAAGATCCCCGCTTTCTAGTGTTGCACAAGGACCAATCAGCATGGGTATGGGCGGGTTCATTTTCCATTGATGGGGATTTGATTGGCTGTTTACCTGCGGTCGCAGGATTAATAACGTTAATGTTAGTTCGGCCAGATAAACAATTAAAATATACTAATTAAAATGGTTGGACCTGTGAGATTTGTACTTTGTACTTTGTAGGTCTGCATTTTAAATGTAAGGAGTAAAAAGTATGTTTTTTTTCTCTGAAATGTAATGGAGTAAAAGTACAAAGTATACAAACATAATAATACTAGAGTAAAGTACAAATCCCCCAAAACAGTACTTAAGTATTGTAACGAAGTACAATTACTCAAGTACTTTACACCCCTGGTTTTTGTAATACTAATACATTTATCAAATGAACCTCTCAGCGAATTAGTGAATACTAGTTTTTTCTTTGTAAATATCGGAGCCTAATTTCCGTCCTTTATCGCGTTCTCTCGTCGTCGACATTGTGTTAAAAATGTGTTATCACCACTGTAACTGAGGGGTTACAATACCCTGACTGTATTAAAGATTGTGATATATTAAACCACTACTAGTTATGTACTTTAATTACTGGCCATACAGTACATGAATATATATGGTGAACACCCACACAAGAATACGGCATTGACACATAAAGTTCTATTGGAGGGTTATTTATTATTATTAAGCAACGTTAGGTTACAGATTGAGAATTAGGCTTGCGCTTGTATGGCGAAGAACATACGTAAAGTCAGTCAAGAGCATAAGTCAATGAGAATAGTAGGAATACTAGGATGGGTCTAAGCTGACGCCACCTGTGGTATAGAAATTATATGGGCCACACCGGTACCAGCTGGAGACACTGGGGGGTTCCCTCCGGGGTGTAAGGCCGGTAGGGGTAGAGGAATGTTCGGGTACAAAGTCTGGGTCAACGAGGAATAACGAGGCTCCAGATACAGGAGCCGGTGCATGTACTCCCTTGATCAGCAGACAAAGCAATAGTTGTAATCCAATATGCTCGATAGCATTGACGACAGCTAGCCAGCCCCTTCCAAGAGGCGGGCCCGAGTGGTGATCCTCACGGGGGTAAATCCCAAACGACAGTGGAATCAACGGTGCTCTTCTCCAGTGGTCACGGTCCCAAAGCAATATAATCCAACCAGAAATGGTTCTGCATTCGCCGGTGTAGATTCTCCTGTGTACATATCCAACAGTTCTCGCCTAGGACTCCTCGGGTGTGGGCACGGATTTAGGCCGCACAGCCTGGATAAGTGCACTAGCTAAATACACGACGAACCGATGATAATGCTGGTCACTGAAGAACTGTAGCCGCACGATACACTATAAATGATCGACTATTACTTCACATTAGATTAAGTCGAACTCAACGTTACTGCGTTAAACTCTGACACTTTAGCATTCTATTCGCACGCGGTTCTCAATGCTCTATTTAGATGCAAGGTTGCTCACTTCACTGCACGTTGACTCGTGGTGAAGGCATTAAGGTTTTGGTAAGACTACTGCTGTTTACACCTGCGCCGTATTTATACGTAAGGTGAATATCTAGTGCCAACCTCAGTTCTTGTCTCGTATTACTACGCAGACTCTGGGCATGTACCGACATGCCCGGAGTTGCTGCCCGGAGTTGCCTTGGAACTTGCCGTTGGGGGCTTGGTCGTTGGCGCCTGGGGTCGCTGTCCAATAGGAGAGCGAATATTACTCTGGTTTGTACGCAGGTAAAGGGATATTCCGTGTATATATACAAATAATATACAAGGTATATCAAACGATACAAATATATATTCAGTTTAATCTGACCCTTTGCAACAGCCGCCTCCTAATTAGTCCGCACCTAATTAGTTAAAGCGAAGGCAGATTAATAGTCCTGTCAACTACTCAATGTCTGTTGTGGGGAGTAGGGCAGTCTACAAAGTCAGTGGGTCATGATCGTCATCAAGGGAGTCAGGGAGCCTTGGCAACTCTATCAGCCTCGCCACGGGTCGGGTGTAGCGGTGAGGCAGGTCGGCCCTCCTGGGTATACTGGGCTGTGCTCGCCACTGGCGACAGTCTGGTCGAGTCCGCTGGAAGCGACGTACTGCTTCTCTTCCGTTCAGTATCCAATAGCGACGTCGGATCTCAGCGAAGACTCTCTCTGCCCCAGCGTGGTGCACATCCTCGTCGTATTTCTTTATGATGAGCTCGGTGACCTTGTGTCGGCTGTTGAGGACTATAGGAAACTTGACGTCATCCGTTAAGTCCGGGGCTCGTCTCAGACGACCACCCACCCTGATGAGGCCATGGGTGTCGCGCTCAGGGGCCAAGTGGAGCAGTCTGCTGTCTGACGGGACTGGCTTTGATCCCTGCAGACAGTCTAGCTCGTCGGGGAACGAGTCTCTTTGGGCTCGCTGTAGCAGAAGGAGTTCTGCTTCTTCGTAGTTAGCTGCATTAATGTCGGTAGTGAGGGGAACCTCAGGGTGGTGCCACAGGAATGTCTTTAACTGCGCACTCTCAAAGGTGGGGCAGTCGTCTATGTTAGGGTCAGTGGGGACTGGTGTGTGCGTCAACCCACAGAACATAGATTTCTTGATCTCTGCCTCCTCTTGACTAGCCTCCCGAGGGGTGGGGTTAGGCCACTCTTCTTCCGGGAGCTTGAGGAACTCAGGACCGTCACTGTAGATATTGTGACGTGTGAGGTCATCTAGGGACATCCCCCGTGTGATGACATCTGCTGGGTTCTGTTTCGTGTCCACGTACCTCCAGCACGCTGATTCTGTTAAGTCTTGGATCTCTGTGATTCTGACTCCCACGAAGACCTTGTATCTACACGAATCGGACTGGATCCATGTGAGTACGGTCATGGAGTCTGACCACAAGATTGTTCTTTGCACCGGGATGGTGAGTTCACGTTGGATTAACGTGGCGAGTTGCGCGCCTACCAGGGCTGCGCAGAGCTCTAGACGCGGGATCGATTGTTGCTTGCGGGGGGCTATCCTTGAGCGAGCCAGGATGAAGGCTGTGTGTATTTCTCCTCCCTCCTCTCGGGCCCGCAAGTAAGCCACCGAGCCGTAGGCCACTTCTGAGGCGTCGCTGAAGACGTGCAGGTCCATCTGGCACGTCTCCAGCCGCACTGTGGGTGGGAAGTAGCTTCGGCGTATGTTCACATTTTGGAGCGAGTTGAGTTCTCTCTCCCACTCTCTCCAGGTGGAAGCGAGGTGGTCGGGTATGGGGTCGTCCCAGCCCTGTTCCTTGTCCCACAGCTCTCGTACGATCATTTTCGCCCTGGTGGTGTAAGGTAGGATACACCCCAGCGGGTCGTATTGCCTTGCGAGTGTTCTGTATACGCTCCGTCTGGTGGTCGGTAGAGGGGTCGACCTTCCCTGCTCCATGGTCAGGGGTGTGTATCTGTAATGGAGCGAGTCTGTTTTGAAGCGCCAGACTAGTCCTAATGTCATTTCTTGTGCTTCACCTGGGATGGTCGCCATCCAGGTCTCGCTGCTTGCTGCCTTTGTCTCTGGGGAGAGGCTGCGAAGTACTTGAGGGTCACTGCTGGCCCACTGCCGGAGATCAAAGCCGCCTTTGATCAGTGAGGCGCGGAGCTTGAGTAGGAGGGCTTCGGCTTCTTCTGGCGTCGAGACGCTTTGCAGACAGTTGTCCACGTAGAAACTCCTCTCTACACTTTGTCTGACCTCCTCGTCAGCTTCAGGGTCTTCTGTGACATGTTTTTGCAGTGCGAACGTAGCACAGCATGGGCTGCATGTGGTTCCGAAGGGGAGGACCTCCCATTGGTAGATGGATGGTTGCTCATCCCCGATCCTCTCTCTCCATAGGAACCACAGCAAGGGCTTGTCCTCTTCCACTAGTCGCACCTGCAGGAACATCCCTTTGATGTCGCCGCTGATGGCCACCTTGTCTTGGCGGAAACGTAGTAACACGCCTAGTAGAGAGGGGCCGAGTGTTGGGCCGGGCAAGAGTTCTTTATTCAGATTCTGTAGTCCGATCTGGTAGCTGCAGTTGAATACAATGCGATCCTTGCCGTTGTGGTGGACCTTGTGGTGGGGCACGTACCATGATTCGGTCGTCTGGTCGGCCTCTTGAATGTCAATTTTCTTTATGTGTCCCGCTGTGATTAGCTTGTCAATCTCAGCGCGGTACACAGTGGCTTGAGTGGGGTCTTTGGCTAGACGCCGCTCGGTGTTCAGTAGATATCGCTCTGTCGCTTCTTTTGAGGCGTGGAGGGTGGGCATACCCTCTCGCCTCAATAGTGGAGTTGCGTATCTCATCACTCCATTGACCTCGACTCTTTGTCCTCTGCTCGAGGAGGGTTATGGCATAAGTGTCTTCCTTTGATCGAACGAGTTTCTTTTCATTCTTAAAGGGCATCGCGTCTAATGTCCATAGCCTCTCGACGTGCTGTAAGAGGGTGGTGTCTTCTTCTTTTATTCTTGAGTGGAGGCAGCGAGTGGCTGCTGGTCGGTTGGAAGACCCGGCGAGGGGGCCTTGTAGTGTCCAACCTAGGCGGGTCTCGACCGCTGCTGGACAGCCTCTGGGCCCGATGTGGACCCGGTCCGTTGGGACGATGAGGTGTGCGTGGTCAGATCCTATGAGCAGGGTCGGGGTGGCACCGTCGATGAGCGGTATAGGTAGTTGACGTAGGTGCACGTATTTTTCCATCAGCTTTGGGATGGGGTAGGTGTACTGTGACAGGCCTATGTCTTGGCTGGTGAAGGCGTTAGTAATCCTATACTGCTTCTCGGGCTGCCCGACTGCTGCTATCGTGAAGGAGACATTTTCACCCTTTATGGTCTTCAGGTCTCTTCTAATAGTACGGATTGTCATTGTTTCTTCGCTCCCCCGCAGACCCAGCCGGGCTGCAGCGGATGCGAGGAGGAGAGTCTTTTCTGACCCATCGTCTAGGACGGCGTAAGTGTCCATGACCTTGTCCTCGTAGCTTAATATCACTCGGACCACTTTCAAGAGCACTCGGGAGCTCCCGCTCTTCGCAGGGTCGATATACATGACGTTCACTCTCGAGCTGCTTGGGGGTACGAGTTTCTTCTTGTTGCTGTCATGTAGGACATCCAAGTGGGCGCCGTCGCAATTGCTGCATTTCTTCTTTAAACGGCACTCGGCTGCCATATGGCTGCGCGCGCAGCGGAAGCAGCGGCGGTTGGCTTTGATCCACTGACTCACCTCGTCAGCGGTCATCTTCTTGAAAATGTCACATTGAGACAGCCAATGTTCCTTTTCACAGTACTGGCATACAATCTTCCACTTCCCCTTCGTCGGGGGGGTGCTGTGGTTCTTGTGCTGCGGCACTGACTCGGCTTGGTGCGTAACGGTCACTGACCGGCGGTTATCATTAGATCTCCGAGGTCCATCTCTTGGGCTTGGTCCACTCCACACGAACGTGTCCAGTCGTAGGCTGCTGACTTCCCTTGCGAGGAAGGCGGCCAGGTCTAGGAGGGATGGCTCGGGACCGTCGGGATCACAGTGGTCTCTCTGCCGCCGAAAGCGCTCTTGGCGGGCTGGAGGGAGCTTCTCCAATATTCGTTCCACATTAGAGTTAGCATATAGTTCATATCTCCCTTTCTCCTTTTGGGACCCCAGCATCCCTACCAGGGATTGTACCTTGATAGAGGTCATCCAATGCTCTATTGTCTTTGGCTGGGGGGAGGCGGTCGATATCTCTTATTTCTTGTATCACGTAGTCCCATATGCGTCCATAACGCTGGTCGAGGGCCACTAGAGCCGCGGAGTATGGGGTGCTTGAGTTGGAATATGCCAGCGCTATATTATGCGCTCTGGGGACCTTGAGATGCTTGAGGAGGATGGCATATTTGTACGACTCATCAGGGACGTCGGACATCATAGTCTCCAAGCACATCCGTAATTCCGTGTACTGTGCTCTGTCCTCGTGCGTAAAGTCTGGGAACGTCGGTGTGCCAAGGTACGATGCCATGGATGGCTGGCACATTGGTGAGCGTAGGGGAAGAGGCCTCCTGGGCGAGTCTCCCCGTACGTGTTGTCGTGGGTTGGTACTTGGTGGGTACCAGAGGCCGGGTACCCAGGTGCTGTTCCTCGGTGCTGACTGTACGTCAAACTCACCCGTGAGTTGAGTCGGGGGTTTGTAGTGCAGTGATTCGGGGCTGAAGTCTGGGCTGTACTGGGCCTGCTGGTCCAGAGTACGTTGCTGCTGGTGGACAGATCTCCAACGAGCACTGCCAGAAGCCGATCACCTCCGCCGGTGTCTTCCCCCAGCGAAGCGGACAAGATGCTGGCGCAAGCATTCATCGCCACCCTGGCAGCCTCCACCGAACGCGATCGACTTCAAGCGCAACAGACGAGCGAGCGCGAACAAGCTGCAGACCAACGAGAGCGCCTTCACGCGCAACTCCAAGCGCAAGCCCTCAGTGAACGCGAACATTCTGCAACCGAGCGAGAGCGCTTCCAGGCGCAACAAAGGAGTGAAGACGACCGCATAAGACTGGAGACCAGACGCCTTCAGACGGAAGAGAACATTGAAAGAAGCCGCGCCGATGCACAGTGCGCCGCCGCCAATGCACAGTGCGACGCCGCCCATGCCAGCGCCAATGCACAGCGCGACGCCGCCAATGCCCAGCGCGAAGCAGTGCGCGACGCCACCCATGCCCAGCGCGAGGCAGAGCGCGACCGGCTGCAGGCGCAGATGATGGACAAATTGATTGCCATGGCGACACCCCCTCTCTCCGCACGGAGCTTCCGGAGATCATCACGACAAGGGTCTAGGACACATTCCCCTACCCGACCAAGCGACCCGGGACCCCGCCAACAGGAGGATCCTGTCCACGTCTCCGAACCCCCTCCCCGGCCGGTCCATACGAGACCCAGCAACCGGGAAGAACCGGCCTACGTCGCCGAGAGACTGAACAGAAGACTCCAGGACCTAGCAGAGGAAGAGGAAGAGGAAGAGGAGGAATGTCAAGCCGACCAGCAGCAACGTACTCTGGACCAGGAGGCCCAGTACAGCCCAGACGTCAGCCCCGAGTCACTGCGCTACAAACCCCTGACTCAACTCACGGGTGAGTTTGACGCACCGCCAGCCCCGAGGAACAGCACCTGGGTACCCGGGCTTCGGTACCCACCAAGTACCAGCCCACGACGACACGTACAGGGAGACTCGCCCAGGAGGCCTCTCCCCCAACGCTCACCGATGTGCCAGCCATCCATGGCATCGTACCTCGGCACACCGACATTCCCGGATTTTACACACGCGAGGACAGAGCACAGTACACGGAGCTACGGATGTGCTTAGAGACTATGCTGTCCGACGTCCCAGACGAGACGTACAAATATGCTATCCTCCTCAAGCACCTGAAGGTGCCCAGAGCGCATAATATAGCGCTGGCATATTCCAACTCAAGTACCTCATACACCGCGGCTCTAGTAGCCCTCGACCAACGTTATGGACGCATATGGGACTACGTGATACAAGAGATAAGAGACATCGACCGTCTCCCCCCAGCCAGAGACAACAGAGCATTAGATGACCTCTCTATCAAGGTACAGTCCCTGGTAGGGATGCTGGGGTCCCAAAAGGAAAAAGGGATATACGAACTGTACGCTAACTCTAATGTAGAAAGGATATTAGAGAAGCTCCCTCCCGCCCGACAAGAGCGTTTTCGGCGGCAGAGAGACCACCGCGACCCCAACGGCCCAGAGGCATCCCTCCTAGACCTATCTGAGTTCCTCGCCAGGGAGGTCAGCAGCCTACGACTGGACACGTTCGTGTGGAGTGGACCAAGCCCAAGAGATGGACCTCGGGGATCAAATGATAACCGCCGGTCGGTGACCGTTATGCACCAAGCCGAATCAGTACCGCAGCACAAGAACCACAACACCCCCTCGACGAAAGAGGAGTGGAAGATTGAATGCCAGTACTGTGAAGGGGAACATCGGCTGTATCAATGCGACAAGTTCAAGAAGCTGACCACGGACGAGGTGAGTCAGTGGATAAAAGACCACCGCCGCTGCTTCCGCTGCGCGCGCAGCCATATGGCAGCTGAGTGCCGTTTGAAGAAGAAGTGCGGCAGGTGCAACGGCGCCCACTTGGAGGTCCTGCATGACATCAACAGGCGTCCGCCAGGACAACAAAGTGGGCCCGTCGCGGTAATGTACCAGGCCGAGGCGGTGGCACCAGTACCGAAGAGCCACCAGACCGCCCCCTACTGTACCTACTGCGACGGCGGACACTGGCTGGCACAGTGCGCCGAATATAAGACACTGAACCCCGCCCAAGTTGACCAGTGGCGTGAGGCGGCCCAGGCGGGCGCCGCTTACCGCGCAGCACTGTGCGGGGCCCACCAGAAGATCCAAGGCAACCGACCAACAGGAGTGCTCCATATAGACCAGCATAGCGGGACCCCCCGAGTGCTCAGCAAAGTGGTCAGAGTGCTCCTGAGCTACGAGGACAAGGTCCTGGACACTTACGCCGTCCTGGACGATGGGTCTGAAAAGACCCTCCTCCTCGCTTCCGCCGCAGCCCAGTTGGGCCTGCGGGATGCCAAAGGTACCATGACAATACGCACCATCAGAAGAGACCAGAAGACCATAAAGGGTGAAAAGGTCTCCTTCAAGATAGCAGCGGTGGACCAGCCCGAGAAGCAGTATAGTATTACCAACGTCTTCACCAGCCACGACATAGGCCTATCACAGTACACCTACCCCATCCCACAGCTGATGGCGAAGTATGTGCACCTACGTCAACTACCTATACCGCTTATCGACGGCGCCACACCGACCCTGCTCATCGGCTCCGACCACACGGACCTCATTCTCCCAATTGAGGCGGCCCACATCGGACCCAAAGGATGCCCAGTCGCGGTTCAGACCCGACTGGTGTGGACGCTCCAGGGCCCCCTCTACGGACTTGACAGTCAACCCACGTCTACACGCTGCCTACACACAAAGGCGAGCGACACCGGCCACTCCCTCGTACAGCCCGTTGAGAGGCTATTGACATTAAGCGAGAGGCCTGTGAGAGAACCGGGGGCACAAGAGGGAGTTCGGAACTCCACCCCCCTCAGCTGCGCTCCAGACGTAGCTGACCTCGAACCCAGCACCCCAAGCGACTCCTTGATGGGGCGGCCGGAACCGGCCCCTCCTCAGACGGGGTCCAGAGCAAACAAGAGAAACAGACGGAGGAGGTGGAGGCGCAGCCAAGCACAGATCAAAGCAGTCTCAGGCCCGCTTCCTCATAACCCCCCTACCATCCCTTCCAGCCCGTCAGAAGCGGGTCAAGGACGGGGACAACTTAAAAGTGGACACAGTCGTCGTGATCATAGACCAGTCACTACCCCGAGCTGCGTGGCCGGCCGGCCGCGTAAGCAAAGTGATCACTGGTGCCGACGGAAAGGTCAGAGCGGCAGAAGTGCTCGTCCAGGGGCGGACATACACCCGACCCGTGGCGAGGCTGATAGAGTTGCCAAGGCTCCCCGACTCTCCTAATGACGACCATGACCCACTGACTTTGTGAATTGCCCTACTCCTCACAACGGACATTGAGTAGTGGACAGTGCGGTTAATCTGTCTCTGCTTATCTAATTAGGTGCGGACTAATTAGGAGGCGGCTGTTACAAAGGGTCAGATTAAACCGAATATATATATTTATTACTTGAGATATATTGTATAGTATTTGTATATCGTCTGATATCCCTTGTATATTCTTTGTACATATACACGGAATATCCCTTTACCTAGTACAGGCCAGACCATAATATTCGTTCTCCTATTGGACAGCGATCCCCTAGGCGCCACGGCCATACCCCCCAATGTCTAGTTCAAAGTCACCGCTGAGACATGCCTGGACATGCCCGGTTCTGCGCAAGAATACGAGACAGAAATAAGGCTGGTACTAGATTGTTCACCTTACGTATAAATACGTTGCAGGTGGATACAGCAGTTAGTTACCCAATAAGTTGAAGCCTCACACCACGATACAACGTGCTGTGAAGTGGGCCCGTTTTGCCCCGAAATAGAGCCTTGAGACCGCGTGCAAATTGATAGCTGAAGTGTCAGAGTTTAACGCTGTATCGTCGAGTTCGACCTATTCTATTATTAAGTAATAGTCTATTATGTATAGTGTATCATGCGGCTACCGTTCTACAGTGACCAGCATTACCAACGTTTCATCGTACCGAGCTAGTGTGCTTATCCAGGCTGGGCGGCCTAACCTGGTGCCGTCATCCGAGGAGCCCTAGACGAGAACCGTGTGGATATGTACACTGGATAACCTACCCCGACGACTACAGAGCCCATTTCGGCTGGATTATATTTGCTTTGGTCCTGTAGCTGTTGGAGCGGAGAATCGTCTACACCCACTGTTGTGTGGGATTTACCCTGTGAGGAGCACCATCGAGCCCGCCTCTAGTACTCTGAGGCTGGCTAGCTTTCCTCCATGCGGCACTGCATACCGGAGAATAGCTGTTGTTCGTCTACGGATCAAGGGATTATTGCACTGTCTCCTGTACCTGGAGTCTCCTTATTCCTCGTTGACCCAGACTTTCTGCTACCGACAAATCCTCTCCCCTGCTGGCTTACAACCGGAGGGACCCCCTTTAGTATCTCCAGCTAATCTACTAGTGTACCATATATAATTCTTATGATACAGGTGGTATTAATTATCTCCTGCGTAATATGCTCATGGACTTACGCTCTTGACCTATTCATGCACATTCTTCGCCTTACAAGCGCAACTCTCAATCTTGATAAGTAATGTAAGATAATCTTCGTGCTGCTAATAAATATTCTTCTAAACAGTATTTCTTGTGAAGCCGTGTTATTGTGGTTGTGTTCATCTCATATACCTGTGTACTGTATGGCCAGTAGTAATGTACATAACGCAGTAGTGGTTTAATGATACCATACTTATTCAATACAGTCAGGGAATTGTACCCCTCAGTTACAATACCCATCCCTCATACGTAATTACTTAGTTTCATATTCAGATGCGTTCTTAATTATATCTTCTATTTCATCATTCAAACAGCCAAATATGCATATTTATTGAAAATAGTAGCAGTTGTGTGGTAAATTAATTAAAGACTTTAGAAAAAAGTATTAGGCCTAACGAATTATTTTATTATTATTGGCATATAATATTACTAAATTGTTGTTATTATTATCATCATCATCAAATAAACGAACGAATGCTTCCCCAAATGTTGGCTATACTGAAATTCTGAAAATAGCTTAACTTATATTAGGCCCGTCAATCGTTTGTGTGGTAATAAAGACGAGTTGCAAAGGCAGAATTTCCCAAAATGGTCCCCAAAATAAATGTACACGAAATGGAGCATATTACAAGCGAAATGAAATATCACCACCACTCCACGTGCCAGCGCTTAATGGCGCCTAGATAGATAGATGACATGACGCATACGAATTATTCGTTATTATTAATATATTTATTATTATTATTGGCATATTACTAAATTGTTATTATTATCATCATCGTCAAATAAACGAACGAATGCTTCCCCAAATGTCGGCTATACTGAAATTCTGAAAATAGCTTAACTTATATTAGGCCCGTGACCGTCAATCATTTGTGGTAATAAAGACGAGTTGCAAAGGCAGAATTTCCCAAAATGGTCCCCAAAATAAATGTACACGAAATGGAGCATATATTACAAGCGAAATGAAATACCACCACCACTCCACGTGCCAGCGCTTAATGGCGGCTAGATAGATAGATGACGCAGACAGCCCTAGGCTACATACCTGGTCCATGCTGCATGATGATGCCTCGTCGTCGCCATCCTCCTCATCTTCACTGCTCTTGTTATTTGTCACCTGGGGCTGGTGGGCAGCCCTGGTGCTGCTACTAGGTCGGTGTTTTTTGCAGGGGTGTAAAAAGTACCCAGAAATTATACTTAAGTGAAAGTATGGGTACCGTCTCAAAATCTGACTCAAGTAAAAGTCAAAGTATCTGGCTAAAAACACACTTGAGTAAAAGTAAAAAAGTCCTACTTTTAAATGTACTTAAGTACTAAAAAGTTAAAGTAAATAATTTTTTTAAAGGGATAGACCAGGGCCCTCATGCATCAACGTGTTCTACGCACAGATCTGTGCTTACCCTGTGCGTACGATCATTTCTAAGCAAAGAGTGGGATTCATCAATTTGAACTTGAACTTGACTTTGTGCGTACATCTACGCACAGTTCAGACCTGGCGTACCTAGCGCCCAGTGGTAGAATATATTATTACAACAAGGAAATGAGCTTCTGTGCATAATAACACTGGCAAGTTCTGTACGAACCGTAGTTCATTAGTTCATTGTAAAATAGCAACAGTAGTGTAATTATGGTCAAAACCCTATAAATAGCATTTGGAATAATAGGTATTTCTCTCAGAATGAATGCAGCATGGTTTATATAGCGTTATCGGAATATACGGGGTGTAGGCTACTGACTGACTGCGCTCCGCGTAGCTTGATTGATTGATTGATTGAAAAGTTTATTAACAGATTGCAGAATGGGTACAGTACAGCTCAGTACATACAATTGTTGATTGGGGATGCAGACCAACTTTCGTCTTGTTTACATCAGGGTCCCCCATTTTCAATTAATCATAAATCATAAAGCTCAACTCGTTATTATTCTGCGCAGACCGCAGAAACACGGGAACGTTTTGATTATATTTAAAAGGCTTTACGTTAAACGAAACAAGTGGAACTTCGAAGCTGTAAGCAGAATACAAGTCATATGAATATAGTGTTCTTCCCCCTTTTTACTGTATAAGAAAGAATAGAAAACGCATTGCAATGACACTATAGTGGACAGACTATGTATATGATGGGATTCAAGTTCGCGTTTTTGTTGCTCATAGGCATGCTGTCAGAGTATGATATCTTAATCAAACATTCTAGAACATTTGTCGTCACAGATCATGTCCTAATAGAACATAGGCTATGGCATGGATCGTGATATTGTGTGGACTGTTATTATTACTGTACACCGGTACCACCCATTGTGACTACAGCCTTGTGAGTCCCGCACACAAACATGATGGAATTCAAGTTCATGTATTGAAAGGCAGGCTATCATACATGCAGTGCGATTCATTGTTCTTGTATATTCTCTCGTATTATATTGTTTATATAGGCTACCCAATACTGACATCAAAATAGATTGTAGTATGCCTCTAGAAATCATATGCAGCAGGTAGAAAATTGACGGGAGATCCATCGCGATTTGGAATAAAATTGAGGAGAACTTTAATCCCTGGGGTATTAATCAAACAACACAGGAAAAGGCAGTCATATTCCAGCGCTGTCTTTATTAGCCGACAACAAAATAGATGCATCTAAAAATCATATAGCCAATCGAACACAACTAATAAAGGCATTCATATTACAGCACGGTTATAATGACACACAACCAACGCCAAACAGTGGTCAACGAACGGTCTTTATTAGTATGTTGAGCTGTCCAGGCAGAATTGCAGCAATGGTCTTAAGGAGCCGTTGATATCTGACATCACCGTTTACGAGTCCGCCTTTTATTTATCCCACAATACGCGATAGTGTCTTCTTGGTTCGACAGCAGTGAGTGAATTCTTCGTGGAGTTTCTCAGGGTTCCGCTCGGGTCAGTCCATTATTTCACATCCCATGGGGGGTGTTTCCTCATTTTCATGACCATATATGGATAATCATGCACGAGCATTGACGGTAGAACAAAGTGGTATTCATCAACACGGAGGACCATAGAGCCTGCGTACGCACGTGTGATGAATGCCGACTTCCCTGTGCGTACGCTAGTTCTACATTCCGTGCTTACGTGTGGAAGTAGGTCAAGTTCTACGTCCACATTGATGCATGAGGGCCCAGGGGTCTCAAACTCATTCCATCGTGGGCCAAGTTTTCATTTTAACTATACATTGCACCAGGTGAGTTAGTTGAAGAGGTGAGCCAATTCGTGAAATCATCAGCTGGTGTTTAGGCAAGGCTGGAATGAAACCAAGCAGACACTCTGCCCACAATGGAATGTGTTCTGCTATAGACAATGCTGAAATGAAAGAACAGAGGACACTTTTTTTGCATTAAAATGATTTAATGCACTTCTCCATTGAAGGTAAACTAACATGGACGGCATTCACATCACAGCATGAATAATATCACAATATTAAAAACAGAATGGTGTATCCTGAATAATATCACTATTAACCACAGCATACTGTATTATCCTGAATAATATCACAATATTAAAGGCAGAATACTGGAGTACCCTGAATAATATCACAATATTAAAGACATAATACTGGGAGTACCCTGAACAATATCACCATATTAAAGACAGAATACTGGAGTACCCTGAATAATATCACAATATTAACCGCAGCATAATGCGGATCTGACTGTCTATTCTTCTGATAGCAGGTGTTTAATCAAAGATCCCCGCTTTCTAGTGTTGCACAAGGACCAATCAGCATGGGTATGGGCGGGTTCATTTTCCATTGATGGGGATTTGATTGGCTGTTTACCTGCGGTCGCAGGATTAATAACGTTAATGTTAGTTCGGCCAGATAAACAATTAAAATATACTAATTAAAATGGTTGGACCTGTGAGATTTGTACTTTGTACTTTGTAGGTCTGCATTTTAAATGTAAGGAGTAAAAAGTATGTTTTTTTTCTCTGAAATGTAATGGAGTAAAAGTACAAAGTATACAAACATAATAATACTAGAGTAAAGTACAAATCCCCCAAAACAGTACTTAAGTATTGTAACGAAGTACAATTACTCAAGTACTTTACACCCCTGGTTTTTGTAATACTAATACATTTATCAAATGAACCTCTCAGCGAATTAGTGAATACTAGTTTTTTCTTTGTAAATATCGGAGCCTAATTTCCGTCCTTTATCGCGTTCTCTCGTCGTCGACATTGTGTTAAAAATGTGTTATCACCACTGTAACTGAGGGGTTACAATACCCTGACTGTATTAAAGATTGTGATATATTAAACCACTACTAGTTATGTACTTTAATTACTGGCCATACAGTACATGAATATATATGGTGAACACCCACACAAGAATACGGCATTGACACATAAAGTTCTATTGGAGGGTTATTTATTATTATTAAGCAACGTTAGGTTACAGATTGAGAATTAGGCTTGCGCTTGTATGGCGAAGAACATACGTAAAGTCAGTCAAGAGCATAAGTCAATGAGAATAGTAGGAATACTAGGATGGGTCTAAGCTGACGCCACCTGTGGTATAGAAATTATATGGGCCACACCGGTACCAGCTGGAGACACTGGGGGGTTCCCTCCGGGGTGTAAGGCCGGTAGGGGTAGAGGAATGTTCGGGTACAAAGTCTGGGTCAACGAGGAATAACGAGGCTCCAGATACAGGAGCCGGTGCATGTACTCCCTTGATCAGCAGACAAAGCAATAGTTGTAATCCAATATGCTCGATAGCATTGACGACAGCTAGCCAGCCCCTTCCAAGAGGCGGGCCCGAGTGGTGATCCTCACGGGGGTAAATCCCAAACGACAGTGGAATCAACGGTGCTCTTCTCCAGTGGTCACGGTCCCAAAGCAATATAATCCAACCAGAAATGGTTCTGCATTCGCCGGTGTAGATTCTCCTGTGTACATATCCAACGGTTCTCGCCTAGGACTCCTCGGGTGTGGGCACGGATTTAGGCCGCACAGCCTGGATAAGTGCACTAGCTAAATACACAACGAACCGATGATAATGCTGGTCACTGAAGAACTGTAGCCGCACGATACACTATAAATGATCGACTATTACTTCACATTAGATTAAGTCGAACTCAACGTTACTGCGTTAAACTCTGACACTTTAGCATTCTATTCGCACGCGGTTCTCAATGCTCTATTTAGATGCAAGGTTGCTCACTTCACTGCACGTTGACTCGTGGTGAAGGCATTAAGGTTTTGGTAAGACTACTGCTGTTTACACCTGCGCCGTATTTATACGTAAGGTGAATATCTAGTGCCAACCTCAGTTCTTGTCTCGTATTACTACGCAGACTCTGGGCATGTACCGACATGCCCGGAGTTGCTGCCCGGAGTTGCCTTGGAACTTGCCGTTGGGGGCTTGGTCGTTGGCGCCTGGGGTCGCTGTCCAATAGGAGAGCGAATATTACTCTGGTTTGTACGCAGGTAAAGGGATATTCCGTGTATATATACAAATAATATACAAGGTATATCAAACGATACAAATATATATTCAGTTTAATCTGACCCTTTGCAACAGCCGCCTCCTAATTAGTCCGCACCTAATTAGTTAAAGCGAAGGCAGATTAATAGTCCTGTCAACTACTCAATGTCTGTTGTGGGGAGTAGGGCAGTCTACAAAGTCAGTGGGTCATGATCGTCATCAAGGGAGTCAGGGAGCCTTGGCAACTCTATCAGCCTCGCCACGGGTCGGGTGTAGCGGTGAGGCAGGTCGGCCCTCCTGGGTATACTGGGCTGTGCTCGCCACTGGCGACAGTCTGGTCGAGTCCGCTGGAAGCGACGTACTGCTTCTCTTCCGTTCAGTATCCAATAGCGACGTCGGATCTCAGCGAAGACTCTCTCTGCCCCAGCGTGGTGCACATCCTCGTCGTATTTCTTTATGATGAGCTCGGTGACCTTGTGTCGGCTGTTGAGGACTATAGGAAACTTGACGTCATCCGTTAAGTCCGGGGCTCGTCTCAGACGACCACCCACCCTGATGAGGCCATGGGTGTCGCGCTCAGGGGCCAAGTGGAGCAGTCTGCTGTCTGACGGGACTGGCTTTGATCCCTGCAGACAGTCTAGCTCGTCGGGGAACGAGTCTCTTTGGGCTCGCTGTAGCAGAAGGAGTTCTGCTTCTTCGTAGTTAGCTGCATTAATGTCGGTAGTGAGGGGAACCTCAGGGTGGTGCCACAGGAATGTCTTTAACTGCGCACTCTCAAAGGTGGGGCAGTCGTCTATGTTAGGGTCAGTGGGGACTGGTGTGTGCGTCAACCCACAGAACATAGATTTCTTGATCTCTGCCTCCTCTTGACTAGCCTCCCGAGGGGTGGGGTTAGGCCACTCTTCTTCCGGGAGCTTGAGGAACTCAGGACCGTCACTGTAGATATTGTGACGTGTGAGGTCATCTAGGGACATCCCCCGTGTGATGACATCTGCTGGGTTCTGTTTCGTGTCCACGTACCTCCAGCACGCTGATTCTGTTAAGTCTTGGATCTCTGTGATTCTGACTCCCACGAAGACCTTGTATCTACACGAATCGGACTGGATCCATGTGAGTACGGTCATGGAGTCTGACCACAGGATTGTTCTTTGCACCGGGATGGTGAGTTCACGTTGGATTAACGTGGCGAGTTGCGCGCCTACCAGGGCTGCGCAGAGCTCTAGACGCGGGATCGATTGTTGCTTGCGGGGGGCTATCCTTGAGCGAGCCAGGATGAAGGCTGTGTGTATTTCTCCTCCCTCCTCTCGGGCCCGCAAGTAAGCCACCGAGCCGTAGGCCACTTCTGAGGCGTCGCTGAAGACGTGCAGGTCCATCTGGCACGTCTCCAGCCGCACTGTGGGTGGGAAGTAGCTTCGGCGTATGTTCACATTTTGGAGCGAGTTGAGTTCTCTCTCCCACTCTCTCCAGGTGGAAGCGAGGTGGTCGGGTATGGGGTCGTCCCAGCCCTGTTCCTTGTCCCACAGCTCTCGTACGATCATTTTCGCCCTGGTGGTGTAAGGTAGGATACACCCCAGCGGGTCGTATTGCCTTGCGAGTGTTCTGTATACGCTCCGTCTGGTGGTCGGTAGAGGGGTCGACCTTCCCTGCTCCGTGGTCAGGGGTGTGTATCTGTAATGGAGCGAGTCTGTTTTGAAGCGCCAGACTAGTCCTAATGTCATTTCTTGTGCTTCACCTGGGATGGTCGCCATCCAGGTCTCGCTGCTTGCTGCCTTTGTCTCTGGGGAGAGGCTGCGAAGTACTTGAGGGTCACTGCTGGCCCACTGCCGGAGATCAAAGCCGCCTTTGATCAGTGAGGCGCGGAGCTTGAGTAGGAGGGCTTCGGCTTCTTCTGGCGTCGAGACGCTTTGCAGACAGTTGTCCACGTAGAAACTCCTCTCTACACTTTGTCTGACCTCCTCGTCAGCTTCAGGGTCTTCTGTGACATGTTTTTGCAGTGCGAACGTAGCACAGCATGGGCTGCATGTGGTTCCGAAGGGGAGGACCTCCCATTGGTAGATGGATGGTTGCTCATCCCCGATCCTCTCTCTCCATAGGAACCACAGCAAGGGCTTGTCCTCTTCCACTAGTCGCACCTGCAGGAACATCCCTTTGATGTCGCCGCTGATGGCCACCTTGTCTTGGCGGAAACGTAGTAACACGCCTAGTAGAGAGGGGCCGAGTGTTGGGCCGGGCAAGAGTTCTTTATTCAGATTCTGTAGTCCGATCTGGTAGCTGCAGTTGAATACAATGCGATCCTTGCCGTTGTGGTGGACCTTGTGGTGGGGCACGTACCATGATTCGGTCGTCTGGTCGGCCTCTTGAATGTCAATTTTCTTTATGTGTCCCGCTGTGATTAGCTTGTCAATCTCAGCGCGGTACACAGTGGCTTGAGTGGGGTCTTTGGCTAGACGCCGCTCGGTGTTCAGTAGATATCGCTCTGTCGCTTCTTTTGAGGCGTGGAGGGTGGGCATACCCTCTCGCCTCAATAGTGGAGTTGCGTATCTCATCACTCCATTGACCTCGACTCTTTGTCCTCTGCTCGAGGAGGGTTATGGCATAAGTGTCTTCCTTTGATCGAACGAGTTTCTTTTCATTCTTAAAGGGCATCGCGTCTAATGTCCATAGCCTCTCGACGTGCTGTAAGAGGGTGGTGTCTTCTTCTTTTATTCTTGAGTGGAGGCAGCGAGTGGCTGCTGGTCGGTTGGAAGACCCGGCGAGGGGGCCTTGTAGTGTCCAACCTAGGCGGGTCTCGACCGCTGCTGGACAGCCTCTGGGCCCGATGTGGACCCGGTCCGTTGGGACGATGAGGTGTGCGTGGTCAGATCCTATGAGCAGGGTCGGGGTGGCGCCGTCGATGAGCGGTATAGGTAGTTGACGTAGGTGCACCTATTTTTCCATCAGCTTTGGGATGGGGTAGGTGTACTGTGACAGGCCTATGTCTTGGCTGGTGAAGGCGTTAGTAATCCTATACTGCTTCTCGGGCTGCCCGACTGCTGCTATCGTGAAGGAGACATTTTCACCCTTTATGGTCTTCAGGTCTCTTCTAATAGTACGGATTGTCATTGTTTCTTCGCTCCCCCGCAGACCCAGCCGGGCTGCAGCGGATGCGAGGAGGAGAGTCTTTTCTGACCCATCGTCTAGGACGGCGTAAGTGTCCATGACCTTGTCCTCGTAGCTTAATATCACTCGGACCACTTTCAAGAGCACTCGGGAGCTCCCGCTCTTCGCAGGGTCGATATACATGACGTTCACTCTCGAGCTGCTTGGGGGTACGAGTTTCTTCTTGTTGCTGTCATGTAGGACATCCAAGTGGGCGCCGTCGCAATTGCTGCATTTCTTCTTTAAACGGCACTCGGCTGCCATATGGCTGCGCGCGCAGCGGAAGCAGCGGCGGTTGGCTTTGATCCACTGACTCACCTCGTCAGCGGTCATCTTCTTGAAAATGTCACATTGAGACAGCCAATGTTCCTTTTCACAGTACTGGCATACAATCTTCCACTTCCCCTTCGTCGGGGGGGTGCTGTGGTTCTTGTGCTGCGGCACTGACTCGGCTTGGTGCGTAACGGTCACTGACCGGCGGTTATCATTAGATCTCCGAGGTCCATCTCTTGGGCTTGGTCCACTCCACACGAACGTGTCCAGTCGTAGGCTGCTGACTTCCCTTGCGAGGAAGGCGGCCAGGTCTAGGAGGGATGGCTCGGGACCGTCGGGATCACGGTGGTCTCTCTGCCGCCGAAAGCGCTCTTGGCGGGCTGGAGGGAGCTTCTCCAATATTCGTTCCACATTAGAGTTAGCATATAGTTCATATCTCCCTTTCTCCTTTTGGGACCCCAGCATCCCTACCAGGGATTGTACCTTGATAGAGGTCATCCAATGCTCTATTGTCTTTGGCTGGGGGGAGGCGGTCGATATCTCTTATTTCTTGTATCACGTAGTCCCATATGCGTCCATAACGCTGGTCGAGGGCCACTAGAGCCGCGGAGTATGGGGTGCTTGAGTTGGAATATGCCAGCGCTATATTATGCGCTCTGGGGACCTTGAGATGCTTGAGGAGGATGGCATATTTGTACGACTCATCAGGGACGTCGGACATCATAGTCTCCAAGCACATCCGTAATTCCGTGTACTGTGCTCTGTCCTCGTGCGTAAAGTCTGGGAACGTCGGTGTGCCAAGGTACGATGCCATGGATGGCTGGCACATTGGTGAGCGTAGGGGAAGAGGCCTCCTGGGCGAGTCTCCCCGTACGTGTTGTCGTGGGTTGGTACTTGGTGGGTACCAGAGGCCGGGTACCCAGGTGCTGTTCCTCGGTGCTGACTGTACGTCAAACTCACCCGTGAGTTGAGTCGGGGGTTTGTAGTGCAGTGATTCGGGGCTGAAGTCTGGGCTGTACTGGGCCTGCTGGTCCAGAGTACGTTGCTGCTGGTGGGCTTGACTTTCCTCCTCTTCCTCTTCCTCTTCTAGGTCCTGAAGTATTCTATTCAGTCTCTCAGCGACGTAGGCCGGTTCTTCCCGGTGGTTGGGTCTCGTATGGACCGGTCGGAGAGGGGGTTCGGAGACGTAGACAGGATCCTTCTGTTGGCCGGGTCCCGGGTCGCTTGGTCGGGTAAGGGAAGGTGCCCTAGACCCTTGTCGTGATGATCTCCGGGAGCTCCGTGCGGAGAGAGGGGGTGTCGCCCTGGCAATCAATTGTTTTATCATCTGCGCCTGCAGCCGGTCGCGCTCTGCTTCGCGCTGGGCATGGGCGGCGTCGCGCTCTGCTTCGCGCTGGGCATTGGCGGCGTCGCGCTGTGCATTGGCGGCGTCGCGCTGTGCATTGGCGCGGTCTCTTTCAATGTTCTCTTCCGTCTGAAGGCGTCTCTCCTCCAGTCTTATGCGGTCGTCTTCACTCCTTTGTTGCGCCTGGAAGCGCTCTCGCTCGGTTGCAGAGTGTTCGCGTTCACTAAGGGCTTGCGCTTGGAGTTGCGCGTGAAGGCGACTCGTTCCGCTGCAGATTGTTCGCGCTCGCTCGTCTGTTGAGCCTGAAGGCGCTCTCTTTCCATGGTAGAGTGTTCGCGCTCACTAAGCGTCTTTGCTTGAAGTCGATCGCGTTCACCCTGAAGTCGATCGCGTTCGGTGGAGGCTGTCAGGGTGGCGATGAAGGCTTGCGCCAGTATCTGGTCCGCCTCGCTGGGGGATGACACTGACGGAGGTGATCAGCTTCTGACAGTGCTCGTTGGAGATCTGTTCTCCTGGCGCGCCCCGAGGTCCATCTCCTGGGCGCGCTTCTCTTCTGGTCGTGTGTCGGGTTCTGTCCCTGGAGCGCTTTCTTTATCCTGGAGCTCTCCGGGGACTATCCCGTTGACGTTGTCTGGAGGTATAGTCATGTCATGTCCCACCTGGTCCCCCCCGTGAGCTTGGTCAGTTTCGTTAGAACCCACTGGGGTCTCTACTGGCAGGGTCGCCTGGTCGATAGGATTTGACATGCTTTGACTATCCGCTTTATCCGTATTTAACGTCTGTTTAGATAAGCTAGGTAGTAGAACGACAGCGTATTCCTCCAGATAGGGAGGTGGCTGACGTTTGCGCTGCGGGCGTTCTAGCTTGGGAGAGCCGCTTGGGGAGTGTTCACCGCTGGCCATGGTTAATATTAATATTATATTAAATATTACACTGATACCCTCCGGCTCGAAGGACCAATTGTAACTGAGGGGTTACAATACCCTGACTGTATTAAAGATTGTGATATATTAAACCACTACTAGTTATGTACTTTAATTACTGGCCATACAGTACATGAATATATATGGTGAACACCCACACAAGAATACGGCATTGACACATAAAGTTCTATTGGAGGGTTATTTATTATTATTAAGCAACGTTAGGTTACAGATTGAGAATTAGGCTCGCGCTTGTATGGCGAAGAACATACGTAAAGTCAGTCAAGAGCATAAGTCAATGAGAATAGTAGGAATACTAGGATGGGTCTAAGCTGACGCCACCTGTGGTATAGCAATTATATGGGCCACACCGGTACCAGCTGGAGACACTGGGGGGTTCCCTCCGGGGTGTAAGGCCGGTAGGGGTAGAGGAATGTTCGGGTACAAAGTCTGGGTCAACGAGGAATAACGAGGCTCCAGATACAGGAGCCGGTGCATGTACTCCCTTGATCAGCAGACAAAGCAATAGTTGTAATCCAATATGCTCGATAGCATTGACGACAGCTAGCCAGCCCCTTCCAAGAGGCGGGCCCGAGTGGTGATCCTCACGGGGGTAAATCCCAAACGACAGTGGAATCAACGGTGCTCTTCTCCAGTGGTCACGGTCCCAAAGCAATATAATCCAACCAGAAATGGTTCTGCATTCGCCGGTGTAGATTCTCCTGTGTACATATCCAACGGTTCTCGCCTAGGACTCCTCGGGTGTGGGCACGGATTTAGGCCGCACAGCCTGGATAAGTGCACTAGCTAAATACACGACGAACCGATGATAATGCTGGTCACTGAAGAACTGTAGCCGCACGATACACTATAAATGATCGACTATTACTTCACATTAGATTAAGTCGAACTCAACGTTACTGCGTTAAACTCTGACACTTTAGCATTTTATTCGCACGCGGTTCTCAATGCTATTTAGATGCAAGGTTGCTCACTTCACTGCACGTTGACTCGTGGTGAAGGCATTAAGGTTTTGGTAAGACTACTGCTGTTTACACCTGCGCCGTATTTATACGTAAGGTGAATATCTAGTGCCAACCTCAGTTCTTGTCTCGTATTACTACGCAGACTCTGGGCATGTACCGACATGCCCGGAGTTGCCTTGGAACTTGCCGTTGGGGGCTTGGTCGTTGGCGCCTGGGGTCGCTGTCCAATAGGAGAGCGAATATTACTCTGGTTTGTATGCAGGTAAAGGGATATTCCGTGTATATATACAAATAATATACAAGGTATATCAAACGATACAAATATATATTCAGTTTAATCTGACCCTTTGCAACAGCCGCCTCCTAATTAGTCCGCACCTAATTAGTTAAAGCGAAGGCAGATTAATAGTCCTGTCAACTACTCAATGTCTGTTGTGGGGAGTAGGGCAGTCTACAAAGTCAGTGGGTCATGATCGTCATCAAGGGAGTCAGGGAGCCTTGGCAACTCTATCAGCCTCGCCACGGGTCGGGTGTAGCGGTGAGGCAGGTCGGCCCTCCTGGGTATACTGGGCTGTGCTCGCCACTGGCGACAGTCTGGTCGAGTCCGCTGGAAGCGACGTACTGCTTCTCTTCCATTCAGTATCCAATAGCGACGTCGGATCTCAGCGAAGACTCTCTCTGCCCCAGCGTGGTGCACATCCTCGTCGTATTTCTTTATGATGAGCTCGGTGACCTTGTGTCGGCTGTTGAGGACTATAGGAAACTTGACGTCATCCGTTAAGTCCGGGGCTCGTCTCAGACGACCACCCACCCTGATGAGGCCATGGGTGTCGCGCTCAGGGGCCAAGTGGAGCAGTCTGCTGTCTGACGGGACTGGCTTTGATCCCTGCAGACAGTCTAGCTCGTCGGGGAACGAGTCTCTTTGGGCTCGCTGTAGCAGAAGGAGTTCTGCTTCTTCGTAGTTAGCTGCATTAATGTCGGTAGTGAGGGGAACCTCAGGGTGGTGCCACAGGAATGTCTTTAACTGCGCACTCTCAAAGGTGGGGCAGTCGTCTATGTTAGGGTCAGTGGGGACTGGTGTGTGCGTCAACCCACAGAACATAGATTTCTTGATCTCTGCCTCCTCTTGACTAGCCTCCCGAGGGGTGGGGTTAGGCCACTCTTCTTCCGGGAGCTTGAGGAACTCAGGACCGTCACTGTAGATATTGTGACGTGTGAGGTCATCTAGGGACATCCCCCGTGTGATGACATCTGCTGGGTTCTGTTTCGTGTCCACGTACCTCCAGCACGCTGATTCTGTTAAGTCTTGGATCTCTGTGATTCTGACTCCCACGAAGACCTTGTATCTACACAAATCGGACTGGATCCATGTGAGTGCGGTCATGGAGTCTGACCACAAGATTGTTCTTTGCACCGGGATGGTGAGTTCACGTTGGATTAACGTGGCGAGTTGCGCGCCTACCAGGGCTGCGCAGAGCTCTAGACGCGGGATCGATTGTTGCTTGCGGGGGGCTATCCTTGAGCGAGCCAGGATGAAGGCTGTGTGTATTTCTCCTCCCTCCTCTCGGGCCCGCAAGTAAGCCACCGAGCCGTAGGCCACTTCTGAGGCGTCGCTGAAGACGTGCAGGTCCATCTGGCACGTCTCCAGCCGCACTGTGGGTGGGAAGTAGCTTCGGCGTATGTTCACATTTTGGAGCGAGTTGAGTTCTCTCTCCCACTCTCTCCAGGTGGAAGCGAGGTGGTCGGGTATGGGGTCGTCCCAGCCCTGTTCCTTGTCCCACAGCTCTCGTACGATCATTTTCACCCTGGTGGTGTAAGGTAGGATACACCCCAGCGGGTCGTATTGCCTTGCGAGTGTTCTGTATACGCTCCGTCTGGTGGTCGGTAGAGGGGTCGACCTTCCCTGCTCCGTGGTCAGGGGTGTGTATCTGTAATGGAGCGAGTCTGTTTTGAAGCGCCAGACTAGTCCTAATGTCATTTCTTGTGCTTCACCTGGGATGGTCGCCATCCAGGTCTCGCTGCTTGCTGCCTTTGTCTCTGGGGAGAGGCTGCGAAGTACTTGAGGGTCACTGCTGGCCCACTGCCGGAGATCAAAGCCGCCTTTGATCAATGAGGCGCGGAGCTTGAGTAGGAGGGCTTCGGCTTCTTCTGGCGTCGAGACGCTTTGCAGACAGTTGTCCACGTAGAAACTCCTCTCTACACTTTGTCTGACCTCCTCGTCAGCTTCAGGGTCTTCTGTGACATGTTTTTGCAGTGCGAACGTAGCACAGCATGGGCTGCATGTGGTTCCGAAGGGGAGGACCTCCCATTGGTAGATGGATGGTTGCTCATCCCCGATCCTCTCTCTCCATAGGAACCGCAGCAAGGGCTTGTCCTCTTCCACTAGTCGCACCTGCAGGAACATCCCTTTGATGTCGCCGCTGATGGCCACCTTGTCTTGGCGGAAACGTAGTAACACGCCTAGTAGAGAGGGGCCGAGTGTTGGGCCGGGCAAGAGTTCTTTATTCAGATTCTGTAGTCCGATCTGGTAGCTGCAGTTGAATACAATGCGATCCTTGCCGTTGTGGTGGACCTTGTGGTGGGGCACGTACCATGATTCGGTCGTCTGGTCGGCCTCTTGAATGTCAATTTTCTTTATGTGTCCCGCTGTGATTAGCTTGTCAATCTCAGCGCGGTACACAGTGGCTTGAGTGGGGTCTTTGGCTAGACGCCGCTCGGTGTTCAGTAGATATCGCTCTGTCGCTTCTTTTGAGGCGTGGAGGGTGGGCATACCCTCTCGCCTCAATAGTGGAGTTGCGTATCTCATCACTCCATTGACCTCGACTCTCTTTGTCCTCTGCTCGAGGAGGGTTATGGCATAAGTGTCTTCCTTTGATCGAACGAGTTTCTTTTCATTCTTAAAGGGCATCGCGTCTAATGTCCATAGCCTCTCGACGTGCTGTAAGAGGGTGGTGTCTTCTTCTTTTATTCTTGAGTGGAGGCAGCGAGTGGCTGCTGGTCGGTTGGAAGACCCGGCGAGGGGGCCTTGTAGTGTCCAACCTAGGCGGGTCTCGACCGCTGCTGGACAGCCTCTGGGCCCGATGTGGACCCGGTCCGTTGGGACGATGAGGTGTGCGTGGTCGGATCCTATGAGCAGGGTCGGGGTGGCGCCGTCGATGAGCGGTATAGGTAGTTGACGTAGGTGCACGTATTTTTCCATCAGCTTTGGGATGGGGTAGGTGTACTGTGAGTTGCCTAAGAGGCTGAACAAAAGGACCCTAATCTGGGGCCGGTTTCCGTAAACATTGTCAGCCAGCCCCCATAGCACTAACAGACAAACGGCGCTCGCAAGCAACATTACTCACCAACCTGGAACCCACCGCTTCTCACAAGTCGGTGCGTCACTACAGTCCAGCTGCACCGTCGGAGGGTTTCACCCCGTCCAGCCGCAGCAAGGAGGACTGTAGTTGGGAGACATGTAGCGGCGTGAACTCCCAATACGAAAACCGATGGAGGTTTTTAGAATGATCACCATCTTCCAGACACTCCAGTACGAAGACAATATCGCCGTATTTTCTCGAAAATAGTGAGAGAGAAAATAAAGATATGATGTCGGGTTCCGGTTCCGGGTCGGAAGGATGTGAACGTCTCTGAGCCACGCTGCCGCTCCCGAACTTTTATTTTACTTTAAAAAGCCTTTTTTTTATTTTCAAGATGATTGAACCACTAATATACAACATCCGTATCTAAGACTGTACTATTCGACCCAAAAAGGAAAAGAATAACGAGCGTGATGACTGCACGAGTCTTGATAAGCGAGGCCGCCCCTGTGGATGGGGCTACCATGGCTAAGCTAATGGAGGAGCTCAAACAGGCCTTCACCACGGAGTTCAGAACGTTTGCTGCCTCGCTCGAGTCTAGACTCGACGGCTTCCAGCAGGAGATCGCAGACCATACCCAACGCTTGACCTTACATTTACATTTACATTTAGTCATTTAGCTGACGCTTTTATCCAAAGCGACTTACAAGTTCTGTACGACAAGCCATCAGGAAGGGCACAACTCTATCAGCTGAGCAGCATCCGTGGAGGGCGGCATGGATAGGTGGTCGGATAGGATGGCGGAGCTGGTAGTAAGATGCACAGCTCAGGATATAGTCATCGACAAGCTAAGAAACAAGCTAATTGATGCTGAGTCACGTAGTCGGCGTTCTAACATACGCATCCTGGGCCTGGACGAATCCCTGTACAGCAACCGTCCCAGTGTCTTTTTCGCGGAGGTCCTGGTGGAAATCATGGGGAAAGATGTCCTCGCTACACCACCGGAGCTTGACCGATGCCACAGGACGCTAACACCCAGACCAGCACCAGGCTCCAGGCCTAGGGCCGTAATTGCCCGCTTACATCACTACAAGATCAAAGAGACTATTATCCTGGAAGCTCGCAAGAGGAGAGGGAATCTGACATCTGCCAGTCTCTATCTTCGAAGATTATCCCCCCGAGGTGGTCGAGCAACGATCACAATACCGAGATGTCATGGGGCCCCTGTACAAGCGCGGATTTAAACCATCGCTCCAGTTCCCTGCGAGGCTAATCATCCGAACCAAGGAGGGCAGGCTGCATCTACCATCGCCCAAGGACGCTGTGGACTTCCTGAGGACCCGGCCCAGAGGGACCTCGACACCGGTTTCGCCAGGGCGAGACGCAGACCCGACACCGGCTTCACCAGGGCGAGACGCGGGCATGACGCTGGCTCCACCGGGGCGAGACGCAGACCCGACACCGGCTTCACCAGGGCGAGACGTGGGCCCGACGCTGGCTCCACCGGGGCGAGACGCGGACCCGACACCAGCTTCACCGGGGCGAGACGCGGACCCGACGCTGGCTCCACCGGAGCTGAACGCGGACCCGACACTGGCCTCATCAGATCCTGACGTGGTAGTAGCGATGGACCGTTAGCATACTGCTACGGCTATCACACAGAAAGGGGTCGCATTTGATATCTTATTACATATGTGAGTATGGATGAATACTTGACATTAGGCCTCGCCTGGAAAGTTATCTTTTTTATTTTTCTCTCGCTATCTGACATAAGGGGAGGAGGGGGACAAGTATGTTGTATATGACTGTTGTACTGTTGCACGACTATAGCCACGGGCTAGGTTGCTAACTGTTAACGTTTCGGAAGGAGCGGGACCTATTCTATTCTGTTTTGGATATTTCTGCCACGCTTATAACTTCTGCGTGATATACCAGCTCCCGGCCATGTTTTTGATCATTGCCACCGTGATGCATTTACTGTTGATTACACGTCGAGCGAGATGGGGTCTCGTGGCTGCGCCACCTGTTTGACTCTCAACCGGTTCATGCAACCCGCATGGCTCCCATTAATGTTTGCTGCTGACAATGTGCTTGCGGGAGCGGCGGGCGGCCCCCGGCACAGCGCCCTCCTCTGGTGGGGAGGCATAACTGTGTAGGGTCGAACCAGCGTCAGGGGAGATAACAGTCTCGCGGACAGGGTATCGCCCCCTCCCGGCCTGGTGGAGGTACTGCGCGCCTGTTTTGTCGCAGCATGCCTGGCAGATACACCCCCCCTTTTTACCGACAGTTCTGGGTTCCAGCTGTTGACCTTACTATTGGCTTATGGTTCAATTTGATTTTTTCTTGTTTGCTTTACACTCTGAGGCACTTTTGTATACAGGGAAATGTGGCAGTTGGCCACAGAGATGGTTCTACAAGTGGTAGGTTTGAAGTCTCTGGAAATGTTGGTGAGTCCCTGTGATGTTGGGGAAAGACCCACCGGTCCCACACATTTATATGTTTTTTATGTCATTATTATATGTTTTATGTATGGCTCAAAATACGTGTGCGTAGTGTTTAAGTTAAGTGAATTCTACATGCCCACAGGCTTGCCCAGGTCTGCCCCACCTACACGCCCTTCAATGTTCTATGGTTACGGCTAACTCTGAGAGCTTCAAGCTCTGCTCCTGGAATGTTCGAGGCCTGCAGAGGTTGGCTAAGAGGAAGGCGATTCTGACCTTTTTAAGGAGGGAGAATGTGTCGATTGCTTTTTTACAAGAAACTCATATGGGGCCCAACGACACTGCTAAACTCCAAAAGAGCTGGGTAGGACAGGTCTTTGCTACAAACTATTCTACGTTTAGTAGGGGCGTGGCCATATTGATCAATAAAAATCTCCCCTTTAGACTTATAACTTCCTCTGTGGATAGCCACGGTCGCTATGTGATTATCAAAGGGGTTCTTAAGGGTAAAGAAATGACATTTATGAATGTATACTGTCCCCCAGGCTATTCCCCTGACTTTCTATCCAAGATATTTGCTGAATTTAATGGCCTGGCCTCTGAGAACGCCTTTGTGGGCGGAGACTTTAATTGTCACCTCATACCGTCTCTTGACAAACTCCCACCCAGTCTGGCTCCCCCCTCTAGGCAAGCAAAGATGCTCACCTCCCTATGCGAAGACACTGGATACTCAGATGTCTGGAGAACCCTTTGCCCATCCGAACTGAAGTTCACCTCTTTTAGCGGCCCACACAAGAGCAACAGTAGAATAGACTATTTCTTCATCCCTTCCTCTAAGCTCTTTCTAGTATCGTCCTGCACAATCGGAAGCATCGTTCTATCGGATCACGCCCCTATATACCTGGTCTACTCCCTGTCAGAAGAGAGAGCGCTGTCGAGGCGTTGGCGCCTCAACCCATACCTCCTCAAAGATGATATATTTGTCTCCTATTTCGAATCGGAATTAAAAATGTTCTACTCAATTAACTTTCGCTCTACGGATAACCCGTCTCTACTCTGGGAAACATCTAAGGTATTTTCTCGTGGACTGATTATATCTTATGTATCATCCAAGAAGCGCAAGAAAAATTAACAATGTAAACTTCTTGAATCCAAACTAGCCGACCTTGAAAATCAGCATGTTTCAAACCCAGCCCCGGCTGTGCTTATGGAGCTTACGGCCACCAGAGCGGCGCTAAACACTCTTCTGATCCAGGACGCCGAATATTCTCTTAAATTTGCCAAACAGAGGATGTACGAACACGGTGACAAGCCGGGTAGGTGCCTGGCTAACTTGGCAAAAAAAAGGGCTGACACCCAAGTAATAGCCTCAATCTCTGACTCCAACGGGGTCAGGTCCTTTGACACCAAAACTATTAACAAAGTATTTGCCTCTTTCTATGCCCAACTCTATAGGACTGAGCGACCCGATGGTGCTCTCTCTGACATGCAGGCCTTCTTCGCTGAATTACACCTCCCTAAGGTATCGAAAGATCAGAACTTGCTCCTTAACGCCCCAATTACGAAGGAAGAAGCTCTGGGCGCCCTTAAGGCTATGCCATCTGGTAAGGCTCCGGGCCCGGACGGTTTCGGATGCGAGTTTTATAAAGAGTTCGGTCATATTCTATTAGATCCCCTGCTGGCAATGCTTAATCACTCCGCTGAGGTGGGGATACTGCCCCAGTCTCTACGGGAAGCTAATATCTGCCTTCTCCTTAAGAAGGGTAAATGCCCTGAGGAGTGCGCCTCCTATAGGCCTATATCCCTACTCAATTCGGACCAAAAGTTGCTTTCCAAGATCCTGTCCATGCGCCTGGAAAAAGTACTCCCTTTTATTATTAACGAGGATCTGACCGGTTTTATTAAGGGTAGGAACTCTACCGACAACATGAGACGGCTCCTCAATATCATCCAAATGACTCGTGAGACAGACCACCCCGCGGTGGTTCTGTCTCTCGACGCGGAGAAGGCATTTGACCGTGTAGAATGGCCGTATCTATTTTTAACCCTCGCTGAATTTGGCTTAGGTGACACCTTTATTGACTGGGTCAAGGTTCTTTACAACTCGCGGATGTCGGCGGTCCTGACTAATGGACTTAGGTCTAGCAACTTTCCTCTGCAGCGGGGGAACCCCCAGGGGGATCCTCTTAGCCCTTTACTATTCGACATGGCCATAGAACCACTCGCACAGGCCGTAAGGCAGTCAGCCGAGATCTCAGGTATTAGAGTGGGCGGGAGGGAGCACAAAATCACTCTTTACGCGGACGACGTGCTGATCTTTGTGTCTAAGCCTGACTCTTCAATTCCATGTCTAACCCGCATGATTTCCACATTTGGAACCTTCTCAGGGTACAAAATAAACGTTTCCAAATCCGAAGCAATGCCACTTGGGACACTCAAATCTATCCCAATACTGCCCGAGCCCTTCCCATTTCGCTGGTCGCCCTCCGGCTTCGTTTACCTAGGAGTATTTGTGACACCCACCTATGATACGTTGGCTAAGGCCAATTTTCCCCCTCTCTTGGACACCATAAGGGCAGACTTAGTTAGATGGGCCCCTTTACCGATCTCCTGGCTGGGTAGGATTGCCCTCGTCAAGATGAACGTACTCCCCAGACTGTTGTACCCTCTCCAAATGATCCCAGTGCTGCTGACAAACAAGGTTATCAAGGTGCTGGAAGGCTGGCTAAGCTCATTCATTTGGAATGGGAAGAAACCGCATCTGAAAATGGCCAAATTACAGATGGATAGTGAAGATGGGGGTCTAGACCTACCTAATATTAGACACTACCAGCTGGCGGCACACCTTAGGGTGCTGGTCGGCTGGTTCAGATCGGACCCACTGTCAATATGGCTGGACGTTGAATCCTCGCAATCTAAGTCCCCCCTGTGGAACCTACTATTTATCAAAGACTTTAGGTCTGTGAGGAAGATGTGCTCCAACCCCATCACATTATGTTCCGTCAAGGCCTGGAAGACTGTCCGTAAGGTGGAGGGCCGAGCCAAGCTGACCTCTCCTCTTACCCCGATTGTAGGCAATCCTGACTTTAAGCCAGACCAAATCGGCGGCGGCTTCAAGACCTGGTATAGGCAGGGCATAACCGATCTTGGCCACCTGTTTGATGGCCGGACCCTAATGTCCTTTACACAGCTGCAGCAGCGATATGGCCTATTGAAAGCGGAATTTTTTAGGTACCTACAAATTAGGCAGTTTATCACCAAGGACACCTCACTTTTAACTGACATCTCCACCTCGCAGGTGGAGAAAGCCCTCTCCTTGCAGATCCCCAAAAAACAAATATCTATCTTCTATAGTACTCTGAACCTTAATTCATCTTTATCTTCCTATGTTACTAAACAGTCCTGGGAAGAGGATTTGGACATAGAAATCACAGATGCAGACTGGCAGGATACGTGGACCTACGCAAAAAAAATCTCGGTTTGTAACCGCACCAAGGCCATCCAAATTAGAATATTGCATCGCATTCATATTACCCCCGCCCGTAAAAGTAAAATGGATCCCAATACGTCCCCACTTTGCTTTAAATGCAAGATAGAGATTGGAAATCACGTCCACTGTTTTTGGACCTGTGTAAAACTACAGAGCTACTGGTACGACGTTGTAGAAGAACTGTCTGACATATTTCACACCCCCATCGAGCTGGATCCCCTCTGCCTTTTGCTGGGCCTCCCAGATATTCATGTTACCAATTCCAAGCATACGAGACTGTTCAATTTGTTGACATTTGCTGCTAGAAAGAACATCCTATTGTTTTGGATCAAGGACGAGGTCCCGTCAATAAGGTCATGGCACAATATCATAATGGAATGTATCCCCTGTGAATATATTACGTGTATGCTGCATTCCAAGTTGGACACTTTTTATGAGATCTGGGACCCCTATCTGTCACATATTGGGCCTGCACTATCCACCACTGTACTCGCCGGTTTTCCCCATTACCAGTAACCTCCCACTGCTGCCTTGTTTTGTCTGACGGTACTGGCATTGTAAATACTGTACATGTCCTATTGACTACAGTGGTACTATACATGTTCTCTTGACTGCGGTAATACTGTACATGTTCTATTGACTACAGTAGTGCTGTACATGTACCCTTGACTACAGTAATACTGTACATATCCACTTGACTACAGTAGTACTGTACATGCCCACTTGACTACAATGATACTGTACATGTCCTCTTGGCTACAGTAGTGCGGTACATGTTCTCTTGACTACAGTAATGCTGTACATATACCTTTGACTACAGTAATGCGGTACATGCCCACTTGACTACAGTGATACTGTACATGCCCTCTTGACTACAATAATACTGTACATGCCCACTTGACTACATTGATACTGTACGTGTCCTCTTGGCTGCAGTAGTACTGTACATGCACTCTGGGCTACTAGGGAATACACGGTCATATGCACACGTTCACAACACACATATATGCATGTACACATAAAACATATACATAGGTAAAGCACACGCACATATGGGTAGGTAGAACACACATATATATAGCACACGAGATAATGCGCACACGTGAAAGCCACACTTATTTTTATTTTATTTATTTAATTTTCTATTGTCATTTCCTTATTTAATTTTTATTGTCTTTTTTCTTTTTTGTTTGCCTGTCTTGTGATGTTATTACTGTTGTTAGTGTCATTATTTTTATTATTGTTAACGGTATTGTATTGTGATGTCTTGTTCTATGTTGAAAATTGAAAATAAAAACATTTATAAAAAAAAAAAGATATGATGTCAACGTATCTCCTTGTTCTTCCTTTCCTCAGAGTAAATATTTGTCTCCACGTCAAGTGGGCATGTGAGCAGCACTTAGCTTGTGATGAAATTTGAGAAGGAGATGAGTGTGTGGTCCCATCCCTGCTTATGTAGGTAAGCGGATGGGGGTGTGGCCAGATGAATGCTGGCATGTAAAGGTACATTTTGAAATTTATTCAGTGTATATACGCTGAAGCGAGATATATGCAATAGACGCTGAGCGGGAGCTAGTATGACACAGAACTAGATTTTCGTTCTGTGATGGAAAGTGATTGTTAAATAACGTTGTATTTAATTTTTTATTATTTTTTAAACAAACACATAAACAAACATGACAACACACGATTAGATATACAAGCATTGTAAAACAGTGTACATCAGTTAACTCACCGTTTGGATAAATGTCTTATACAAGATATACCCCTAATACCTGCTATCTATTCCCCTACACACATATGCTCTTGCTCGCACCCCCCGCCCTGGACCCCCCAATGGATAATCCATCCATTATCCTTCGCTCCTAACCAGACACTACCATTAAATGCTAGCTTTTATTCTCTCCACCACTTCTAACCACATTGTCAATTTGGATTCATTGAGACCCAAAATTCTTGCTGTAGATATTTCTAGATAAATCACATCGAGATATGTAAGAATCCAGACCTTTCGGCACATTTTTTCCGGTTGAAACCATCGTGATGCTATCAGTTTTTTAGCCACTGTAATACCAGATAAAACCAATCTATTTTGCTGTATAGGTACTGCATATTCAAAAACATCATTCAGCAGTAATATAGAGGGGTGTACAGGTATATTCAGAATTAAGAGATTTGATAATTGCTGGGTCACTTCTTCCCAGAATATCTTAACTGGTGGGCAGTCCCAATACATGTGCATAAATGTCCCCTCGTCCCCATTTGTACATAAGGAGCATTTGGAGTCTTGTTTAAGACCCATTCTGTTCGGAGTCAAGTATGTCCTATGAATATAGTTAAGATTGATTTGTTGATGGTCCGGGTTCCTTGATGCAAGTCGAACATTTGCCCAGGCTTCTTGCCAATCAAAATCTTTTTCTAGGTCTGGTATATCCCTCCTCCAAACAGAGTCTAGGTGGAGGGTTTCATACGAAGCCGTTAGTAATTGATGATAAAAATCTGATACAAAACCTCTCGATGTCTCTCTTTCATAGAGAAATTTGTGGTATCTGTGGTGTGCAATTGGTATCCTTAATGGAACACTGTGAGTCTTCAAACATAACAATAATTGTGCGTAAAAAAGATATGTGGAACCGGTGAGATAAAAAAAAAATTCTATTTCATCATAGCTACAAATACCCTGTTTGTTGAAAACATCTCCTAATGTATGTATGCCTTGCTTTTCCCATCTAGGGAATCATATAGGTCGTTTTCTAATCAGGAGTGCATTGTTATTGAATAAGGGAGTATGATTATGCCATTTATGTGGATTAGAATATTTTTTTTGTGTTTCACGCCATATCCGGATCGCATGTGTAATTATGGGGCCAAATTTCAGTTCGCATTGCTGATATTTTGGTGTATACTATGTCCTCTAGTCTCTGTGGTGCTACTATATTTACTTCTAAATTTCTCCAGGATACTGATGCTTGGGGTTCAAACCAGGTTGTCAGTGGTCTTAAAGTGTAAGCCTTAAAATAGTGGAAAAAATGTGGGATTGCCATCCCTCAGTCGGCTTTGTTTCTCTGTGCAGTGGATCTTTTTATACGTGGTGGTTTGTTATTCCAAATAAATTTATATGCGGAAGAGTGTAATTTTTTCCAGTAACCATCTGGAGGGGGTAACGGAAGCATTGAGCTGATGAAGTTGATTCTAGGTAAGACATCCATCTTAACTATTGAAACCCGTGCCTGTACTGAGTTTTTAAGTTTTGACCACCTGTCAAGGTCGTATTTGATTTTATTTTGGATTTCTATGTAATTGTGTTTCACCGTTTGGCTTATGGTAGGGAATACTTCAACTCCCAAGCATCTAAAGTGTTTAACCATTGGTATTTCTTCTGGAAGACTTGTATTCTTTGCAGGGGCGTTCAGTGGAAGGAAAGCCGACTTTGGCCAGTTTATTTTAAATCCCGATAGGTCGCCAAAGTCATTAATCAACTTGAGAAGATGAGGCATTGCGGTGTTAGGGTTTTGCATGAACAGTATTACGTTGTCCGCATATAGACTAATTTTGTGTTGTGTGCCCTTGATTACGATTGGTTCTATGAGTTGGGATTGTCTTATATATTGTGCTAAAGGTTCTAGTGATAAATCGAATAGTCCGGGACTAAGAGGGCAACCTTGTCTAGAAGAGCGTGATACCGGAAATATTCCGGAGGTGATTATACCTGTTGTAATCATGGCCGATGGGTCTTTGTATAATACTTTAATCATATCAATGAATCCTTTTCCTAACCCCATCCTTTCTAATACTGCCCATATATACGACCATTCCAGCCTATCAAAAGCTTTCATTGCATCCAGGGACAGCATCGCCTTGGGTGTGGTGTCGTCCTTGCTAGCATCTAGTACGTATAGTAATCGTCTTATGTTGTCAGTGATCAAACGGTTTCTTATGAAGCCAGTTTGATCCGGATGAACTAAAGACGTCATATGCTTTTGAAGTCTGATGGCTAATACCTTAGAGAACAGTTTGATATCGGTTCCGAGGAGGCTTACGGGTCTATAACTACCGCACTCGGTGGGGTCTTTGTCTTTTTTAAGGAGGACTGTTATGAGTGCAATATTGTCGTTCTTATGAAAGATCCCCTCCTTGACTGAGTATAAAATCATATTAAGTAATAGGGGTCCAATTATGTCCCAACATGAGAGGTACATTTCTGGTGGGATACCGTCTCATCCAGGAGCCCTACCACTTTGCATTTCGGATATGGCCTTCCTGAGTTCCTCTAGTGTGATTGGTGTTTCTAACTGTTTAGCATCATCCTCTGAAAGTTTGGGGAGGTTAATTTGATTAAGATATGTGTCCATTTTGTTTTGATCGAAGGTCGTTTCTGATGTATACAAGTTGGAGTAGAATTCTTTGAATGTCGTGTTTATTTCTTTGGTGTCTGTTACAAGTCCTTGTTGTGCTTTAATGGAGGTTATATCTGCAAATTTTGCATTAACTCTTAATCGCGTAGCTAGTAGGTGACTTGGTTTGGAACCTTGAGAGTAATGCTGTTGTCTTGTGCTACGTATTTGTACTTCAGATTGTTGTCTGTAAATGGCGTTAATCTCTATTTTTAGTAAATTAACTTGAGATTCCAGTCGAGCCGAGTCGTTATATTGTAAAGAAGTAAATAATGTAGAGTAGAGCGTTTCTAATTCCGCCAGTTTTGAGCATCGATTCTTGCATATTTTGGATGAAAAGCTATCCGTGAAATCCTTGATCATTCCCTTTACCGACATCCATAATATTCTAGGGTCCGGCACCGAGTTCACATTCTCTGGTAGGAATACTGAAAGAGCTTCTTTGAGTTGTGTAATGAATTCCTTGTTATTCAGCAGTGTTGTGTTAAAGCGCCATCTTGGGGCTCGGGATGATAGTACACCAAATGATCCTTTTAGGAGTAAATAACAATGATCTGATAATGCATTGGGTACCATCTCCACTTCATAGTTATCAAATAGTCTCGGTGTTGCGAAAACATAATCTATTCTGGAGAGTGTTTTATGTCTTGCTGATCGACAAGAGTACTTCCGGGTCGTGGGGTTGAGTGATCACCATAGATCATTTACACCTGTATTCTTTGCCCAATCCTTTAACGCATTAGATGACTTTTTTTGTTCGTTGGAAAAGTTGGGATAAGATTTATCCAACCCACGGTCCCAAATGGCATTAAAATCCGCACCAATTATAAATGAGTATTCTGGAAGGTTTAACATTTCCCTAGTAAGTGCAGTGTAGAAATTATTTTCGTATAGATTTGGGGCATATACCGCTACCAACGCTATTTTCCTATTCTTGTGTATAATCTTAGCTATGGTTATCCGACCATCTGCATCAGACCATACTCCCTTCAATTCAATATTCAATTTCCGTTTCACGACTAAATAACGTTATATTTATTAAATTTTTTATAAAATTCTTTTTAAAGGGTCTCACGCATAGACATAGGGCCTTTTTTTTCCTTCTTCTCGTGAGGCCCCCCTTCCCGGGAGGCCCTGTGCGACCACACTGCTCGCACACCCCCTGAGGCGGCCCTGAGTACACTACCTACAAACACTCATTCAAACAGCTTTAAAGTAAGTAACATGCCTAGGTCCTAAAGCTAATGGGATTATGTGTGACTGATTTACAGTAATATTGGCTAATTTAACACAACTGTCATAATATAAGCTTTTGAAATTGGCTATCTTAAACACTGCCCTCTTTTCTTGATGCAACAGTTGTGATTGGAGGGTCGAGAAGAGGGCAGGCTTGAGAGGTCAATTGATGACCTAAGTTACTTTATCATTTCTCCTGCCCCCCCCCCGTCTCTCTCTCTCCTTTTCCTGCACATTCCCATTTCTCTTCCCCCTCCTTCTCCCTCCTCCTTCCACTGCTTCCCTTATCTGTCTATTGACTCTATTCTTCTCTCTCCTCATTCTCCTTCCTCCATTTCCCTTATCTCTCCTTTCTTGTGTCCCTCCTCCATCTCTGTGAGGGCCGACGATCCTCTCCACTGGTCAAATTACTTACTCGTGAGTAGTATGTCCGTTGATAAAGAAAAGTAATGTCCACAGCCGCTCCAGTGCAATGCAAAGATATCCGAATGGTTTATTTGCGAAGTCTTTCTTTACAGAAGTGGTCCTAAATCTACTTTCCTAAATATTCCCGTCACTACTACATATACTAATACAAGTATAGTCAGATATACGATCAGATCAGGAAATCAAATCCAAGCTTTAATCTGGATTAATTTAATCTTGGCGCGACCCCGAGTCAGTCGCCATGGGTTTTGCTCAGCAACGAATGTGCACATTTATAGTTATTATGTTTGTTTTTACTACTTTTTTTATCGAAGCATCACTGGCGGGGACGTCATACGACCGCCAGTCACTTATTGCCCTAAACTCCGGACTCAAAGGGGAGTTTAGAGACACTTTATCATGCCAAGAATGGCCAACGGAGATCAGGCGGGACAAAGACAACGCGGGAGACAAAGACGGACGCAAGACAAAGAAAAAACACAGGGGGAAGAGGAGCGGGATCAGATTAAGATTAAGGAAATCTGCTTACCGTCCGGCTATTCCATCTATCTTCCTAGCGAATGCCCGTTCGCTAGAGAGTAAGATGGATGATTTACGTGCGCGGGTCCGATTCCAGCGAGAGATGAGGGAATGCAATATCCTGTGCTTCACCGAGACCTGGCTGAAACCAGTGACTCCCGATCACAGCATCTCTCCCTCCGACTCCTTCACCATCTTCAGAGCGGATCGTACAGAAGCCTCCGGGAAGAGCATCGGCGGGGGGCTATGCCTTATGACCAACAACGGCTGGACTAGCCCCGGGGAAGTGAAGATACTCTCCCGTTCATGCTCTCCCGACATGGAACACCTCACGATCCAATGTCGTCCGTTCCATCTTCCGCGCGAATTCACTGCAGTGATCATGACTGCAGTGTACATCCACCCCCAGGCGAACGTCGGCACGGCGCTAGGGGAACTACACGACCATCTGAACGCGCACCAGATCAAACATCCGGACGCAGCCATGATCGTAGCCGGGGACTTCAATCAGGCGAATCTGAAGAAAGTCATGCCGTCTTTCTTCCAGCACATCGTCTGCTCCACAAGGGGAGGAAATACACTCGACCACTGCTACACCCCGTTCAGAGCCGGATACAAGGCTGTACCGGCTCCACCATTAGCGGGAGCAACAAACACGTCGGATCATGCCGCCATCTTTTTGGTCCCAGCGTATAAACAGAGATCACGTGACGCCGTCGTGTCACGTGAGGTAAAAGAATGGGACGACCAATCAGAGGCCACGTTTCAGGACGCACTAGATGACGCCGACTGGGGAATGTTCAGGAGGAGTAACAGTGACGTCAGCGATTTCACAGACGCTGTAGTGTCATTCATAACAACACTGGCGGATAGTATCGTCCCCACAAAGAAGGCGAGGGTGTTCCCAAACCAGAAACCATGGGTGGACAGTACCATCAGAGCAGCCCTGAACTCTCGCACCACTGCTTATAACCGGGGCAGAGAGTCAGGAAACATGGAAGAGTACAAGACAACAGTCTACACTCTGCGCAAGGCTGTCAAACTTGCTAAGAGGACGTATGCCGACAAGATGGAGGCACAAATGGCACAGAATGACACAAGAGGCTTATGGCAGGGACTGAGGGCTATAACTGACTACAAAGTCAGCGCCCCCTCAATGGGGAGCGACGACGCCTCCCTTGCGGACCAGCTCAACACCTTCTATGCACGGTTTGGTGCAAACAGTGGCACTGCTAGCCCAACGGCTAGTGACGTCACTGGTGCACCGGCTGTTGTGGAGGGGGGGGGGCATCCGCGGGGGGGGGGGGACGCTCTCTCATTGACGGTACAGTGTGAGAAGAGCATTTATGCAGGTGAACACCAGGAAGGCTGCTGGCCCAGATGGTATAACAGGACGCATACTTAAGTCCTGTGCCAACCAGCTTGCTCCGGTGTTCACCGCCATATTTAATCAATCCCTGGCGGAGTCGGTGGTCCCTGCCTGCTTCAAGATGTCTACCATCATCCCTGTACCGAAGAAACCCTCCCCAACATGTCCAAACGACTACAGACCGGTGGCACTCACCTCTGTGGTCATGAAATGTTTTGAGAGGCTGGTCAAGGACCACATTTGTGCCTCCCTCCCCAGTGATATGGACCCTATGCAATTTGCATACAGGACAAACAGGTCCACTGACGACGCGGTCTCCCAGGTACTGCACAGCACCCTCTCCCACCTTGACCGTCAGAAGGGGGGCTATGTGAGACTGTTGTTCATTGACTACAGCTCAGCGTTCAACACCATAGTCCCCACCAGACTGGTGGACAAGCTGATCGAGCTGGGTCTGAGCTCCGCCCTGAGCGCCTGGGTACTGGACTTTCTGAGTGAAAGACCCCAGGCGGTCAGGGTGGGGGGTCAGACCTCCAACACCATCACCCTGAGCATCGGGTCCCCCCAGGGCTGTGTTTTAAGCCCCCTGCTGTACTCACTCTACACACACGACTGTGTGGCCAAGTTCAGCTCCAACTCCATAGTGAAGTTCGCAGACGACACGGTGGTGGTGGGGCTGATCTCGGACAACGACGAGAAGGCCTACCGGGAGGAGGTTGAGGTACTGGAACGCTGGTGCCAGGACAACAGCCTGCTCCTGAACATTGGTAAAACCAAGGAGCTGATCGTGGATTATAGGAGAGGACAGCAGGAGACACACACACCACTGATGATTAACGGGGCTACCGTGGACAGGGTGAGCAGCTTTAAGTACCTGGGGGTCCACATCTCAGAGGATCTGACATGGTCAACACACATAGACACAGTAGTAAAGAAGGCGAAACAGCGCCTCTACCACCTGAGACAGTTAAGGAAGTTCAGAGTATCGGGGAAGATACTCCAGTCCTTCTACTCAGGAGCTGTAGAGAGCATCTTGACTGGAAACATCACTGCCTGGTATGGAAACAGCACGGCACAAGACAAGAAGGCCCTACAGAGAGTGGTGCACTCAGCCGAGCGTACCACGGGTATTGCACTACCTCCCCTGCAGGTGCTATACAACAAGAGGTGCAAATCCAGAGCCTGCAGGATAATGAAAGACCCTCACCACCCCAATAACAGCCTGTTCCAGCTGCTGAGGTCAGGCAGACGCCTGCGAACCCCAGCTCCTAGGACAGAGAGGCTTAGGCTCAGCTTCTTCCCCCAGGCCATCAGAGTCCTGAACAATGAACATTGAGTACCACTGTAACACTTTAGCATGAGCGGGCACACACTCAGGCCGCACGCACCCTCACTTATTGCCAAAAGGAAAGGCCACTTTAAATTAGTATTAGCAACAGTAACAGTGTATTGCACTACTATTACTACTACTGTTAACTGTTAACTGTTACCCGTTATTGCACAAATTTATTGTTACCTGCTACCTGTTATTGCACAATTTTATTGCACACATTTTTTGTATTGGATTCTATTATATGTTGTACCAATTGCACATCGTTGCGGGCAAGACCACCCGCATTTCATTGTATATCCGTATGCCGTGACAAATAAAACTCTTGACTTGACTTGAAGTACTCCTACTAGCTACAAGTACTAATACAAGCTACAAGTACTACTTCGTAATGTGAACACCTCCCTCCTCTCCTCTAAATGATGAAATAGACCCTTTCCCTTCTACGACGCCGGATGCACTGTCTCCAGGCCTGACCTCATCTTGGTGCTTCCTAGACTCCGCTGTACGCTTATGCACCTCCTCCATCCACGTGCCAGCCTTTTCTGTGAAGTTGGAAAATGTGTCAGCCCTCGGGTGAACCATTCATCCTGATCTTTCTTCCTCTATTTCTTGTCGTTTCAGAACCAGAAGTCACGACCAATAGAACCTACACACACACAGACCGACCGACAGACACACAGAGACAGACAGACACACACACACAAGTTCAAGTTCAAGTTTCTTTAATAGTTGTCATACAGAAGTACAGAATACTTTTATACAAAATGCTTCTTACTGTTACGCTCCAGAGACTGTGCTAGACAAGATAAGTATGAAATAAAATAGTATAGCATGTAAAACACACAGAGAGGCCTCTTAGGCGTAGTACTGCAGGTTGGCCTTCTTCTTGGCCTGGACCTCCAGGATTCCCTCCATGTAATCCTCATGAGTCAACTCTGTTGCTCCTCGACGAAGAGCGATCATACCAGCCTCTACACAGACAGCTTTGCACTGAGCTCCGTTGAAGTCGTCGGTGGAGCGAGCCAACTCCTCATAGATCACATCAGGACTGACCTTCATCTTCCTGGAGTGGATCTGCATGATGCGAGCCCGGGACTCCTCGTTGGGCATGGGGAACTCGATCTTCCTGTCCAGACGCCCAGAGCGCAGCAGGGCGGGGTCCAGGATGTCAACCCTGTTGGTGGCCGCGATCACCTTAACCTGCATGTTGGGTTGGAATCCATCCAGCTGGTTGAGCAGTTCCAACATGGTCCTCTGGACCTCCCTGTCTCCTGACTTCTCACTGTCAAACCGTTTGGTTCCAATAGCGTCCAGCTCGTCGATGAAGATGATGGAGGGGGCCTTCGCCTTGGCCAGGGCAAAGGCATCTCTCACCAGCTTGGCTCCGTCTCCAATGAACATCTGGACCAGCTGGGGACCGGCTAGCTTCAGGAAGGTGGCCTTGGTCTGAGCAGCGCAGGCGCGGGCCAGTAGGGTCTTCCCCGTCCCCGGGGGGCCGTACATCAGGACGCCTTTAGGAGGCTGGATGCCCAGATTCTCAAACTTCTCCTTGTGGTTCATAGGCAGGACAATGGCCTCCACAAGCTCTTGGATCTCCTTGTCCAGCCCTCCGATGTCGCTGTACTGTTCAGTCGGTCGCTCATCAACCTCCATGGCTTTAACTCTGGAATCATATTCAGTTGGTAGAGTGTCCAGAATCAGATAGGAGTCCTTGTTCACGCCCACCAGATCTCCAGGTTTGAGTTTCTCAGCGTCAACCAGACCAATGACAGGCAGGAAGTAGGTCTGTCTGGTTGAGGTTTTGATGATGGCACACTTTCCTTTCCTCTGAGAGTCCAGGTCGATGTTTGCTCCGTCCTCCTCCTGGTCGTTAGGATCCACATCCAACAGCTCTATAATGTTGGACACCAGGTAAGGCAGGGTCTTGTTGACTTTAATCTTCTCCGTGTTTTCTTTGATCTTGTCTTTCATGGTTTGAAGTTCATGGGTCACCGTGAGAACCTCGCTCTTCATAATCTTTATTTCACTGTCCAGCAGACGGGTTCTCTGGACGATCTCCTCAGTCGACATCTTCAACACCTCCTCTCCGATTCCATCCTCAACTTCGTCCAACACAGACTTGTCGTTCAGAGACGCCATGTTGGTTGCCTTTGACTTTTTCTTCTTCTACTGTGAGGGCTGACGATCCTCTCCACTGGTCAAATTACTTACTTGTGAGTAGTACGTCCGTTGATAAAGAAAAGTAATGTCTCCAAAATCACAGCCGACTCGACACATGAAAATTCCTTCGTAATGTGAAAGCCGTAAATCCACTTGCTGGCTTCTGGCTTCAGTTCAGTTCAGTCTGGTCGAAGATGCAAAACTGCATTATATAGAGACCCAAATGTTCTAGAATGTATGGTTATGACATCGTACAGTGACATCACGAAGGTTCCATAACTTTCTATCACGACGTCATACTGTGGTCTAGAATGTTCTCTGTTCCAGAAAGGTCTATTATGACCTCACCACAAACGTTCTAGAGTGGTTCTATGTTCCAGCAAGGACTATTATGACATCACTACAAACGTTCTAGAAGGTTCTATGTTCTAGAATGCACTATTATGACAAATACGACGGTTCAATGACTTTATCTAAATCCAATCATTATTAAACATTCATATAATACAATAACCTAAATATATCTAGCTTTGGCTCTTACAATCTCCCTTCCTACTCCTCTCTTCCCTGTCCACCTGCCTTCTTATACTCACTTTTTCTTCTCCCTCCTTCACCTTTATCCCTCCTTTCTCAACTTCCCTCCTCCCCTCCTTCAACTCCTCCCTCCTCTCTACATGATCACATGAGCAGCATTACACACACAAGCACCTTAACTCCAAACCCACACATCAGACCAAAACGATAGGTTATGACTATAACCAAGTTCTGTTAATAGTGGTGACACTCGGCGTCACTCATGCACTATCCTCGCATATGTGCACGCACACTGAATAAAATTCCACAATGTACCTTTATCCCAGTATTCATCTGACCACACCCCTCGTTAGCTTACCTTCATAAGCAGGTGTGTGGTCACCTGCTCTCCTCCTTCCCAAGCTTTCACCACAAGGTGAGATCAAGGGCTGCAGCGGCGTCGGACGCCGAGCGTCACCACTATTAACAGAACTTGGTTATAGTCATAACCTATCGTTCTGTATTCATAGTGGCTCTGCTCGGCGTCACTCATGCACAAGGGAGGCCGAGCGGGAGCCACCGGCCGACAAATACACCCCGCTGAAGGCCCCCCACAACCATCAGAACAGGGAGGGCCGAGCCCCCCCGACCCCCCCTAATGGAGGGCACCCCCCCTATTGGAGGTTTCCCGGGAGGGCAACGGACCCGACCGTGCGAAGAGGCACTCAAGCAACTCAACGCACAGGGTGAGCAGACCGTGGCCTGACCCCACGACTACACACACGCACAACCCGCATGCCACCCGGGAACGAACGGAGGGAACAACCTCATTACTGCCCCGAGAATCACGGGGTCAAGGGCAAACCCAACCCCGTGGCAAGGCCGTAGCAGCGGAGCGCGAAGGAAGGCCCAGACCCACTAAAGGGACTGGACCCCCTGGAACGGAGGCCCGGAGAAGTCCATGATGCCAGCATCAAGACCCCACCAGGTGGGCACTTAGTGACCCCGCTCCCCACATCGCCAGCGTATTCGGACAAAGGCCCCTCAGCCGAGCGGGCCCTGTCCCCCCAATAGTACACCGCCTGGCACACTGACCCTGCAGAACAGGCAGTCAGCATGGCCGTAACCACACAAAAAAGGTTAACCAACGGAAGCAAGCAGCGCACCGGGGAAAAACCAGGCAACAGGCTGTAACCTGAGCCTGGAGCACTGCGGACGAGACAGGCGCCTAAAAGGAGTCAGCTGAAAACAGCCGCCCCGGTGGAAGGGGCGTATGCTGGCGTTGTTGCATGACCAAGCCTCCATTTAAAAAAAACCCACCCAGAGGGGTTGAGGCTGAGAAGGCTGACACGATTGGCAGACGTCATGAACGTGCAGGGGCACCCTCAACCGGGTAACCCGGGAGTTGACACTGCTCCAACACACCAGGCAATCAACCACCTTGGTGTTACCCAATGCGGTGGTTGTTCCTATAACCCCTCAAGAAAAAACTCCAAAACACACCTGCGGGTATACACCGGCTATACCGCAGTACAAGTGTTTCAGTTTTCAAAAAAGGGTTAACCCAGGCCTACGGGTCGACGAAACATTACTTCGGACCGGGCCCGGCGATACGGGAAGCACAGGGTCACCAGAGGAGGTCAAAGACCACCCCAACAGGCCCCTCTTCGCCATGCGTGAGAGAGGAGCGAAAAGAATGGAGAACCAGCCCCAAGCACACCGTACTTGGTATTCCCAGGCGGTCTCCCAACCAAGTACTAACCAGGACCAACCTGCGTAGCGGCCGAGATCTGACGAGATCGAGCGTGTACAGGTTGGCATGGCCGTAAGCCATTACGACAGTGCAGAGTACAAAATGTACCCAACCAGGGTCTCCATAGCGCTTAACCCTGTGACACCCGGACCGACCTGGCATTTTCCCCCTGAAAAAGCCCAAGTCCCTCAGGGTACCAGAACAGCAGATCTGCATCCCCGGCGGACAACGGGTTTAACTGATCCGGACCAGCGTGACCAGAACCAGTCCCGTGCCCTAACCACGCCGACATGCCTACTCCAGGAGAAGGGGCAGATATGCGTGTTGATCTTAAACATGAAAAGAAGGCGCCACCCAGACGTTCGGTGCGAACCGCGCCCGGTGGCCCACCCCCAGGGCGTGAGACCCCTCTACATATGTTCAGATCCATTCCGTCATCATCCCCCAGATATGAACGAGAATCCGTCGACAATCAAAAAAAAGGTTGTCGGAAGAGGAAAAACCTCCATCCCAGTTGCTTTATAAAAACGCCGTTTTAACCTCAAGCAACCAAGGCGTGCCAGTCATTCGCCTGATTACAGAACACCCCGAGCTAGCACTATACGTGCGTCGGGACACAACCACATCAATGAACAGGCTATTTAGACCTGTCATTGAATCCCCAAGGCGCCCAGGGGAACGACAAGAGGGGTGTGATGCTTCCTAACTCCAACTCCTTAATAGAAAAGAAGGAAGCACCAACAGTATGTATCCCAGTCTACACAGCCGGGGGTAAAATGTTTTCACATTTTTACATCCCACCACCCTCCCATAGGGAGGAGACGGAAATCCCCAGAGAGACTTCCCACGCGAGCTGTACAGATTGAAAAGAATATATTGCACCTTGAGCCATGTAAAAGTTTGGTTTTAGGGCTCTCCGGGGAGGAGGCACTGAACCCATACACACTCAATAATCGAATTGAATCGAATACACACACAATAGAGTAGGACTCCTTCTTGAGGTTCCACTCACCTTGACAATCTGAGGAGGAGGCTCTGTACTCTGAGGAGGCTCCCTCACATGGAAGTAGAGTCCCAACTCACAGAAGGCCCGAATAGGAGCGTCGTGAGGAGGAGCCCTGACCACCCCCCGAAACAGATCCATCATATGGACCTGAACAGCACACGGAAGTCCTACCAACAGAGACGCGCACAGTGACGTACTCTATGGCGGGGGAATTTCTGCGGTGCACACGCCCAATATTCCAGGGCGTGGGACCAGGAAACTCCCCCCCCCCCCCCCCTCACCCTGTAACGTGCCGAACCGCAACGTGACAGGAACCTTGAAGGACAGGTGGGTTTACCCCTGACCAACAGAAAAAAGGGGGAGAAAAGGTTACCAGTTCACCCCTTTACGACCCCACACCCATGATACGATGTAATGACAAAAAAGAGTATGACGCAGTCATAGTCAGCTCCATGAAGCGTCTAACAGCTTCACACAGCGCATGTGCCAGCCTGCTATCTGATTTTTACTAAGGAAAAAACACAGAATAGAGAGGGCCCTCTCAAGAGCCCCGGTATCAGACTTACACATGTGCTTCCGTGGCCAGCCCAACCCAGTTGTAGGTCACACGACACACACAACCCATTATCACCTACAAAAAATGGCAAAAACACTCTACAGAGGAACGCCGTTTTTCATAATGAGAGAATACACAATTCTCGATTAGTATCGGCCACAGGCCTTGCTAAGCACACACGAAAAAGCGACCAAACAATCTTTTCTTTAGGAAAATAAAGTTTCTCAAGCGGTTAGCACAACCCCAGCAACTAAGCTAAGGGTTACATCGTATCCCTACCACACAGTGACACAATATAGTGTAACAACATGTCTGAGAGGAGGATGAAGAAGTCCCCAGGGAACCGGGGGGAAACACAACCCTCCTACTTTACCCTTAATACGGCCAGTTAAACAGGTAAACCTGTTAATATGTGAACACACTGTTCATTGTCATTACAGGCTGAGAAAAGAATCATTCTTTACTCATATGTCACTAAGCATAGCTTTATAGGTTAGTTTAACCCCCTTAGTTGTGAGTACACGGTACATGAACACACAATGTGTCTCAACACAACAAACCAGATCATTTTCACATCTGTAACAATAACCCGATTTGCATGGAGACCAGTGACAAGACAATTCACACATAACTCGCGTCGTATCCTAAATGTAGTGCAGCAACACTCGTTTTGGAAAACATCGTTATTTACAAAACATTTAGAAGGGAAAGCAAGAAGAAGTGTTCAAGGTCTGGTCAGGACCTTGCCTACCGGGAGCGCAGATCAAGCGAATTGCAGTCTCTAACATGGCACCGAAGTAACACAGCCTCCTGTGTTTGACGACATGGGCAGCTCACTGCTCCAACCCGCCGCTACGGTGCTCCTTGTTGACGCAGTCCTCGCCGGCCTGGCTCAGGGCAGGTTCGACGAACATCCTCTGTCAAAGATGACGTCGTAGTCAAGAGTGTTTAAAACATGTTATAGTCACAGCATGTTCAACAGTGTAGCATTAAGCTAACGGCCGCTCTCGGCCGATAGCAGCAAGCTAACGTTACCTAGCCTAGTAACACAACACGCTTGGTAAACACAGCGAGCTAGCGCCGCAGCTAACAGCTGACTGGCTACACAGTAGGCCACAACTAGCACGCAAGCTAAGCAGCTATCACCTGAACTCGTACACAACGATACAACAAGTCACACTCAGACAGGCCGCCGTTCTGAAACCCTCCTCACCTTTTAAGAGAAGAGAAACGAGATGTTAACACAGTTTTACAACTGTGATTTTACCAACATCCGACGGAGCCAGCACAAGTCCCATAGCTGTAGCTGACTTGAACACAGATCTTCCGATAACGAACATCTATGCCCATATTTCCTCGTGAGGGTATACTCTCATTTGTATATGAAAGACGGGGCCTACACGGTGACAGAGAAACATCCACTCGTCCAGAAACACAGGGATCACCAGTGTTACTGGTCGTGGCCCACTAGTTAACTATAATGGGCTTCAGACCAAGGTCCTCCGCCGTTGCCTAAGAGGCTGAACAAAGGACCCTAATCTGGGGCCGGTTTTCGTAAACATTGTCAGCTAACCCCCATAGCACTAACAGACAAGCGGCGCTCGCAAGCAACATTACTCACCAACCTGGAACCCACCGCTTCTCACAACAGCGGCACGTCCTACAGTCCAGCTGTATCGCTGGAGGGTTTCACCCCAACCAGCCGCAGCAAGGAAGACTGTAGTTGGGAGGCATGTAGCGGCGTGCTCCCAATACGAAAAACCGGTGGAGGTTTTTAGAATGATCACCATCTTCCAGACACTCCAGTGACGAAGACAATATCGCCGTATTTTCTCGAAAATAGTGAGAGAGAAAATAAAGATATGATGTCAACGTATCTCTTGTTTTCCAACTCTTCTCCTACCATCACATCACGTCAAGTGGGGATCTACCGAAGGCACTTCCTTGTGGTGAAAGCGAGAAGGAGGAGAGCAGGTGACCACACACCTGCTTATGAAGGTAAGCTAACGAGGGGTGTGGTCAGACGAATACTGGGATAAAGGTACATTGTGGAATTTTATTCAGTGCGCGTGCACATATGCGAGGATAGTGCATGAGTGAAGCCGAGCGGAGCCACTATGAATACAGAGCGATTGCTAAAACCCAACACCCTAAAGTTTAAACCAAATGACCAGTTCCCTAAACACATTCCATAAAACTAGCCCCCATTTGCCAAAACCATACACACATTTCACCTGTAGACACAATTCACAAAACTCAATCCCCTTTTCTCACAAGTCTAAACACATTTTGTCTTGCTAAAACACACGTTGCAAACATCTCTGATCAAATGTGCACATTGAAGCTCATGTGATGCAAAATGATAGCCAGTCGGCAAAAGTTTAATACAATGAACACATCTGGTGTCATTGATTAAACACAACAACTCAAAATGTAAGACACTTGTTGTGAATGATGTCACCACACCTATATAGGCCAGTGCAGAGTGCACAGTCTGCTGAAGGTTCCAAAGGACTTTTCTTTTCTTCTTTGGGGCCGGGGGACAAGAAGGATGTGTACAAGATGCATTACTGTATAGTAGGCCTATATCGTACATGTATAGGTCATATTTCCAAATGCAGTATGTATACTTTTACTGAATTTCAAAAACTGTGACATATTGATAAGGATAGTGGAGTTATGTAATGTAAGAAAAACATCACATTGTGTTTTAAATTTGTATGTGTATTGTTGTGTGTAATGGATCCTCCATAGTGTTTACACATTTTTGCATTGAGTTGTGATATAACTGTATTTTCTTAGTAATTTTCATACAGTATGGGGAAATTACCATTGCATAGTCTCTTTGGGTAACAAGAATTTTCTGTTTGACCGCATTATTTGATAATGGCCATTGTATTTGAAAATGCACCAATAATTACAGTAAACTTCAACGATGAACATATCCACTGTTCTGACACTATGATAAACTTAGCATGAAATATAATCTAATTTGGTTCAGTTGTTTCACTTTTGCATGCTATATATTACATATTTTGAGCCAAATATTAGGAGTATACAGTAGCATTTTGCATTATGACCAAAGAACACTTTCAATCTCTTTTTTGATCAGAAGGATTTAGTTTGGCAGCATTATTTGATGATGACTGTTGTATATTGAAAATGCAGCAATGTAAGCAATTGTGAAAAACTGTAACTTACTGTAATTGTTTGAAATATCTAATGTTCTGGTACTGTGATACACTTTTGCATATACTATTATCTGATTTGACACAGGTATTTTTATTTTGCATGCTATGTTACATTTTGAACCCAAAATGAGCAGTATGGCATTTTGTGTGTACAGTAAGAGTTTTGCACATTGAAACTCTGATGTGCAAAATGATTTATAGCCCTAAATGCATTATATTGATGATTGTATACAGTTTGATAGCAATCGGCGCGAGATAAAAAATGTCAACTGGACGTGGTTCTAGAAGTTACTACGTATGATCTGATGTTGACCGGATTGTCGGGGGGTCGTTTATAATTCCGTGGGCAACGTTATATAATAATAATTTAGGACCTGCTCCGAGGTCACCATTTGGCACACATGCGAACCATGCATACAATGCGTATCTGCGATTAACCCATCCCGTCGTCCTTCCCCCCCAAGGGCAGCCGGGAGCAGACAGGCGCCACGTGAGCCGCGCCAGGGGACCAATCCAAGTGCTCCTGTCCGTCTTCGTCAAGGACGCCACAGCGTTAGCGATCTTGTTGTTGTCATTCATCTAGTGTGGGTGATATGATCATTGGAGCAGTTAGTATAGAAGACATTACAAAATAACGCTGAAACTCACCGTAGCTTCCTCTCGCCGTTGGGAGATGAGCGTGGAACAGACATTTTTTTTGAGCACCAACTTCCACTTCCCTGTTTCTTCCCTGGGCGATCTGCCGATCGGCCACCAGATGGCGCTCTTGAACCGTTAGAGAGTTGACAGGGGATTACCAGTACATATAATGTCTCCGGGGGAGAAATATGATTTCGATCACAGATGTTTGAAATATTGATATCAAAGACGCTGTACAGTGTCATCGGCAGAATAAGATAAGCATGGCGGGGAATGACGTGTTTCAGCGTCAACAGCGATTAAAATGATAAACAAAATGTGAAACATTAACCCTATTTGAATAAATGATATTTTTGAAAGCTAACCTCACCTTTTAATTGCCAAATAATAACATACACTCTTACCAGGGGTCAAAACAATGCCATTTACTGCTTTTATATAGAAATAAAATGTATATTATGCATAATTGAGTTTGGAATTTTGGCCCGGCCCTCCAACATATTTTCAGTTGCTCAATCGGCCCCCCGGGAAAAATAATTGCCCACCCCTGGTTTAAATGTTTGCAGGTAATGTATCTTCTCAATGATTCTATGTTATAGCTATATGCTCGTTCTCTAATGTATAGTGGAATAGCTTACTCTGCTCGTTGTATTTCCCGTTAAAGTAACAGTTCATTCAAATATGGTCTGCTGGAAATCACGTGGAGGCGGAGACAGCGCTGCGGGTGAAAACGGTTCTGACCGTTGTTTTATTGGAATATCCAACAGCTTAAATTATCTGGTTCACAGCATCAATTATTTTCTATCTCTAATCAGCTTTTCCCGGAGGGCTTCTTAGTGGCGTCTCTTATTCTCGAACTGGTGGGGTGGATTCTCCGTCTCTGCTTCTCCGTTCTCTCTGCGTCTCGGTGTCTCCGTGTCTCTGTCTCACCTCCATCATTCAACCTGTAGGTTTTATAGAGAAGAGAGAACCCCCCCCCGCCCTTGCGCCATCCAGTGCCGTCACCCCAGAGAGCCTGCTTTCCTATTGGCTAGAAGGTCTCCCCTCTCAGTGATTTGGGTCTTGCGAAACAGCGTTACAAGGTGACCTTACAGAGGGGATATGAACTAGTTTCCTTTTAGAATGATTTACCCAAGTGTCCCTGAATGCGACCCTCATACAGATGGAAATATAGTACCCACTCAACCTAACAGTGGGTATCACAGAATGGCCTGTTTGGTCTGCTTAGCTAAAGTAAACAGAACTCGGGTGTTGGCCTTCAGGCCGTCACTTCTTGACTTAAAAGTTAGTTATTGGGCGCACCATCCCTGTTCGTTGTGGAGGAAGATGTGTCATCTGTTTGCCATTTGATCTGTTCTTATTTTTATGGCACTCTGGGCTTTTTCTTATAGCTGCTAGGTGAAGGGTGAAGGGTTGCACTATTAGCTTTTGACTGAATTCTCCTGTGGCCTTTTCCAGAAACCGCTAGATGATTTTGATCCCTCCTGTAATGCTTATACGGGTCATTTTGATCAATTTAATTTACGACACAGGCCTTGAGCGGGATCTTGGTGTCAAAGTTAGCTTTTGAGCATATGGGCAACTGTGTTGGTGTGCTAGTTTGGTTTTGAAAAGAGAATGTGAGGTTTTGTGTACGGTATGTATAGCTTCACTAGCTTGAGAAAAGTGTTTTGTGTTTTAGAGTATTGGGAAAAGGGAGGGCAGTTTCATGAAATGTGTTTTAGCAATCGTGAAAAACGGTATTGACGCTGAAGTCATTAGGTGGAGTTGAGCGCCCTCTTGGGGTTTTGTTTTGGGGAAGTTTGTCCCAGTTCTGTTGTTGTGATTTTGGAGTGGGAAGAGGAAGGAGGTGAATAAAGGATAAACCGTTATGTTGATGATCAAGTCTCCCGTGTTTTTATTTGATCATAGATAGAAGTATATAGGCGTCCTATTCCTTGGTTACAATGAATTAAAAATGTACCCGTTTAGAAACTAAAAACATGTTTCCGTTCATATTCATTATGTTTGGGTGGTGGGACTATCCATTTGTTTATGTTTGGATCCCTGATGGGGACTTTAAAATGCCTCGTTTTATTGTCACAGTTGTGTGTTATGTTTTATAATAGAAGAATATGCTTGAAGAAGACCAGAAGGGTCGAAACGTCGCATCTGCCTTTTTTTTTTGTCAAATAAACAACTTGGAACTACGAATGAGTTGCGAGCCCTGCTTTATCTTATGTTTTATAATAGACCCACATTTCACCTCCATTTCATTCCACAACACAGAGAAGACAAGATAATTAAACATCAAACACCTTGTGAAATACAATAATTTATTAAAGCATCTTTAAATTCAGTTATAAAACATCATTTTCTGATTTTTTTTGTTTGTTTCTTCAAAACAACAAGCAGAAATTTCATAAGTACAGTCATTAGTACAGTCATTGTAAATGATAAGTCTGGTGTGGCCGCCTGCAGCCAATCAGAGTCAGTGGGCGTGGAGAGAAATGGAAGACCGACAGTGATGCTGTGTCTGAATTATACTGCTACCCAGGTCTATAGACCGACAGTGATGCTGTGTCTGAATCACACTGCTAACAAGGTCTATAGACTGACAGTGATATTGTGTCTGAAACACACTGCTAACAAGGTCTATAGACTGACAGTGATATTGTATCTGAATCATACTGTTATCAAGGATGATAGCTTGACAGCCATATAGGACTACATAACACAGCGGCCTGGGCGTTCAGAAAGGAAATATAAATCAGGTTGAACTACCCCCCCCCCCCCCCCCCCTCCCAAAAAAAAAGAAAAAGAAAGAGCTTCTGGCTTTTTACGGCAATACGAAAGTCTTGCCGGCAGCACGTTCATCGATAGTCTTTAACTGAACACAAGCTGTCTCTTGTGGAGTTTGTGTCCCCGACTACACAGATCATTGGGCAAAACAGACATTGAACTAAATTAAATTAATACAAATAAAGTATTATTATTAATACATCTCCATCCCACCGTTCTATTCTGGGGAGTTGGCTTTCAGTATTCTCTCTCTCTCTCTCTCTCTCTCTCTCTCTCTCTCTCTCTCTCTCTCTCTCTCTCTCTCTCTCTCTCTCTCTCTCTCTCTCGTAATAAATAACCCAGCCCTCCATTGTCAATAACCGAAACACGTTAAAACATCCTTCAGAAACAGGAGAGCAATATCATGCTTGTTTCTCAAAAACACATTCCTTTGAAAATCACTCTCACAGTCACACTGCGTCACACAAGCACAAACACTCATTCCAACCCAGTACAACAAATGAAGTCATTCAACAATACTTTGCGTACTACTATAGCTCTATAATCGTACAGTTTAGAAGCACACATAGTCCCAACGACTGCTTTTTTTTAGTAAATGGCACCTTTAGTGAAAACACTCCAGAGATACAGTGGTTATACAGATTACATGTCTCGCTTGCTCCGGTCACCGTGGACATTATAAAAGGCAAGTGTTGTTTTCACTCCAGTTAGGGCTGCGTTTTCAGAGGCACATGCGTTTATACTGGAAGTCACAGCTACCAGTGCAGCAGGGTCTATTCACACCGAAAGACATCTTCCGTTCGTTCCTCAAAGGCCATGTCTGCGCCGAAACGACCCAAGTCCAAAATAATAACAAGACGGATGGAAGATGGAAGCTGTCAAACTCATATATAAGGCATTAAGTTGACGGAGCTATTCTCCCTGCAGGGTGCAGTGACGGTCGTCGCCCCATCGTCCTCCTGAGGAATCTCCACGCGGGAGAATGTAACAAGGCCTCCTAGTTCTGTAGAAAGATCGCTTGAATGATACGTCCCTGGACTCATTCAAATCTCACCTCTTCATCAAATGTATCAATGACTCTGCATGACTTCCCGCTTTTTTTTTTTTTACCCAATTGTTCCTCTGATTTCCTTCCCCTTAGTTTGCCCCCCTCCTCTGTTAAGCGCCTTGGGTTTCCTGAAAGGCGCTATATAAATTTAAGGTATTATTATTATTATTATTGAATGTCAAATCTCTTCTTTTTCACCTTTGCACGCTGTGACACGTTCTCATACGAGGAGGAACTGTTTGAGATCCAGGTTTAAAAGCAACACACTGTTCTGGAATTGGAACGGAAGACAAATGTGGATAATATTATATGTTTCGTAAGGTACATTTGAAGCACAATGTGTGAACTGACCCATGTAGATAAAATGTGAGCAAATAACACCATTATTCAGTCCGGAGACAGAGATGAGGAGGGAAAAGAGATATTGTTCTGCAGGTTCTACCAGGTTCTGAACGACGCCACGCCCCTCCAGGGACGTCACCATACTGTTCTGTGTCTCTAGTACACAACAGTCTTTCCGATCATCGTCTATTCCGCTAGAAAAGCTCTGTCGTGTTCAGATGTCCGTCCCCCTGGTCGTCATGTCCTCTTCCCATGATTCATTGCGGTGGCTGAGAACCCGGGGGGGGGGGGGGGGGGGGGGGGGGGGGGGTGTCCTCCCTCCGGTCCGTCACCTGATCCAGTTGGTCCCGTAGCTGGACACGGACCTCACGCTGCACCGCTTCTTCACGATCATGTTGATGTAGGCCTTCATGATCTTAGTGATCTCTCCCACCTGCCAGGGGACCAATCACACAACGACTCGTTCAGTTAATCCATTTCATTAACCTTCACTTAACCACCTGCCAGGGGACCAATCACACGACGACTCGTTCAGTTAATCCATTTCATTAACCTTCACTTAACCACCTGCCAGGGGACCAATCACACGACGACTCGTTCAGTTAATCCATTTCATTAACCTTCACTTAACCACCTGCCAGGGGACCAATCACACGACGACTCGTTCAGTTAATCCATTTCATTAACCTTCACTTAACCACCTGCCAGGGGACCAATCACACGACTCATTCAGTTAATCCACACACACGCGCATGTGACGGATCATACTGGGTCTGCGTTGTGTTTGATGTTAAATGAGAATGTCCCGAGGGGGAGTCGAACAGGGGGCTCCTGCGTCCGACGACACAGACCGCTGCACTAAGAAGTGAATTCACTCCTAACTACCGTACCTATGCGTCTGTTAACCCTGTTATGGGGAAGTGAGTTTAATTTACCAGCCCGCACTGCCACAGTCACTCGTCAACACACCTGTTTCCGTGACTGTGGACATACCCACGGGCTTCCCCGTTACACGCACACACACGCGCACACACACACACACGCACGCACACACACAAATAATTCATTAAGACTAGATCCTGGAGTTTAAGTTCATTAAGAGTGACTAGATCCTGGAGTTTAAGTTCATTAAGAGTGACTAGATCCTGGAGTTTAAGTTCATTAAGAGTGACTAGATCCTGGAGTTTAAGTTCATTAACCCTTTCACTACCACACTACCAACGGGTTAACCCTTTCACTGCCACACGTCAAAGGGTTAACCCTTTCACAACCACACTACAGACGGTTAATCCTCACATTTGACCCATTCTCTCACACATTCACACACCGACGGCGGAGGCGACCATGCACAGGAATCCAACCAGGAACCTCCGGATTGCCAGACGACTGCACACACTGCAGACCATTTGTATTAACGTCTGCAATCTGTTAATACAAATTTTCAATCAATCAATCATTCATTCATCGTAGGGCTGTCCCCGACTAAGGATTTGGATGGTCGACTATGATTGGCCAAAATTTGCCGTTAGTCGACTATTGGTCGACTAAAAAAAATTAAATAAAAAAAAAAGGTATAATATGATGGGTGAAATCCTCTTTCAGTGCCTCTGTGCCTGTTTTCGTAGGCAGTTAGCCTCTGGTATGCGTGCCATTAGCGTTAGGCCTCTAGCTTCTAGGCCTCTTTTCTTTTGGAAAGAATGATAAAAAAAATAATAATAATAATAAATTATAAATATTTTTTATAATATAATAATAATAATAACTTTATTTGTATAGCACTTTTCATACAGAGGTTGCAGTTCAAAGTGCTTCACAACAGCAAAAAATACAGGCATAAGCGAGCATAAAAAGATAGACAGGTAGAATCACAGTGTTTCACATTAGGATCTAGCATCCTAATAGGCTCTCTATTCAGTAATACTCCTGTAATTCATGAACAAATAATCACAGTGTTTCACATTTGGATCTAGCAAATAATAAGAATAAAATGATTCAGTTTAAAAATAGTCATAAATAATCAGTGTTTCACATTTGGATCTAGCAAATAATAAGAATAGTTTAAAATGATTCAGTTTAAAAATAGTCATCAGTAAGAAGTAAAAAGTGCAATAACCGACACATGAATTTGATAGGCAGTGTAAAAGAGTAGGCAGGGTAAGAATAAATACAAGTTGTGTCAGGATATCCCTGATGTTTCCTCTTGCCACTAGGTGGTAGCAGATATCTATCAGTGAAATGCCTGAGCAAAGAGATAGGTTTTAAGCTGTCTTTTAAAGATGTCTAGCGAGTTGGCTTCCCTGATGTTTTGGGGTAGTTTGTTCCATATTTTTGGGGCATAGTTGATAAAGGCTGCATTACCGATCCTCTTTTGACTGCTTCTGGGAGCCTCTAGTAGTCCAGCAGCTGATGATCGCAGTGTTCTTGCTGGTGTGTAATTTATTAGAGTGTTGGCGATGTAGCTAGGTCCCTGTCCATTTAGAGCTTTGTATGTAAGGAGAAGGACCTTAAAGTCAATTCTAAATGTTACAGGAAGCCAGTGTAAAGCGGCTAGGACTGGACTAATGTGCTCTCTCCTTTTGGTTCTAGTTAGCAGTCGGGCTGCAGAGTTTTGGATTAGCTGAAGCCTCTCTGTGGTTTTCTTAGGGAGACCTGTGAAAAGTGCATTACAGTAGTCTAACCGGCTAGATATGAATGCATGAATTAGCTTCTCAGCATCGTTCTGATTAATAAATGGTCGTACTTTTGCTATATTTCTGAGATGGAAGAACGATGTTTTCTTCACTTTGCTAATATGAGAATTGAAGTTCAGTTCTGAATCTATGATAACCCCAAGACTAGTGACCTCAGATTTGATCCAAGGGGTTAGTCCCCCCAGGTTCTTTATTAATGTTTCTTTTTTAGTTTTGGAGCCGATAATTAGAATTTCAGTTTTGTTCTCGTTTAGTTTCAGGAAGTTCTTACTCATCCATTTATTTATTGCCAGTAAGCAGTCTGTAATGGAGCTAATCGCTGTATCATTTGGTTCAGCAGATATGTACAGTTGTGTATCATCCGCATAGCTATGGAAATCTACATTATGTTCTCTGATGATATCACCCAGCGGTAACATGTAAAGGGAGAAGAGTAAAGGACCTAAGCAACTCCCTTGTGCAACTCCATAGTTGTTGTCGTATATATCAGACATGTGATCTCCTAGTTTAACATAGAATTTCCTCCCTCTGATGTATGTTTTAAACCAGCCCAGCACATGGTCTGAGAAACCGACATGGTTTTCAAGACGATCGATTAGAATATCGTGATCGATTGTATCAAATGCTGCACTGAGATCTAACAGGATAAGGATGGAGATCTTATTCTCGTCAGAGTTTAGTCTGAGGTCACTGATTATTTTGGTGAGGGCAGTTTCAGTGCTATGATATTTTCTGAATCCTGACTGAAATTCTTCTAAGATGTTGTTTTCTTCAAGAAAGGAATTTATTTGAACTGAAACTATCTTTTCAAGTACTTTACTAATGAATGGTTGGATATGTAAGGGATAATGTATGGCTACGAGGTCATTGTCGCAAAATAATTGACCGACACGGAGTTTAAAATACTGAGGCGCCGCGCCGAGGTGTTTTAAACGTAGTGAAGGTCAATTATTTTGCGACAATGACCGAGTAGGCTATACATTATCCCGCTTATTACATGGCTAACTTACTAACAATATACCTAATTCATTTGACAAATCGCAGTTGTTCTGTGGCTCTGTCAGCCCAAATAAAGTGATTATTATTATCGCGGGCAGCCTCTGGCTCCGCTGTCAGTGCAGCGCTATACATTATCCCGCTTATTACATGGCTAACTTACTAACAATATACCTAATTCATTTGACAAATCGCAGTTGTTCTGTGGCTCTGTCAGCCCAAATAAAGTGATTATTATTATCGCGGGCAGCCTCTGTGTTCTGGCTCCGCTGTGTTCTGCTCCGCTCGTCGCTCCGCCCCCTGTCATCGCCGGCACGGCAGTGTCTAATTGCACTGAAACAGTGTGTCAGTGGGCTTGATTGCGAACAGCTGCGCTCTGCGGTCATTATTGAAAAAATCAGTCGGGGGGCTGTTGACCAATCACAAGCAAGCATTTCGGCGAATGTGAAAACGCCATGTAATAATGGACGATAATTTGCCATTTCATTACTATCCAAGTTAGGTTTTTTTAGTAATGGCTTTACAACTGCTGTTTTAAAGGCATCCGGGAAAATACCAGTCCTAAGGGAAGTGTTTATGATATCTAGCACAGGGCTTGAAACACTATTAAATACCCGTTTGAAGAAAGCTGTAGGTTTAGGGTCAATGTCTGAGGTGGAGGAGTTACATTCTGAGACAGTTTTGCAGAGTACATCTAATGTGATGCATGTGAAACTTCTCATGGTTACATTGCACGGTTTGCCGCAATCAACTTTATTTCCATCATGAGTAATGCTGGCCCTGATCAAGGTTATTTTGTTGTTAAAGAATAGTGCAAGTTCTTCACACTTAACCGTTGATGACTGAGGAGGTGTAGGGGCAGTGTTGAGTAGTACATTAATAGTGGAAAAGAGGATTCTGGAGTTTCCAGCATTTTCTGTAATGATTTTAGAGAAGTAATCTTTCCTTGCTAAGCGGATGGTTTTATTATAAGCAGTTAAAGCATCTTTGTATATATCACAGCATATGGTGGTTTTTGTTTTTCTCCATTTTCGCTCCGCTGCACGACATTTCCTTTTTTCTTCGTTGACCGTATTATAGTTTAACCAGGGCGAGGCTCTAGTTTTCTTCTTTTTCGTTTTTAATGGGGCGACAGAATTTAATATAGATGACATTGCATCATTGAGATTTTCTACCATTTCATTTAGAGAGCTGTCATGATTGTGTGGTTCATGTAGTCTGATAAGATCAATGAACTTTGATTCAGCCTTGTCGTTTAGGAGCCTCTTTTTAACTATGATTTCTTTTTTTGTTTTAGTAAGGGTTATTTGAGTATCAAAAAATATACAGTGATGGTCGGAGAGAGGTAATTCAGTTATTGAGATATTTGTTATGCTTAGCCCAGTTGTTGTTATAACTATATATATATATTTCTTTATATTCGACTAAGAGGTTGGCCAGTCGACTACGGCTACTTTTGACCGATTAGTCGACTAATCGACTAATAGGGGTCAGCCATAATTCATCATTACCTGTGGCGTCTCGAAGAACATCTCCCTCTCGTCCACGGTGATCTTGTAGGTGCCGGGCTGCGGGGCCCCGAAGAAGACGATGTGCTCGTAAGGGAAGGTCTCCAGGGGCCGGGGGTCCCCCCTCTTGTAGATGGACACGTTCTCGGCGCTCACGCTCAGCCACAGGTCGTGAGGGAAGCCTCCTTCTTTGCACTTTGTTTTGAAGACACAAAGAGAGAGAGTGCGATCAACACCACGCTGTGTGCGCACGTCACCACGTTATTGATGATTATCGATCGATTGATCTTTATTTTTGATTTTTATTAGGGATGTCCGATATTATCGGCCGATATTGGCATTAAAATGTGATATCGGAAAATATCGGTATCGGTAAATTTTTTATTTTTTTTTACATTTCTATAACCTTTATTTACCCAGGCAAGCAAGTAAGAACAAATTCTGATTTTATTTATTGTCAAAAGTATGCATAATGTTGTGTTAATTACACAACAAGAGATATGTAATGTTAATTACCTGAAATTATTCCGTTTTTGGGGGGGGGGAAACCCTGCATATATCGGTATCGGTTGATATCGGTATCGGAAATTAAGAGTTGGACAATATCGGTATCGGTAAAAAAGCCAATATCGAGCATCCCTAATTTGTATCCTTCTCATGCTCTGTGGTCGTCGATGAATGGACAATAATGAGAAACGGGGAATACTACGGAAAACTAAATTCTGAACAAAGAAGCAAAAAAGCAAGCTTCTTTGAGAATGACATTTTTTATTTTTTTGTATCCACTTTTTCTCCTTATTTTCTATTTTTCTCCCATCCCAATTTCGTATCGCCAATTCTTTTTCCCTTCAATTCTCCCCTCCCCCATCTTGAACGTTGCTAGACTATGCCTCCCACTGGTCGGCTGTAGTGAGGATAGAAGCCTTGCATCACGTGTCCCCTCCGGTACATGAGGAGGCAGCCTGTCACATCTTTTCACCAGACAGCGCAAACTCTCAGTGGCGAGGAGTAACGCGTGGGAGGTTCACGCTGCCCCAGATACTTCCTGACTCTGCTGTGCAGGCGTCACCCAACCGACCTGTAGGAGTCGCTGTCCACAACGTCCAATCCCCACCCATCGACTTTCCACCCGCTACCTCTGCCAATTGAGATAGTATGGCATTAAAATGTGATATCGGAAAATATCGTTATCGGTTTTCAAAAAAAAAAAAAAAAATCTTTTTTTCTTTTTTTACATTTCTATAACCTTTATATACTCAGGCAAGCAAGTAAAAACAAATTATTATTTTATTTATTGTCAAAAGTATGCATAATGTTGTGTTAATTCCACGACAAGAGATATGTAATGTTAATTACCTAAAATTATCCAGTTTTTTTCGGGGGGAAACCCCGCATATATCGGTATCGGTTGATATCGGTATCGGAAAATAAGAGTTGGACAATATCGGTATATCGGTAAAAAAGCCAATATCGAACATCCCTATTCTGAACCATAATCGGAAAATATCCAAAAAAACACGTACCTCCACGTCAAAGAGCGTGGATCCGTATCCAGGCCACTCCTTGATGACGCCCATGTACTTGATCATGGCCTGGTGCTGGTCCAGCACCTGCAGACGGGGCCACTTGGCCAGGATACTGGCCCTGGTGGCCGAGGTCTCCTCCTTGATCCACATCTCCAGCATCTGCTCCTCCTCCATGCGCTGCTTCTTCATGGAGCCCGTCTTCAGGCCCCGTCGCAGCGTGCCGTCCAGGAAACTGGTCCTCCGTCGCTCCAGGGTCTGGCCCCCCGGAGGCCCCGAGGCCCCCCCCGAGCCCACCTTGGTGAACTGCAGGATGCGGTGGCGCAGGCGGCCCACGGGGTAGACGCCGTCCAGGCTCCAGTTGACCCGGGCCTTGGTGCCGTGCAGGAACTGCAGCCGCAGGGCGGCCAGGTGCTGCAGGGTCTCCTCCGGGGCGGGGAAGTGGCCGCTGATCAGACTCTCGTGGGCCTGGAGGGGAACACAGCATCATAGGGGGATGGAGTCCGAGTCACTATGCTCACAGAGCGGGGCTCAGGGGCTCTGGGACTCAGGGGTTCAGGGACTCAGACTCAGGGGCTCTGACTCAGGGATTAGGGACTCAGACTCAGGGGCTCTGACTCAGGGATTAGGGACTCAGACTCAGGGACTATAGGACCCAGGGATTAGGGATTAGGGACTCTGGGGCTCATGGATTAGGGACTCATGGATTAGGGAATCATGGATTAGGGACTCAGGGATTAGGGGCTCAGGGTCTCTGGGACTCAGGGGTTGGGGACTCAGGGATTAGGGACTATGGGGCTCAGGGACTAGGGACTCTGGGGCTCAGGGATTAGGCGCTCAGGGATTAGGGACTCAGGGATTAGGGACTCATGGACTCAGGGATTAGGCGTTCAGGGATTAGGGACTCAGGGATTAGGGACTCATGGACTCAGGGATTAGGGACTCAGGGATTAGGCGCTCAGGGATTAGGGACTCATGGATTAGGGACTCAGGGATTAGGGACTCAGGGATTAGGGACTCAGGGATTAGGGACTCCTCGAAGGGGTTCCAGGAGGTTCCCCGGAAAAATGAGAAATAGCTTAATTTCCCTATAATTTGATTCACTAGACCAGGGGTGTCAAACATACGGCCTGCGGGCCGGTTCCGCCGGGTGGCTCTGCTAAGTGTGGAAGACATGCATTGCATTTCTATAAAACTTTGCCAGCAGCCGGAGGACTAACGACAGCAGAACTCGAGAACTACTAGGAATGTCTGATCACTGAGTGCCTTATGCCTACTGCACCTGTGTATACTGTATATTTACTTACTCATAGTATATATTTAGATTATAGTGTATATTGTAACTATATTTATTGTAATGCAAATATAACTGATAGGGCATACATACCCTCATCTGCACCTTGATTTACACTGCCTACTCGCTCATATGCGTACACTCAGAGTTAATTATATTGTTATATTGTTTACACAGCCTATTTTTATTTGTACTTTTCTACTGTACTATAATTTTATGACCTGTATCATGTCTTCTACTATTACCATGTACGTGTACCCCCCCCCCCCCCCATGCTGCTATGATGCCTGCATGTCCCCAAGGGGATCAATAAAGGAACATCTTATATCATCTTATTATAATAAACCTCTTGCATCTTGAAGCTTGATCTTTATAATAAAAGTAACTGCTATTCCCAATCAGTCCACTGGGGGTCGCACTGTATCCATAAGAGCATAGATGGACAACACTGAGAACCAGAACTAAATTTGTCAATAGCCTCTGTGTGACACCCTCACCCCTAAATTACTTTGTCAAAAAAAGAGAAAGGTGGACACAGAGTGCAGAGTTATTATTGTTATAAAGTCAAATACTATATTTTTCAGTTCCAAATATTTCTGATCAAATGTTTTGCTTCTCTGTAGATCCACTGGGATCAGTAAGTTGTAATGCACATGTGTAAATGATCAACTGAAGCACAGTATTGTTGAAATGTCACTGTTTTTTCTTAATAAATGTCAGTTTGCTCATAATGTTTTGTAAAAAGACAGCTCATTACATGTGAATATTTTCTGAATGTACTTGTACTTATTTGCACTTAACGCAAACAAGAAATATGGTCGTTAACTAATGTTACTGGTCCGGCCCACTCGAGATAAAAGAGGGCAGTATGCGGCACCTTAACGAGTTCGACACCCCTGCACTATACATTTGCACAGAGAACGTAGACGATTGGCCGCATCGTAATCATAGGTCTCACTCTCTCCACCTACACAGTTATGGGGGTCTATTTGGGTGCTTCCTTGAAATGAAAAATAGCTGTTATCTCACAACACAATCACAGCAGAGCACACTCTGGACCGCGGCCCATGTATGAAAAGTGCTATATAGATAGTTATTCATATTTATTATTATTATATTGTTTTTTTTTTATCCACTTTTTCTCCCATTTTCTATTTTTCTCCCATCCCAATTTCGTATCATCGAATTCAACCCTCCCCTGTCTCGAACGCTGTTTCTTGCCTCCCACAAGCCGGCTGCAATGTGGACTAAGTCATACATAGCACGAGTCCCCTCCGATACTCGAGGTAACAGCAGTCGCATCTTTTCACCTGCGCAGCGCAATCTTTCAGCGTCAGGGGTCTGCGCTTTGGAGGGGTGCCGCCCCCATCGCTTCCTGATTCTACTGCGCAGGCGCACCAACCGACCTGTAGGAGTCGCTGTCCACAACGCCCGATCCCCACCCATCAGTTTCCCACCCCCTAATACTGCCAATGTGTATTAGTACAGACGACCAGCTAAACTGAAAGCAATGTGGAGCGCTGGGCTCGAACAGGTGAACCCAGCGTCTCCAGTATTCGTGGTGAGCGCCTTGCCTTGCCCACTGCACCACGTAGCCGCCCTTATTATTATATTGTTAAAAAAAATGCATGCATTGAAATGTCTGTAAGTCTCGACGACATTGGAAATGAGGGTGACCTCAATTGTCCTTTTTTCGAGAATAAATAAAGGTTTGAATTGAATTGAACATTTCAAATACCCGTATAAACCTTTAATATAGACCATTGATCATATTCACACGGCGGCCATTTTGCTCTAATGCCATGCTCAGATTGGGTTCCACCCCGTACAGTGAATATAGTCGATAGCAAAACATAGAATTGTTTATGAAACTTACTTGCTCAAACATGAAGGCAAACTCCACCCCTTCCTTGGGCATGCTCTCCACATCCAGGAAGCAGTAGAGCTTGAAGTAGAGCTTCCAATGGCCGCCGTCCTCCTCCATCTCCTCACTGCCTGCCAGCCTGGAGGGGGAGCCACCATGCATTTTAAAGGAACACTCCAAACATTTTGGGAAATACACGTATTTGCCATCTTCCCCAGAGTCGGGTGAGAAGATTGATATGAGTTGTCTCTCTGTGCGTCAGTTTGGGAGTTGTTGGAAGCTGTATTTTTTTCATTGTTGACGGAGCTATAGGCTACTGCTTCCAGTCCTTGTGCTAAGCTAGGCTAGCTGCCCCCTACTGCTTCCAGTCCTTATGCTAAGCTAGGCTAGCTGCTCCCTACTGCTTCCAGTCCTTCTGCTAAGCTAGGCTAGCTGCTCCCTACTGCTTCCAGTCCTTGTGCGAAGCTAGGCTAGCTGCTCCCTACTGCTTCCAGTCCGTATGCTAAGCTAGGCTAGCTGCTCCCTACTGCTTCCAGTCCTTCTGCTAAGCTAGGCTAGCTGCTCCCTACTGCTTCCAGCCCTTGTGCTAAGCTAGCTCCTCCCTACTGCTTCCAGTCATTGTGCTAAGCTAGGCTACCTCCTCCCTACTGCTTCCAGTCCTTGTGCTAAGCTAGGCTAGCTGCTCCCTACTGCTTCCAGTCCTTGTGCTAAGCTATGCTAGCTGCTCCCTACTGCTTCCAGCCCTTGTGCTAAGCTAGGCTAGCTGCTCCCTACTGCTTCCAGTCCTTATGCTAAGCTAGGCTAGCTGCTCCCTACTGCTTCCAGTCCTTGTGCTAAGCTAGGCTAGCTGCTCCCTACTGCTTCCAGTCCTTGTACGAAGCTAGGCTAGCTGCTCCCTACTGCTTCCAGCCCTTGTGCTAAGCTAGGCTAGCTGCTCCCTACTGCTTCCAGTCCTTGTGGTAAGCTAGACTAGCTGCTCCCTACTGCTTCCAGTCATTGTGCTAAGCTAGGCTAGCTGCTCCCTACTGCTTCCAGTCCTTCTGCTAAGCTAGGCTAGCTGCTTCCTACTGCTTCCAGCCCTTGTGCTAAGCTAGCTCCTCCCTACTGCTTCCAGTCATTGTGCTAAGCTAGGCTACCTCCTCCCTACTGCTTCCAGTCCTTGTGCTAAGCTAGGCTAGCTGCTCCTTACTGCTTCCAGCCCTTATGCTAAGCTAGGCTACCTCCTCCCTACAGCTTCCAGCCCTCTTCCCTTCATCCTCCAATCATCCAACGGTTGCCTCCCTCTGACATACTTTCTTTTGTAAAAAGACCATGTGAGTGGTGTGTGAGTTATTTTCTATTTACCTTTCAAACTTGGCCAGAACGTCAGCCACGATGACCCTGCTCTCCACGGCTCTGTCCCGGCTGGTGTTGTGTTCGAACAGAGCGAACATGTTCCTGCTGTCCTCCATCGCCAGGCCTCGGATCAGTTTCTCCACCACCTGGGGGACAGAGACACAGGGTGTATATATTTATTATATTGTTTCTACTGGATTAGAATATCCTTCTACATTTCCCCAAGATTTCACAACCCGCCGTTGTTTCTCAACTCTTCTTGGCAACATGGGTTCATCTACAGTAGAGCCTTGTATGCATTACATATATACTGTACAAAGCTCTATAACATTACTTTATATAGAAAGCTCTGTAACATTACATCTATACAAATCTCTATAACGTTACATATATACAAAGCTCTATAACATTACATATATACAAATCTCTATAACATTACATATATACAAAGCACTATAACATCTATACAAATCTCTATAACATTACATATATACAAAGCTCTATAACATCTATACAAAGCTCTATAACATTACATATTTACAAAGCTCTATAACATTACATATATACAAAGCTCTATAACATCTATACAAAGCCAACATTACATATTTACAAAGCTCTATAACATTACATATATACAAAGCTCTATAATGAACCACATAATATATACAAAGTGTCTTGCTCAAGGACACTTCGAAATGCTGCCGGGAGGAGCTGGAATCGAACCAGGAACCTTCTGATTACCAGATGACTGCATACCTCTGGTCAGCTACTGTTCATTAGCAGTGCATCAGACGTGTCTAGCCTGCCTACCTCTGGTCAGCTACATTAGAAGTGTCTAGCCCGCCTACCTCTGGTCAGCTACATTAGAAGTGTCTAGCCCGCCTACCTCTGGTCAGCTACATTAGAAGTGTCTAGCCTGCCTACCTCTGGTCAGCTACATTAGCAGTGTCTAGCCTGCCTACCTCTGGTTAGCTACATTAGAAGTGTCTAGCCTGCCTACCTCTGGTCAGCTACATTAGAAGTGTCTAGCCTGCCTACCTCTGGTCAGCTACATTAGAAGTGTCTAGCCTTGGGCGGTTAGGTGGTGTAGCGGAGATTGCGTTCGTCACCAACCCCGAAGCTGTGAGCTGGATTTGCCTGTTCGAATCCAGCTCACAGCTCCGGGGTTGTCACCAGCTTGGCTGGCCGTTCACACTAATACAATTGGCTGTATTAGAGGGTGGGAGAAGCTGGCGGGGTGGGTCCGGGTCGTTGTAAACAGCGACTCCTACAGTTCGGTCGGGGCGCCTGCTAAGCGCGGATAGGACCTGAGTGGGATAGTGTGATCCTTCCACACGCTACGCCCTCTCAGGGAGGATCCGCGCTGCCAGGTGAAAAGAAGCGGTTGATTGGCTGGACGTGTGTCGGAGGAAGCACGTGATAGCCTCCACTCTCCCAGATGATCTGACTGTGGGGGGTAAGTGCGCAGCGACCAGGAAGGGATTGGGAATTGGCATACGACTGACATTGGGATGGGAGAAAATCGGAGGAAAATGGAGGGGGAAAAAGATCAATACAAAAAAAAAAAAAAAAAAGTGTCTAGCCTGCCTACCTCTGGTCAGCTACATTAGAAGTGTCTAGCCCGCCTACCTCTGGTCAGCTACATTAGAAGTGTCTAGCCCGCCTACATCTGGTCAGCTACATTAGAAGTGTCTAGCCTGCCTACCTCTGGTCAGCTACATTAGAAGTGTCTAGCCCGCCTACCTCTGGTCAGCTACATTAGAAGTGTCTAGCCTGCCTACCTCTGGTCAGCTACATTAGAAGTGTCTAGCCCGCCTACCTCTGGTCAGCTACATTAGAAGTGTCTAGCCTGCCTACCTCTGGTCAGCTACATTAGAAGTGTCTAGCCTGTCTACCTCTGGTCAGCTACATCAGAAGTGTCTAGCCCGCCTACCTCTGGTCAGCTACATTATAAGTGTCTAGCCCGCCTACCTCTGGTCAGCTACATTAGAAGTGTCTAGCCCGCCTACCTCTGGTCAGCTACATTAGAAGTGTCTAGCCTGCCTACCTCTGGTCAGCTACATTAGCAGTGTCTAGCCTGCCTACCTCTGGTGAGCTACATCAGAAGTGTCTAGCCCACCTACCTCTGGTAAGCTACATTAGCAGTGTCTAGCCTGCCTACCTCTGGTCAGCTACATTAGAAGTGTCTAGCCCGCCTACATCTGGTCAGCTACTGTAACTGAGGGGTACAATTCCCTGACTGTATTGATAAGTATGGTATCATTAAACCACTACCGCTTTATGTACTTTAACTACTGGCCACACAGTACATGATATAGATATGATGAACACTTTCCCACCATGAAACCAAGTCCACACAAATGTATAAATCGAATATTTAATATATAGCAAAGGGTATATACAACGTTCACTTAATGACATTTATGATTTGAATGCACTTGTAAGGCAAATTAGTATTCGTAGGCAAATCAACATTGAATGTCCAATCTCTGGTTACGCAGGAAGCAAGTATACAACCTGGTTCTTTAGGGAACTATAGCGATGGTACTTAAATGATTATAGCTGGATACACTAAAGGGGGTCCCGCTGGTTGTAAGTCAGTAGGGGGGGGGGGGGGGGGGGGGGTTAGGAGAGCCGCTGGCGATATCCCATCTGGCCAACGATTTCTTGGGAGAATTCAGAGTGCTGAACACGGTGCCCACAGAACCTTGGTCCACAGATGAATACCGTTGGGCCCTCTTGTAGACGGTAGCTGCCGGTCCACAACGAAGAGACGTGAGGCGACCTCACTCGGGTTAGAGCGCCGTCTCACCTGGACTCCTCTCGGGGGTAGTTCCAACACTCACCAGTGTTGGCTGTTATCCATGGCATAATCAAAGCACCCAAAGCAAGTAGATAATCCAAGCCGTGTAGGGCTCGCCGTCGTCCGGGTAAGGTAATCCAATGTGCAGGTCCACTCGTCCTAGCCCAGAACTCCTCGGATGAAAGCACCACACGTGGTCTGCCCAGCCTGGTTAAGACTCTAGATAACGCGAGGAAACGATGGGGGTACTGCTCACTTTATAACTCTAACCGAACGATGCACCATACATAATAGACTATTATTAACTTAATAGAAATACGTCCCACTCGACGGTATAGTGCCAAACTATGACAATTCAACTATTAATCCACACGATGTCTCAATGCCATTCTGAGGCCAAGTTGACCATACTGCACCACACGTGTATCGTGGGTGAGGCTTAACGTCTTGCCACTAGGTTGGAGGGTAAAGAACTAAGGGCTAAGGGACTAAAAGAAAGTTCTACTTTACTTGCGCCATATATATATGCGCTGTGAACAAATATATGCGCTGTGAACAAATAGTACCATTCGTATTTCGGCAGACGTATTCCTACGCGGAACCGGGCTAGTAACGACATGTTCGTCGGCACGATTGAACTTGAACCAAGGGGCTTGGCTGCTGGCGCCAAGTTCTTGTCCAATGAGAGAATGAAACTATTATGGGCTGTTAGTAGACTAAAGGGATATTCAGTGTATATGTACAAGGAATATACAAGGGATATCAAACGATATACAAATACTATTAAATATATATCCATAAATAAATATATATATTCGGTTTAATCTGATCCTTCACAACAGCTACATTAGAAGTGTCTAGCCCGCCTACCTCTGGTCAGCTACATCAGAAGTGTCTAGCCTGCCTACCTCTGGTCAGCTACATTAGCAGTGTCTAGCCTGCCTACATCTGGTCAGCTACATTAGCAGTGTCTAGCCCGCCTACCTCTGGTCAGCTACATTAGAAGTGTCTAGCCTGCCTACCTCTGGTCAGCTACATTAGAAGTGTCTAGCCTGCCTACCTCTGGTCAGCTACATTAGCAGTGTCTAGCCTGCCTACCTCTGGTCAGCTACATTAGAAGTGTCTAGCCCGCCTACCTCTGGTCAGCTACATTAAAAGTGTCTAGCCCGCCTACCTCTGGTCAGCTACATTAGCAGTGTCTAGCCTGCCTACCTCTGGTCAGCTACATTAGAAGTGTCTAGCCCGCCTACCTCTGGTCAGCTACATTAGAAGTGTCTAGCCCGCCTACCTCTGGTCAGCTACATTAGCAGTGTCTAGCCCGCCTACCTCTGGTCAGCTACATTAGAAGTGTCTAGCCCGCCTACATCTGGTCAGCTACATTAGAAGTGTCTAGCCTGCCTACCTCTGGTCAGCTACATTATAAGTGTCTAGCCTGCCTACCTCTGGTCAGCTACATTAGAAGTGTCTAGCCCGCCTACCTCTGGTCAGCTACATTAGAAGTGTCTAGCCGGCCTACCTCTGGTCAGCTACATTAGAAGTGTCTAGCCTGCCTACCTCTCCAGCAGTGGTGTGAGAGTTGATGGAGATCCTGCAGGACCCTCCCCCGTGGCAGTAGACTGTCGTGGTCATCTCCTGCCTGGTCAGCAGCGCCACGATCTCCTCTTGGGAGGGAACGTACTCCCTGCACTTGGTTCTCTTCAGAGACTCACCGACGAAGTGGGCAAACATCTCAATCTCTGAGCCGGGGAACAGCTCCTTAATCCTGGGGGGAAAAACACACGTCCACACAGGTTAGACCCAGTTGCAATCCGGACAATTATGTTTTCTATATAATATATATAAAGTAATGCTGTCAATAGATAAAAAAAAATTTAAACTAATTAATCTCACAATTTTCTGTAATTAATCTAGATTAATCTAGATTAAAAATAGCATTTTTCTACTTAAGACCGAAGCTTGTTAACAGATATTTACTTATGTAAAATCATGGAATTAATGTAAAATCAACACAAAGAAAGTATATTTAGATTCAAAGATTATTTTAATAGCTTTCTTTGAATACAGTTTCTCTCCTGTGAAATACAAATGTTCAACAAAACCATCAACATTGACTCCGCTAGACCTCTTTCTTATATCCGCGGCGCTAAGATTGAAGATTTTTCACTACATAGATTAATCTAGATTCATTTATTTTAATGCTTTAAATAATTTTAATTAATCTCCAAAGTTAAAGCATTAATTTTGACAGCCCTAATATAAAGATATATATATATATTATATAGATATATAGATATAAGATATATATAGGAGGGAAAGGGGCTGGTGGTCATCTTCAAGAAAGACTTCAATCGCCAGTCGTTTTCTCATAGGGAGACTTTTTGATTATGTATAAAAAAATTGGTGAAAGCTTGAACTTTCATGAAACTGACATTTGGCAACAGTATTATGTACATAAGATGCGTGTTATGTACATATGTTATGAATGAGAGTATATGTACATATGTTATGAATAACAGTATATGTACATATGTTATGAATAACAATATATGTACATAATGAATAACAGTATATGTACATATGTTATGAATGACAGTATATGTTATGAATGACAGTATATGTTATGAATGACAGTATATGTACATATGTTATGAATGACAGTATATGTTATGAATGACAGTATATGTACATATGTTATGAATAAGATAGAAAAGCAGAAAATGTTGCAGGACCATACGACTGCAGAGTTTTTTTTGTTTTGTTCTTCTTGATTTATTGTGATGTTTCTTCTTGACTTGTTTAAAGAAGACGTGTCCGGCCCATGGGGACATTAACGTGTGTTGTCTGGCCTTACAAATACATTTGATTTGATTTGAATTAGTTGTTAATTGACCTGCCTGGTTAAATAAAGGTTAAATAAGATAATGACAGACTGTCATCACTACCTCTTGAGGTAGAACTTCAGGTAGTTGTTAACTGACCTGCCTGGTTAAATTAAGGTTAATAAATGTTAAATAAAGGTTAAGCAAAGGTTAAATAAAAGGTTAATAAAGGTTAATATTTTTTTTAGTTGTTCTGTTTTCTCCCCCTTTTTTCCGTATTTTTCTCCTATCCCAATTTAGTCGTTATGCCAATTCCCTTCAAATCAAATCAAAATTTATTTATAAGGCCCAACAACACACGTTAATGTCCCCATGGGCCGTACAGGTCTTCTTTAAACAAGTCAAGAATAAAACATAACAATAAGTCAAGAACAGAACAAGGACACCATAAGGTCCAACAAATTTAAAATAAATGCAAATAAATGAAAGAATGCAAGCACTCCCAGACATACCCCACGCGAAGGTAAGGAAAAACTCACTAAAACCTAACAATAGGTAAAAATGCTCCACAGGCAGTGTGGAGGAGAGAAACCTTAGAAGGGCCATTCAAGGGGGGATCTCCCTTCTTAGATGTCGGTGATACCTGGTCGGGGACTGACCTTTAGATTAATCTGTCTAGTTTAGTTAGGGTACAGGGTACTACATGGTACTACAGGGTACTACATGGTACTACATGGCACTACAGGGTACTACATGGCTCTACATGGTACTACATGGCACTACATGGCACTACAGGGTACTACAGGGCACTACAGGGTATTACATGGCACTACAGGGTACTACAGGGTACTACAGGGTATTACATGGCATTACAGGGTACTACATGGTACTACATGGCACTACAGGGTACTACATGTCTGCTCTTTTGCAGCACCACAAACATGGGAACTCTCTAACTCTTCCCCCCCCCTCCCCCCCTTCCCTCCCCCCTTCCCTCCCCCATCTCTCTGAGTGCCCGTCTCCTGGCGCTGACTAAGGTGATGGATGCCTCGGGGTCTTGGCCAAGATTGTAGTGACTGCTCTACATGCACCTCCGAGGCCTTGGATCAGTTATTTACCGTCGTCTGTCCGTGGTCCTGTAAACTGATTAACAGTATTAACAGACTGTTAACAGATTAACAGTCAACGCGGTTTCATTGCTGGGTTAAGTACTTCTATTCTATTCACATAATATGCTTACTTCATATATCTACTCCATTCACATATATGCTTACCACTTGTATCTATTGCTATGTCCGCCCACTACAATCACATGAGCTGTCTAACGCCTGTCCCGTCTCCCTGTCCCCCTATGACTTGCTGTCCTGGAGTGCTGACTGGAGTATCGGACGTCCCGTGATGAAAGCCGGGAGGTTGCGACCCCCTCTGCGTGCCCCCCTGTCTCCGGAGGTCTCGTAGTAGTGACCGGAGTGCCGGACGTCCCGCGATGATGTCGGAGAGTTCGCGACCCTCTCTGCGCCGCCCCCTATCTCCCTGTCTCCGGCTGTCCCTGAGCAATGACCGGAGTGTTGAATGTCCCGTGACTAAGACGGGGAGGACGTGACCCTCTTTGCGCCGCCCCTGTGCCTCAAATAGATCCGCTATCAGCTCTATCTTTAATCTTTCAAAATGTTCAGTTGCTATCGCTATTAGCTCTATCTTTAATCTTTCAAAATGTTCAGCTGCTATTGCATGCACTCATCTGTGTTTCACTACACACATGAGTGCATGCTTACCAACTGTCCGTCTGCAACACTACTATCACCAACATCTAAGAAGTTTCAAGTTTCAAGTTTCAAGTTTCTTTAATAGTTGTCATACAGAAGTACAGAATACTTTTATACAAAATGCTTCTTACTGTTACGCTCCAGAGACTGTGCAAGACAAGATAAGTATGAAATAAAATAACATAGTATAGCATGTAAATTAGAAGTAAAGAAATGAGGTCACAGTGTTCAGTATAGACATATGTACAATGTTCGATGCAGAATAGACGTAACTGAGTTACCATATAATATACAATACTATGCAGTGTACTAATATACAATACTATATAGTGCAAGGCAGAAATGGGATGAGGTGCAATTTAGGTAAAATTTACAGTAGGTGTACGAGTTGTAGTGCAAATCCTTTATCAATCAATATAAAGTGTGTTTGTGTGATCTAAAGTGTGGAGAGTGGGTGCTGCAGTGTGTTGTTTGTTTAAGTGAGTGTGTGCGTGTGGGTGTGTGTGCTGTGTGCATTTGATGGTTGTTGCATAGTGTTTATTGTTCGTTTAGCAGCCTGATGGCCTGGGGATAGAAGCTTCTTCTGAGTCTTTCTGTGCTCGCCTTAAGACTCCGGTATCACTTGCCTGACCGCAGCAGTTCAAAGAGGCAGTTGTTCGGGTGGCTTGAGTCCTTAATAATTCTCTTAGCCTTCCCCCTGCACCGCTTGTTGTAAATGTTCTGGAGGGTGGGAAGCCCCCCTCCAATTGTGCGTTCGGCTGAACGTGTCACTCTTTGTAGTCTGCTACGGTCTTGTGCAGTGCTATTCCCAAACCAGGAGGTGATGTTGCCAGTCAGGATGCTCTCTATTGTACATGAGTAGAAGTTCCTAAGGATCTTCTGACTGACTTGGAACTTCCTTAGGCGCCTGAGGAAGTAGAGGCGTTGTCGTGCCTTCTTCACAACACTGTCAATGTGTGTGGTCCATGTCAAATCCTCGGATATGTGGGCTCCGAGGTACTTGAAACTGTTCACTCTCTCAACCGGTGCCCCGTCGATGCTGAGGGGGCTGTAGTCCTTGACCCCCGACCTCCTGAAGTCCACAATCATCTCTTTTGTTTTGCTGACGTTCAGGGAGAGGCAGTTCTCCTGACACCACTGTGACAGATTCTCTACCTCTTCCAGGTAGGCCCTCTCGTCGTTGGCAGAGATCAGGCCCACCACTACTGGGTCATCAGCAAATTTGATGATTGTGTTGTTGTTCCGCTGTGCTACGCAGTCATGTGTGTACAGGGAGTAGAGGAGGGGGCTCAGAACACAGCCCTGGGGGGCCCCTATGTTGAGCGTGATGGATGAGGAGGTGCAGTTGCCTGCTCTTACCACCTGGGGTCTGCCCATCAGGAAGTCCAAGACCCACTGGCAGAGGTCATAGTTCAAGCCCAGGTCCCTGAGCTTGGCTATGAGTTTGGAGGGGACTATGGTATTGAATGCTGAGCTGTAGTCGATGAACAGCATTCTCACATAGTTCCCCTGCCTCTTGTCCAGGTGTGATGCTGCTGTGTGCAGCACATGGGCTATGGCGTCCTCCGTGGACCTGTTGGGGCGATATGCAAATTGCAGGGGGTCCAGGTTGATGGGGAGGGAGGAACAGATGTAGCCCTTCACTAGCTTCTCAAAGCACTTCATGGCTATGGAGGTGAGGGATACAGGGCGGTAGTCGTTGAGGCAAGCGGGCGTAGATTTTTTGGGTACAGGGATGATGGTGGACTTCTTCAGACAGGTGGGGATGACAGCCTGTTCCAAGGACAGGTTGAAGATGTCAGTGAATACCGGGGCCAGTTGGTCGGCACAGACTTTTAGGACGCGGCCGGGGATGCCGTCCGGTCCTGCTGCCTTCCTGATATTCACTTTTTTAAAGATCCGTCTCACCTCATGCTCTGTTACCCTGAACACTGAGTCTCCATCAGCAGACCCCCCCCCCCCCCCCCCCCCATTGCCGTGGTTTGTAGGCTGGTGTTGTTATTCACAGCCTCACACCTCGCATAGAAGGAATTGAGATCATTTGCTAAGGAGATGTCACTGTTCAGTTTGAGGGAGGTGCCTTTGTAATCTGTCATTGTTCTGAGGCCCTGCCACATGCCTCTAGAGTCAGCCTGTTCAAACTGAAGTTCAACTTTATCCCTGTAACGCCGTTTTGCCTCTATTACTGCTCTCCTGACGTTGTATCTTGCCGTCTTGTGTTCTACCATGTTGCCTGTCACCAGCCCGGTGTTGTATGCTGATGTGCGCACTTTCAGAGCCTCACGGACGGATTTATCTACCCAGGGCTTTTGATTTGGGTAGATTCTAATTGTGGTAGAGGGGATTGTTTCTTCTACCAGAGTACAGACAAAGTCAAGCACCGTTTCAGTGTATTCGTTAATATTGGCTGTGTTATCACGGAATACACTCCAGTCTGTGCATTCAAGTGCAGCTTGGAGTGTCTCCTCTGACGTCACGGTCCAACGCTTAACCTCTCGCGAGACCACCGGCGTTCGCTTGAGACTTTGTTTATACTTTGGCAAAAGAAAGATGGCGGCGTGATCGGACTTACCGAATGGACTAAGAGCCTGTGACTTGTACCCATTCTTAAATTGCGAGTATACATGGTCTAATATGTTCGCGCCTCTGGTGGGACAGGTCACATGTTGATAGAAATTCGGCAACACCTTTTTAAGATGCGCGCTGTTGAAATTGCCCAGAACCACAATGGCAGCGTCAACGCTAGCTATCTGTTGTTTGTTTACCTCGTCGTGAAGTTTTGAAAGTGCGGTCCCAGTGTTCGCGTGTGGTGGGATGTACACTCCGATGAGGATGATGGACGTCAACTCTCTCGGAAGAAAGAAGGGTCGACATTTGATCGCGATAAACTCCAGGTCTGGGGAGCAGTGGTTAGACAATTCCTTTGCGTTGCCTATATCGCACCACTCCTTGTTTATCATGAAGGCAATGCCGCCTCCCTTCGTCCTTAGTGACTCCGCCGTCCGGTCCTTGCGGAGGACAAAGAAGTGGTCTGCCGGTTCTATTGCATGATTCGGGACATCTGGAGACAGCCAAGTTTCTGTGAAACAGAGGACATTACAGTCCCGAATGTCCCTCTGGAATTGGATCCGTGCTCTGATGTCGTCCAGTTTATTTCCTATCGATTGCACATTGGCCAACAATATGCTGGGCAATGTGGTTCTGTGTCGTTTGGACCTAGTCTGTTCCGGACCCCGGCTGCTCTTCCTCGTCGTTGCGGCTTCTCCTGGCTTTGGCCACGGCCACAACAAAGGATCTCAGCGGGCCATTGCTGCTGTTCAGCAATCCGATCCAGAGAGCAATCCAATCGGTAAGTTTTCCTTAATCCAATGTCAATGATTGGTCATACACATATAATGCACCAACAGTAGGTGCAAATAAAACTCTTAATACTATAAAAATTAACAAAAGAAAGCACAGTCTCGACGGAGCGATCAGAAAGGCAGCCGTTCGGTGCAGCGCCATACTACAGGGAGATCCCCCCTTGAATGGCCCTTCTAAGGTTTCTCTCCTCCACACTGCCTGTGGAGGTTTTTTCCCTATTGTTAGGTTTTAGTGAGTTTTTCCTTACCTTCGCGTGGGGTATGTCTGGGAGTGCTTGGATTCTTTCATTTATTTGCATTCATCTAAAAATAGAGGGTGGGAGAAGCTGGCGGGGTGGGTCCGGGTCGTTGTAAACAGCGACTCCTACAGTTCGGTCGGGGCGCCTGCTAAGCGCGGATAGGACTTGAGGGGGATAGTGTGATCCTCCCACACGCTACGCCCTCTCAATGAGAATCCGCGCTGCCAGGTGAAAAGAAGCGGTGATTGGCTGGACGTGTGTCGGAGGAAGCACGTGGTAGCCTCCACTCTCCCAGATGATCTGACTGTGGGGGGTAAGTGCGCAGCGACCAGGAAGGGACTGGGAATTGGCATACGACTAACATTGGGATGGGAGAAAATCGGAGGAAAAATGGAGGGGGAAAAAGATTAAAAAAAAAAAAAAAAAAAAAAAAAAAAGTTAAATAAAGGTTAATAAAGGTTAAATAAAGGTTAATAAAGGTTAATAAAGGTTAATAAAGGTTAGACAGTGGTTATCACTACCTCTTGAGGTGGAACTTCAGGTAGTTGTTAACTGACCTGCCTGGTTAAATAAAGGTTAATAACAGTTAAATAAAGGTTAATAAAGGTTAAATAAAGGTTAATAACAGTTTAATAAAGGTTAAATAAAGGTTAAATAAAGATTAGACAGTGGTTATCACTACCTCTTGAGGTGGAACTTCAGATAGCGCTGGATGCCTCGACTCGGCAGGAAGGTGCAGCTCATGCAGGTCAGCAGGTGCCAGTGCGCGCGATTGGCCGGACTGTTGGGCTGGGGGACGTGATTGGTCTGTTTGATCAGCTGACAGTAGACCTCGTCCCTGAGTGGCCGCAGGTCCTGGCATGTCTGCAGGATGCCCTGGATGATGGGCACGGGGTCCGAGACCACCTCCATCTCCTGCAGCGAGTTGAAGATCTTCACAGCCTCGTCCTGCAGGCTGGCATAGCCCTTCTCCTTTTGCACTGAGAGGGAGAGAGAGAGAGAGAGGAAGGGAGGGAGGGAGAGAGAGAGGGATGGAGGGAGGGAGGGACAGAGAGGGAGAGAGAAAAATCAAGAAAGAAAGAGAAGGAGGGGGGGTGAGGGACAGAGAGAGAGAGAGAGAGAGAGAGAGAGAGAGAGAGAGAGAGAGAGAGAGAGAGAGAGAGAGAGAGAGAGAGAGAGAGAGAGAGAGAGAGAGAGAGAGAGAGAGAGAGAGAGAGAGAGAGAGAGAGAGAGAGAGAGAGAGAGAGAGAGAGAGAGAGAGAGAGAGAGAGAGAGAGAGAGCGGGAGAGGGAGAGGGAGAGAGGGAGGGAGGGAGAGAAGGAGGGAGATTGAGAGAAGGAGGGAGGGACAGAGAGGGAGAGAGGGAAATCAAGAAAGAAAGAGAATGAGGGGGGGTGAGAGAGAGAGAAAGGGAGGGAGTGAGGGACGGAGAGAAGGAGGGAGGGACAGGCAGAGAGAAGGAGGGAGGGAGGGACAGAGAGAGAGAGGGAGAGAGAGAAAGAAAGAAATAAAGAGAAGGAGGGAGGGGGTGAGGGACAGAGAAAGAGAGAAAGAGAGAAGGAGGGAGGGAGTGAGAGACGGGGCGGGAGAGAGAGAAGAAGGGAGGGACAGAGAGAAAGAGAAGGAGGGAGGGACATACAGAGAGAGAATAAGGGAGGGACAGAGAGAAAGAGAAGGAGGGAGGGACAGAGAGAAAGAGAAGGAGGGAGGGAGAGACAGAGAGAGAAGAAGGGAGGGACAGAGAGAAAGAGAAGGAGGGAGGGACAGAGAGAAAGAGAAGGATGGAGGGACAGATAGAAAGAGAAGGAGGGAGGGAGAGACAGAGAGAGAAGAAGGGAGGGAGGGACAGAGAAAGCGAGAAGGAGGGATGGAGGGACAGAGAGAGGGAGAGAGAGAGAAGGAGGGAAGAACAGACAGACAGAGAGAGAGAAGGAGGGAGGGACAGAGAGAGAGAGGGAGAGAGAGAAGGAGGGAGGGACAGAGAGAGAGGGAAAGAGAGAATGAGGGAGGGAGGGACAGAGAGAGAGGGAGGGACAGACAGAGAGAGAAGGAGGGAGGGACAGACAGAGAGATGGAGGGAGGGAGGGACAAAGATAGATAGGGATGGACAGACAGAGAGAGAGAGAAGGAGGGAGGGAGAGACAGAGAGAGAAGGAGGGAGGGACAGAGAGAGAAGAAGGGAGGGACAGACAGAGAGAAGAAGGGAGGGAGGGACAGAGAGAGAGAGAGAGAAAGAGAAGGAGGGAGGGGGTGAGGGACAGAGAGAGAGAGAAAGAGAAGGAGGGAGGGGGTGAGGGACAGAGAGAGAGAGAGAAAGAGAAGGAGGGAGGGGGTGAGGGACAGAGAGAGAGAGAGAAAGAGAAGGATGGAGGGGGTGAGGGACAGAGAGAAAGAGGAGGGAGTGAGTGATAGAGAGAGAGGGCGCAGTTTTCCATTATAAAGTAAACTTAAATTCTTCTTCTGTAAGAACCTTATATTTTATGATCTATGGGTCAGACAGAAGACCTAAGTCTTCAGTTATCGCTTGGCAACAGCAGCCATGTGGCAGTTTACTCACAGTGGACGCTGACATCACCATAGGGCAGAGGTAGCAGCGGAGAGTGCAAGGGATGCTGGGTATATCTCAGGATGGGGTTCCTCCAATATGTCTGCTCCACAGCCTCCACGTTCAGACTGTTCTCCTGGAGGGACGCGTTGTGCTCAGTTAATGTGTTCCGTCCACATAACTACTGTTAGCTAACGTTTCAGTCCAGCTAATATCCGCACCTTCCACATAACTACTGCTAGCTAACGTTTCAGTCCAGCTAATATCTGCACCTTCCACATAACTACTGCTAGCTAACGTTTCAGTCCAACTAATATCCGCACCTTCCACATAACTACTGCTAGCTAACGTTTCAGTGCAGCTAATATCCGCACCTTCCACATAACTACTGCTAGCTAACGTTTCAGTCCAGCTAATATCTGCACCTTCCACATAACTACTGCTAGCTAACAGGGCGGCTACGTGGCGTAGTGGGCAAGGCGCTCGCCACAAATGCAGAGATGCTGGGATCGCCTGTTCGATCCCAGCGCTCCACATTGCTTTCAGTTTAGCTGCTCGTCCGTACTAATACACATTGGCCGTATTAGGGGGTGGGAAACTGATGGGTGGGGATCGGGCGTTGTGGACAGCGACTCCTACAGGTCGGTTGGTGCGCCTGCGCAGTAGAATCAGGAAGTGTCGGGGGCAGCGTGAGCCTCCTACGCGTTACTCCTCGCCACTGAGAGATTGAGCTGCGCAGGTGAAAAGATGCGACTGCTGTTACCTCAAGTACCGGAGGGGACTTGTGCTATGTATGACTTAGTTAGTCCACATTGCAGCCGGCTTGTGGGAGGCAAGAAACAGCGTTCGTGACAGGGGAGGGTTGAATTGGATGATACGAAATTGGGATGGGAGAAAAATATAGAAAATGGGAGAAAAAGTGGATAATATCTGCACCTTCCACATAACTACTGTTAGCTAACGTTTCAGTCCAGCAAATATCCGCACCTTCCACATAACTACTGTTACCTAACGTTTCAGTCCAGCTAATATCTGCACCTTCCACATAACTACTGTTAGCTAACGTTTCAGTCCAGCGAATATCTGCACCTTCCACATAACTACTGCTAGCTAACGTTTCAGTCCAGCTAATATCTGCACCTTCCACATAACTACTGTTAGCTAACGTTTCAGTCCAGCTAATATCTGCACCTTTCACATAACTACTGCTAGCTAACGTTTCAGTCCAGCTAATATCTGCACCTTCCACATAACTACTGCTAGCTAACGTTTCAGTCCAGCTAATATCTGCACCGCAAATCTACTATTTTTGTATCTTTTTAAAGATTTATTTTAGCGCTTTTCTGGCTTTTTCTGGTCAGACATGACTGACAGAGGAGAGGGTGAACGGGAGAAGAGTGGGGAAGACATGCGACAGATTATCCCCCGGGAGCAGGAAGCGAACCCAGGACGGCCGCGTAGGTGTGCGAGGCACTATGGCATGTGCCACGAGGGCGCCCCCTATTTTTGTATCTTGAATCAGTAGAAGTGAAATTAAACCATTTCCCCGATATTTTTTTAATTTGTCAGATTTATCATTATTATTATTATTTGATAGACAGATTTCACACAATTTAGGCAACATAATCAGGGGATCTGTTTGTATTTGTGAATTAACTGTAGCACTACAGCGAGATAGAATAATCTCAAATATGAATACACTAAATAAATACACTATACACTATAAATAGACTATGTAAATACACACAAAACAACTGAAGGAGAAGACAGGAGGTTGGAAAAAATATGTTTAAAAGAGGCACAGCCTGGAATAAAGGAATACCACTCCACACACACAGCCTGGAATAAAGGAATATCACTTCAAACAGCCTGGAATAAACACAGTAAATTTCGCAGAGTAAATTTTAATCAAACTGAGTACATTTTACTCAAACTGAGTAAAATTTTTATTTCAGTTTGAGTAAAATGTACTCAGTTTGAGTAAAATTTACTCTGCAAAATTTACTGTGAAGGAATATCACTTCACACACACGGCAAGCTAAAACCAAGTACCTCATTTCACTACAGTGTGTGTTCCTGGTAAAGAAAGACTTGCACGGCTGAAACGGATACGAGTTAAAAACTGAGGTCAAAATGTAATCGGTTATTAGGTTGTTACCCTGATTTACATTATGACTATGAACACATACAGTAGCACAGATCAAAATCAACCTCATAACCAAACACGACAGGTGAGTTAGTATGTTAACTCAGATGTTAAAGGAACACGCCAACACTGCACGTTAGCCTAGCTTAGCACAATGCATGGAAGTGGACATTGCCAGTCCAACTCCTCTCCCGAAGGCTAACTGGCACTGTCCGCTTCCATTCATTGTGCTAAGCTAGGCTAACGTGCAGCCAGATAGCTTTCTACTGAATACACAAAGAGGAAACTGGTATCTATCTTCTGTCTCTCTCTGGAGAAGACGGTAAGCTAATTTCACCAAATGTTGGTGTGTTCCTTTAAGCGGCAGCATTAGCATCGCGGTCGCATTGAAAGCTGGATGTTTTCTCTTTACCTTGATGTCCCTGATGAGCTGCTGGGTGGGTGTCTCGATGGGGACCTTGCTGTCTATGGCCCCCTGTATGGCCGACGACCAGCGCATGGCTTCGTTCAGCATCTTGGTGTAGAGGCGGTACGAGTGTTTACGCCCATGGACTATTATGTTCCAGTAACCTGTAGACGAGGTAAAGCAAACGAGGAATAGAGAGGAACAATAAGAGGACTTGGCAAAGCTGTAGTATGTATGTGTATGTATGTATATATAAATGTATATATATGCATATGTAGATATATAGTTGTTGTATAAAAAATGGCTAGAGGAACTTTACAGGGTAACATACAGTTTGGCACATATTAATAAGGTATTATTAAAAAATGTATTGTTAAACTAAGTTCATTTTCAATATAAGTCTAGTAATGTATGAATTAGTAAATAAAATATAGTATATTCTGATGAGTAAATAGGCGTGGGATTAAATAAGTGTATGCTTCTTCCCACTCCATTTCAAATATGTAAATGAAAAAAAATTTGTTCGACTTTTTTGTTTGTTCTTTGTTATTTTTTATATACATTTATTATTTGAACGGCTTAAGGCTATATATGTACTTGATGTTTGTTTGTTATGTTGCATATTTTAAATAAACTTCAATCAAATAAAAAATTAAAAATCTGGTCTCTCTCCAATAACCCATGGCTGCTTCATTTCTAGATATGAGTAGAAATATACACGTTCTTCCTAAAATGTGTAAGGAAGACGTATTTCTCACTGCCAGTGTCAATAAGGACCAGAAAGTCTTATTTCAACCAGAAAACATCTATACTTTAACAAATGTAATATTCATGATAAAACAGGTAGTGTGCTTTACATGGATCACTTCCTCAGATGTGTGACTGAGGAAGTGATCAAACAAATGCATGCAGACGTGTGTATATGTACTATCTATGTACCTATCCTACCTGTACCATATTATCTATGTACATATCCTACCTGTACCATATTATCTATGTACCTATCCTACCTGTACCATATTATCTATGTACCTATCCTACCTGTACCATATTATCTATGTACCTATCCTACCTGTACACTATTATCTATGTACCTATCCTACCTGTACCATATTATCTATGTACCTATCCTACCTGTACCATATTATCTATGTACCTATCCTACCTGTACCATATTATCTACCGTAATTCCTCTAATAGTAACCGGGTCTCAAATACAAACCGGGTCTCTATTAATGGCCGGGTGCGCTCTTGAGCTAAGCAATTATAAGCCGGCCTCCTAATACAAGCCGGGTTACTAATATACTGAGCTGCATACTGAGCTAGTTACTTGATTTCACTTTGAAAACGTTGAAATGACCAGTGACCACCTGTAATTGCACTGTTTACTATTTCATACAGTACTTGGTTTCAATAAATGAACCCAGTACATTTTACTGGGTTCAAACTGACACAAAATGTTGATTTATTCATTATGATCCGTTTGAAAATGTGAAATATAGGCCTCCCTCTTATACAGGCCTCCTCCTAATACAAGCCTGGTACCCGCTACAGTTGAAACAAATACAAGCCGGGGTTACTATTAGAGGAATTACGGTATGTACCTATCCTACCTGTACCATATTATCTATGTACCTATCCTACGTGTACCATATTATCTATGTAGCTATCCTACCTGTACCATATTATCTATGTAGCTATCCTACCTGTACCATATTATCTATGTAGCTATCTTACCTGTAACATATTATCTATGTACCTATCTTACCTGTACCCCCCCCCCCCCCCCCTATGCTGCTATGACACTTTAATTTCCCCAAGGGGTTTAATAATTTGACTTGATTTGACTCGACTAAGACACCAACCAACCCACCAACCAGCCAAATCAACCAACCCAATAGACCTGTTGTTCACTGTATATACAGTATACGTCAGACTCAGTGTGCCTGCGCATCAAGAGGGCAAAAGGAGCGTAATCCTGGTCAGAACAACGGGGCAGACTACAATATATTTGCATTTCTTAGCCATGCTAGCGATCTAAACAATCAATCCATGCCAAACGCTAGATGTGTAAAAGGTGAAAGACTCGCACTCACAGCCACGCTGCTGATTTGACTAAATGACATCCAGCCGTTTTTTGTTTTAAACAACCTTTAGTTAGGGGGGAGTGTCATGGTTTCTCCATGGAGCCCCCGTCGTACTTTTTTTAGCGCAGCAGCTCGCGCAGGTAAATGGGGCAACTTAAGTTAAGTTGGTGTTGCCGATTGGCTCGAATCGAATCGGCGGTATGTTTGTATACAGCGAACAGGTCTATAGAACCACGGAGTGGTGGTGATTAAAAACGGCCTCATAAACAGCATTCCCATAGTACTGACCGGTGTCTTTGAAGACCTTGTCGTCGGGCTGCACCACGGAGCAGAGGCTGTTGAGGACCAGGGTCCCCAGCTTGGTGGCGTTGCGCTCGGAGGACTTGTAGTAGTCCAGAGAGTTCGTGGTCAGGACGAACCAGCGCTTCTTGAGCTTCAGAGAGCTGGTCTTGGCCCCCGCCTTCATCTCTTTGTGCAGCCAGCCTGGGGGGGAGACAAACATTCATTCATTCATTCATTCAACTTTTATTTAGTCTTGAATGGTAAATGGTAGGGATGTTCGATGTTGGCTTTTTTACCGATATCCGATATACCGATATTGTCAAACTCTTGATTTCCGATACCGATATCAACCGATACCAATATATGCGGCTGAATTTTTTTCTTTCATTTCAGATAATGATTGAAGAAGTGCGTCTTTAGTCGATGGCGAAAGATTGGACGGGTTTCGGCTGTCCTAACTGGGGTGGGAAGTTTGTTCCACCATTGTGGGGCAAGGACCGAGAAGGCGACTTCTAGGCGATATTCTTTCTATAAATGATAGTAGCCAGGCAGCCACACAGCCTGACGTCATACAAAGGCAGTCAGCGTCGTCGTTACTGACTGACCTCTGACTAGGAACTCCTGTCCGTCGACCCTGGAGTCTCCCTTGGGTTTCTGGAGCAGCCCGATCCAGTGATGCATCTCCTCTGGCAGGTCGGCGTTGCAGTGGATCACCCTGTTAGCTGTGATGATCACAAAGGAGTTCGGCCTGTGGACCAAAACAACAACAGACGCATTTGTTTATTTGTTTGTTTATTGTTATTTGCACTTAAAAACATACAAGTCAAAGAAGAACAGTTAAAATGTGCAGGAAAGGTCAAAAAGCCCAAGGGCTTATAAGCGACCTCCCCTCTTAAACCTATATAGCAGTGGTCACCAACCTTTTTAAGCCCAAGATCACTTTATTTTTTTTGGTGAAGGCAAGATCTACCTATTGAAGCATTGAGAGAAAAAGACAGCCAAGATTGTACTTTAAACTAAATGACTTTTATTTGCCTGTATTCTAATTACATGCAATGCTTTGGGTCCAACATTAAAACGTCAAAGTAGAACTATTATGTACTTTCTCAGTCAGTGCTAAGTGCAGTCATCTTATGCAGCATCACTTTTCACATCAAAACAAAAGTAGAACTGTAATGTGGACTTTCTCATATTATTAACATTGACAAACATATTTACAATTAGCATTTTATAAACTAGAACTGTAATGTGTACTTTCTCAGTCAGTGCTAAGTGCAGTCAGTGCTAAGTGCAGACAGTGCTAAGTGCAGCATCATTTTCAGGTCAAAACAAAAGTAGAACTGTATGTGTACTTTCTCAGTCAGTGCTAAGTGCAGCATCACTTTTCACATCAAAACAAAAGTAGAACTGTAATGTTTTTTATTTTTTTTATTTTTTATTTTCAGGGAAAGATCTACAGGGACAGTCTCAAAGATCGACCAGTCGATCAAGATCGACGGGTTGGTGACCACTGCTATATAGGATAACTACACAGAACCCCCCCCCCCCCCACATTATGCACAAGCATATCCTTCTCTCATACACACAGATACATACAATACAGCATTATACAACAATTATAATGGTGGGAAAAATACACATGGGTACTACAGACTGCAGGATCTGTAGTTCTTTTTTAAGCTTGCTTTTAAATGCATTTAAAGTGGAACATGTTTCTGTTAGATTTTGTATATCATTCCACATCACTGCACCTTGATAAACAAATGAGAATTTGGCAACAGAGGTCCTACAGAAAGGAACGCAGACCTTGGGCTTGTTACAGAATTTAGTAACAGACAACAGACACATGGGCTTGTTACAGACTTTAGTAACAGACAACAGACACATGGGCTTGTTACAGACTTTAGTAACAGACAACAGACACATGGGCTTGTTACAGGCTTTAAAACAACAACAGACACATGGGCTTGTTACAGGCTTTAGTAACAAATGGGCTTAAAGCAATTGTTTTAAGAAATCCAGGTTTAAATGACTGGCGTGGGCAGGATAGACTGTATGTATACGCTGATGACAGCTTTTCCACTGCCGATAGCGATTCTAAGTTCTAAATAATGTTGTTTCTCCATTCATGATTTTCCTTCAGAAAAATGTCCGTTTGTTTCTACGATCTGCCTCTGACTCAGTCTACTCTGCATTTGGGTCCACTTCTGCAACTCCAAGTTACTTAAACCATTACTTTAGGGTTATTGGACAGAACGTGACTGAGATATATCATCCATTTTCTCCATTAGAGAACATTTTTAGTATTTTTTATGAAATTCAAGTGTCTTTGCTTTGATTTATGACATCATGTATCACATGGGCATTGCATGGTATTAGGGTTTTAGTATTAGATCAAATGTTCCCGATATCGACACAACAAACAACAGACACATGGGCTTGTTACAGGCTTTAGTAACAAATGGGCTTAAAGCAATTGTTTTAAGAAATCCAGGTTTAAATGACTGGCGTGGGCAGGATAGACTGTATGTATACGCTGATGACAGCTTTTCCACTGCCGATAGCGATTCTAAGTTCTAAATAATGTTGTTTCTCCATTCATGATTTTCCTTCAGAAAAATGTCAGTTTGTTTCTACGATCTGCCTCTGACTCAGTCTACTCTGCATTTGGGTCCACTTCTGCAACTCCAAGTTACTTAAACCATTACTTTAGGGTTATTGGACAGAACGTGACTGAGATATATCATCCATTTTCTCCATTAGAGAACATTTTTAGTATTTTTTATGAAATTCAAGTGTCTTTGCTTTGATTTATGACATCATGTATCATGCATGGTATTAGGGTTTTAGTATTAGATCAAATGTTCCCGATATCGACACCATATTGTAACTGCCTATCCCATTACCAGTATCGCTCTATCACTACTATGGATCTTCTCTCACCTGTCAGGATTATCCGATGCACAGACAGAATCAATCAAGCCCACGTCCAGCGTTCCCTGGGGAGGAAGGAGCGACAGATTAATGCAATATCACTCCTACATGATACAGTTACATACAGTCAGTGTTGTAGTCGAGTCTCGAGTGCCCAGTATTCGAGTCCAAGTCCAAGTCATCAGTGCTCAAATCCAAGTCGAGTCACGAGTCCTGAAAATCAGTCCAGGATTCGCACTCGAGTACTACAACACTGCATACGGTTACATCTCTCTACAAGAACTCATAATAAAACAAGTACGCCAGAGTGCTTTACTTTGCTACACTATGAATTAGTCAACTGTTCCAGTTGAAATTGGAGGTGAAAGTGGGGCCAGGGGCACAATGAGGTCTGTGAGAGCACTTTCACACTAACCACAGCATAATGAGGTCTGTGGGAGCACTTTCACACTAGCCACTGCATAATGAGGTCTGTGGGAGCACTTTCACACTAACCACTGCATAATGAGGTCTGTGGGAGCACTTTCACACTAACCACTGCATAATGAGGTCTGTGGGAGCACTTTCACACTAACCACTGCATAATGAGGTCTGTGGGAGCACTTTCACACTAACCACTGCATAATGAGGTCTGTGGGAGCACTTTAACACTAACCACTGCATAATGCGGTCTGTGGGAGCACTTTAACACTAACCACTGCATAATGAGGTCTGTGGGAGCACTTTAACACTATAACCACTGCATAATGAGGTCTGGGAGCACTTTAACACTATAACCATTGCATAATGAGGTCTGTGAGAGCACTTTAACAATATAACCACTGCATAATGAGGTCTGTGAGAGCACTTTAACACTAACCACTGCATAGTGAGGTCTGTGAGAGCACTTTAACACTAACCACTGCATAATGAGGTCTGTGAGAGCACTTTCACACTAACCACTGCATAATGAGGTCTGTGGGAGCACTTTCACACTAACCACTGCATAATGAGGTCTGTGGGAGCACTTTAACACTAACCACTGCATAATGAGGTCTGTGGGAGCACTTTCACACTAACCACTGCATAATGAGGTCTGTGGGAGCACTTTAACACTATAACCACTGCATAATGAGGTCTGTGGGAGCACTTTAACACTATAACCACTGCATAATGAGGTCTGGGAGCACTTTAACACTATAACCATTGCACAATGAGGTCTGTGAGAGCACTTTAACACTAACCACTGCATAATGAGGTCTGTGAGAGCACTTTAACACTAACCACTGCATAATGAGGTCCGTGAGAGCACTTTAACACTAACCACTGCATAATGAGGTCTGTGAGAGCACTTTAACAATATAACCACTGCATAATGAGGTCTGTGAGAGCACTTTAACACTAACCACTGCATAATGAGGTCTGTGAGAGCACTTTAACAATATAACCACTGCATAATGAGGTCTGTGGGAGCACTTTCACACTAACCACTGCATAATGAGGTCCGTGAGAGCACTTTAACACTATAACCACTGCATAATGAGGTCTGTGAGAGCACTTTAACACTAACCACTGCATAATGAGGTCTGTGAGAGCACTTTCACACTAACCACTGCATAATGAGGTCCGTGAGAGCACTTTAACAATATAACCACTGCATAATGAGGTCTGTGAGAGCACTTTAACACTAACCACTGCATAATGAGGTCCGTGAGAGCACTTTCACACTAACCACTGCATAATGAGGTCTGTGGGAGCACTTTCACACTAACCACTGCATAATGAGGTCTGTGGGAGCACTTTAACAATATAACCACTGCATAATGAGGTCTGTGAGAGCACTTTAACACTAACCACTGCATAATGAGGTCCGTGAGAGCACTTTAACACTAACCACTGCATAATGAGGTCTGTGAGAGCACTTTAACAATATAACCACTGCATAATGAGGTCTGTGAGAGCACATTAACACTAACCACTGCATAATGAGGTCTGTGAGAGCACTTTAACAATATAACCACTGCATAATGAGGTCTGTGGGAGCACTTTCACACTAACCACTGCATAATGAGGTCCGTGAGAGCACTTTAACACTATAACCACTGCATAATGAGGTCTGTGAGAGCACTTTAACACTATAACCACTGCATAATGAGGTCTGTGAGAGCACTTTAACACTATAACCACTGCATAATGAGGTCTGGGAGCACTTTAACACTATAACCATTGCATAATGAGGTCTGTGAGAGCACTTTAACAATATAACCACTGCATAATGAGGTCCGTGAGAGCACTTTAACACTAACCACTGCATAATGAGGTCTGTGAGAGCACTTTAACACTAACCACTGCATAATGAGGTCCGTGAGAGCACTTTAACACTAACCACTGCATAATGAGGTCCGTGAGAGCACTTTAACACTAACCACTGCATAATGAGGTCTGTGAGAGCACTTTAACACTAACCACTGCATAATGAGGTCTGTGAGAGCACTTTAACAATATAACCACTGCATAATGAGGTCCGTGAGAGCACTTTAACACTAACCACTGCATAGTGAGGTATGTGAGAGCACTTTCACACTAACCACTGCATTATGAGGTCTGTGGGAGCACTTTAACACTAACCACTGCATAATGAGGTCCATGAGAGCACTTTAACACTAACCACTGCATAGTGAGGTATGTGAGAGCACTTTAACACTAACCACTGCATAATGAGGTCTGTGAGCACTTTAACACTAACCACTGCATAATGAGGTATGTGAGAGCACTTTAACACTAACCACTGCATAGTGAGGTCTGTGAGAGCACTTTCACACTAACCACTGCATAATGAGGTCTGTTTCGCCTGTTTTATTGCAACACTACTATCACCTCACATCTAAGAAGGGAGATCCCCCCTTGAACGGCCCTTCTAAGGTTTCTCTCCTCCACATTGCCTGTGGTGCATTTTTTCCTATTGCTAGGTTTTAGTGAGTTTTTCCTTACCTTCGCGTGGGGTATGTATGGGAGTGTTGCATTCATTTCTTTTAAATGTAAATGTCTCTTCTTGACTTGTTTAAAGGAGACGTGTCTGGCCCATGGGGACATTAACGTGTGTTGTCGGGCCTTAACCACTGCACAATGAGGTCTGTGAGAGCACTTTAGGCTAGCCCTACATGCATCATCAAAGCGCATGTAGGTGTTTTTATGCTCTGTACCATTATTACTATCTAAATTCTAAAATGTAATACATTGTGGAATATTACTGTAATGAGCTGTATGTGTATGATCCAAGAGTCCTATGATCCTCATAGGAGCATAACAGAAAAAAGCATTCCATGTGAAGGTAGTCTGTATTTTTGCATGTCAACTAATAAAGACACTTGAACTTGAACTTGAACCAACCACTGCATTCTTGGGGTTGGCCTGCTCGTGGTTCATCTCCAGCAGCTGCTCCGGGCTGGCGCTGTGCACCCGACTCAGCACGTTGAACCAGCCGCTGCGGAGACACAAGAGTTCAGGAAGAGGAGGGTTAATGAGCGTCAAGGCGGATTTACACCATGAAGTTCCACCAGGGGCCACAAGGGGGATTTACACCATGAAGTTCCACCAGGGGCCACAAGGGGGATTTACACCATGAAGTTCCACCAGGGGCCACACAGGAGATTTACACCATGAAGTTCCACCAGGGGCCACACGGGAGATTTACACCATGAAGTTCCACCAGAGACCACAAGGGGGATTTACACCATAAAGTTCCACCAGGGACCACAAGGGGGATTTACACCATGAAGTTTCACCTGAGGACCACAATGGGGTTAGACCAGGGGTCAGCAACCTTTTTGACATGGAGTGCCTGTTTGAAATATAGTTGTAACTAGTGTGCCTCAACAATATTCCATGCATCGTAATAATTTTTTCTCATAATCAGGTCTTTTTAATGATAATTTTTACACTATTACATCATTATTGTTATTGTTATTATTAACAATATTATTATGATGGTTGTATCAACCCTAAATCTGAGTTGGGGGGGGGGGGAATGCAATGCAGACAAACAGCTGCATACAGTGCGACCATTTCACTCACATTTGCCCATTCATTTTTGGACACATCACACACCACCGGTGTGTGTACTGTACGTGTGCTGTCATAGCTCCACCTACATGCCTAATGGAGAACACCAGGAGAACACCAGGATGTGAATGGAGGGTGAATGTGAGGTATATCGTGTAAATACGTTTTGATTGATCGCAAGACTACACTGTAAAAAACTGAAAAATAAGTACACAACCACATTATTTCAACCTAATAAAACTATGTTTATTGTCATTGTTTTAAGAACACAAGTTGACTTGGTAATACTCACATTTTGAGTAAAAAAATGGCTTTTAACATGTGCAATGTTCAATGAAATAGAAAAATAAATAATAAAATTTGTTGATTAATCCCACTGGTCACAATGGTGACCGTAATACTGTTTTTGTTATAAGGCTCTGCAAATGTTACTGAATGATGTAGCAATGTATTTCCAGCTAAATTGAAATAATAAACAAATAAAGGGTCTCAATTAAATATGTGGTAGTAAAAATAATCTGTGGGAGGATTTCAACAAGATAAATGCGACAACAGTGCAAAATATTTCACTATAATATTTCAAAAAAAAAAATATATATATAATATTTTTTTGTTTTTTTTTAATGCTGCCCCCTGTGCCTATGCAAATGCCCCCGCGTGCCTATGCAGGCACACGTGCCTAGGGTTGCCTACCCCTGGGTTAGACCATGACGTTCCACCTGAGGACCACAAAGGGGATTACACTATGAAGTTCCACCAGGGACCACAAGGGGGATTTACACCATGAAGTTCCACCAGGGGCCACACGGGAGATTTACACCATGAAGTTCCACCAGGGACCACAAGGGGGATTTACACCATGAAGTTCCACCAGGGACCACAAGGGGATTTACACCATGAAGTTCCCTTGAGGACCACAAGGGGATCTACACCATGAAGTTCCCTTGAGGACCACGAGGGGAATTACACCATGAAGTTCCCTTGAGGACCACAAGGGGAATTACACCATGAAGTTCCCCTGAGGACCACAAGGGGGAACCTGTGCATTATTTTCACAGTGAGGCAGGAGTAAAGAGAGAACTAAGCCACTGCTCTACTGTTGTTTCTTCATGAACGGTGATGCAGTGGTGAAAATACAAGGTGGATAAACTATGGGCTTAAGTTGACGGTCACAGTGACACCAATTATTACCAATATACTGTACAAGAAAATATATTTATTTCGTTAAGATTCCTCAAAAAAAACCTATTTCCATGGTAACCTGCATCGATCTGAAACGACTTACTATAATCTATATATATATATATAGTATATATATATAGATTATATATATAGTAAGTCGTTTCAGATCGATGCAGGTTACCATGGAAATAGGTTTTTTTGAGGAATCTTAACGAAATAATCTATTATCTATATATATATATATATATATATTAATTGAGTGTCCCGCCGGTTCCGAAGCGTTTACTTTGAAAAAATTTGAGTGTTCAAAGCAGGCCCGGAATACTGCAGCTAGGAATAATGGAATAGGACTCCGGTTCTATTTTGTGGGTTTTTCTCTGAACTGGCGCCATGATTAAGAGGGACGGCCGGGGGCATTCGTATTGTGCCGCTAGACTACATGTGAATGAGTCAAAGTTGCGGGACGCCCAGATGTACCCACGGTAGAAAGCTCGCGTGGAGCCTATAATAGGCTCACTATATATATACAGCGTTTTAAAAATCAAGCGAAATTTTCAGGGTCGCAAACCGACCTTTTCCCCTCGTTTTCGATGATGGAAGTGATTTAGGAAAAGCTTCGGCACGCCGAGAGGTACCCGTGGATTTAATCTCACGATATATATATATTAGCCTTTATTTAACCAGGTTTGTCCCAATTGAGATCCAGGATCTCTTTTACAAGGGAGACCTGGCCAAGTATAGCAGCAAAACAAAGTTTCAAAATATAGACATAGACATTACAGATAAAAGTAACATTACAAAATGGTCAGATAAAACATTTGCACACAGAAAACGTGGTTAAAATAAGCTTCACCATCAGCCTTAAATACATTCAGTGTTACCAAGCTTTGAATCTTCAGATCGGACTGGAGATTGTTCCATGCAGTAGGTGCGGAAAACCTAAAAGCTTTCTTTCCCATTTCTGTTCGGGACATTCATATACTATGAATTAAAATCATAAAAGATTAATATGGTCTCATGAAAGTGGGTAAACGCCGGGTCCTGGTTTCTGTACCTTGCGTCTTCGGGGGACTCAGCGTAGATGTGGTAGGTCCTCTCCTCGGTCACAACGTTCAGCGCATTCTCCTTCTCGTGGTTGTCCACGATCTCCCTATAGGATGGCAGACAGGAAACCACCATTTAATGGAGTGATATATATATATATATATATATATATATATATATATATATATATATATATATATATGTGTGTGTTGCTCATCTGCTATAGTAGACATTTTCCATTAATTCTTTCCCAAGCTATTCTTTCCATGTTCCAGGAAGTCATTCAGTCATTGCCTGAGATGGTGAAAAAGAAAACATTTAGTGGAGTCATTTTCTCCTAAACCCATAACATAAACTCTCTTAAACCAGGGTGAATAGTGATCTGAACATGACTGCCCATAACATAAACTCTCTTAAACCAGGGTGAATAGTGATCTGAACATGACTGCCCATAACATAAACTCTCTAAAACCAGGGTGAATAGTGATCGGAACATGAAATAAAACAAGTTAACGCTGGGAAAATATTCACAAATGTCAGTAGAATTCCCCTTTACTTGCTTCTCTAAAAGCAAGTCGACAGGAAGTCACTTAGCACAAGCAGTTCATAGTCAACCAAAGTGATAGTAAACAGAAACAATAGCCCCATGTAACAAAGTCTAAATGAATGTCCCGGCTAAAGACTCCTCTCGTCTCCCTGGCCTTTGACCAGAGCTGAGCCTGCCTCCTAGGTCGCTACTTTTAGACATTTTATGCCTTATTTTTGTAATCTGCTGCACTTTTCTTTCTTTTATTCTTTCTTTCTATCTGAACCCCTGCACTTTTTTGTATTTGCACTTTTTGCGCTATTATATTTAGTATATGTATTGCATATGTATTTTTTGCTCTATGCTTTTATCTGTGAAGCACTTTGGTACAGTCACACCTGTTGTAAATGTGTTATATAAATAAAGTTGATTATGATTATGATTAAAGTTGAATGATGCATGTTAAATACAGAAGCAACCCTGTTTCTTGTACGTAGTCATCTGAAAACAGGGTAAAATAGTAATCTGTTGACTCTTTTGACATCTGTTTATAATATTGCATTACAGTGTTTTATTCTGTGGTCTATATAAAAATAAATAACAATAACAAAGAATCGCAATGGAATGAGACGAAGTCGAGTTTAAAAACGAAACGCCGCTTGTCACGCAATGAAATTAAATCAAGAATGTGCAAGTTCAACGCTTTAGTTTTTTTTTCAAAGTCGGTCAGAGGGAAGCGACAGTTGTGATTGGAGGATCGAGCGAAGGGGGGCGGGGTTTGGGATCTTACTTGGCCGAGCGGATATCAATGGTTCCCTTCAGCTTCTCCTCGCTGTCGTTCTCAAAGTACATCAGCTTGTTCTCCCTGAGGACGAACCAGCGCATCTTCCAGTTGCGCCTCGACAGGGTGGACATCCCGCCCCCTTTTTTGTACAACCAACCGGATTTCAGAGACTCCTGCTTGGCTCGGAACCACATGAACGTCTCGTCCTTCAGTACGCACCATCGCCTCCGCCAGGGGATCATCAGACCACCTGCGCGGGGGGGGGGGGGGGGGGGGGGATGTGGGGGGGGAGGGAGAGGGAGAGAGAGAGAGAGAGAGGAGAGAGAGACAGAGAGAGGTGGGGGGGGAGAGAGAGAGACAGAGAGAGAGAGAGAGAGAGAGAGAGAGAGAGAGAGAGAGAGAGAGAGGGAGAGAGAGGGAGAGAGAGAGACAGAGAGGTGGGGGGGAGAGAGAGACAGAGAGAGAGAGAGAGAGAGAGAGAGAGAGAGAGAGAGAGATAGAGAGAGAGAGTGAGACCACAGTCAGATCACTGCATACATGAAGAGAACTGAGTCCCTCAAAAATCCCCCTACACAGCCCAGTAAACTACACAACATCCCCAAATACTACAGATGGTCCCAGAACAGCATGCAGGACTACCAGAAAGCCATCACCAGTGATGGGACACAATCACTGTTAGATACGTTCCTAGCCACGCCATACTCTAACAGTGTCGAAGGAGTCAACCTAGCTGTAGAACACATCAATTATATATTTGAAAGAACCGCAATAAAGTCCAAATTAAAATTATCAGGTAACAAATAGAGAAAAACTAAAAAGGACCACTGGTTTGACAAAGAATGTAAAGTTCTTAGAACACAGCTAAGAAGAATATCAAACCAGAAACACATAAACCCACAAAATGACACCTTACGCCTCCAATACTGTGAATCACTGAAACACTACAAAAAGACCATCAGAACTAAAAGGAACAATCACGTAAATAAACAATTATGCAAAATAGAGGACTCTATAAGCTCTAACTCCTTCTGGGACCACTGGAACTCATTGAATAAAGATAAGCCGGAAGAAATGGCTATCCAAGATGGGGATGTTTGGACAAACCACTTCACATCACTCTTTACAACTGTACCCTTGAATACAAAAACGGAAACCAGCCAGATATGTGAAAAATTACAAAAATGGGAAGATATCATAAAAGATAATCAAAACCCTCTAGACTTCCCAATCACAGAACAAGAGCTGAAATCAAAACTCCAGTGCCTTAACGCTAGAAAGGCCTGTGGTACAGATGGCATATTAAATGAAATGATTAAACACAGCTCTGAAAAATTCCAATTGGCTATTTTAAAATTATTCAATTTGACACTAAATTTAGGCTATTTTCCTGATGTCTGGAATGAAGGACTCATAACCCCAATATTCAAGAGTGGAGATAAACATGACACAAAAAACTATAGGGGTATCTGTGTGACGAGTAATTTGGGCAAACTTCTATGTAGTATCATCAACACCAGACTCATAGAATTCCTTACGGAACACAGCGTTCTAAGTAAAAGCCAAATCGGATTCTTACCAAATGATCGTACCTCTGACCATATATACACTCTTAAAACCCTAATTGACATTCACGTAAAACAGAACAAAAACAAAATATATTCCTGCTTTGTCGATTTCGAAAAAGCTTTTGATTCAATTTGGCACAAAGGTCTTTTCTTCAAAATTCTAGAAAGTGGTGTTGGAGGAAATACATATGACTTGATCAAATCCATGTACACAAAAAACAGATGTGCTGTTAGAATTGGCAATAAAAGAACACATTTCTTCACCCAGGGTCGCGGAGTCCGCCAGGGGTGCAATTTAAGCCCAACATTGTTTAATATATATATATATAAATGAATTAGCAAAGTTATTAGAACTTTCCACTGCACCCGGTCTGATTCTGCACGATACCAATGTAAAATTACTGATGTATGCAGATGATCTGGTTCTGCTGTCAGCCACTAAAGAGGGTCTACAACAGAACCTAGACATCCTCCACCAGTTCTGCCAGACATGGTCCCTGAACGTAAACATGAAGAAGACTAAAGTCATGATCTTTCAAAGGAGACACGAGTCTCACAGTTCACATAATACATTTAAATTAGGCACACACATATTAGAAAACATAAAAAGCTACCCATATTTGGGATTGAAAATAAATCATAATGGTAACTTCAATATGGCTGTGAATGAACTGAAGGAGAAGGGAAGAAGGGCTTTTTATGCCATCAAAAGGAAAATTCCAATTGACATCCCAATTAGGACCTGGCTCAAAATTCTAAATTCTGTAATAAATCCAATAATATTATATGGCAGCGAAGTGTGGGGTCCATTAACTAACCAAGATTTACCAAAATGGGAAAAACACCCATTAGAAGTACTGCATGCAGAATTGTGCAAAAACCTACTTAAGGTCCACAGACACACTGCCAATAATGCATGCAGGGCTGAACTTGGCCAATACCCCCTAATCATTCAAATTCAAAAGCGAGCCATCAAATTTTACACACACCTCCAATCAAATGACCCCCACTCCTACCACTACAAAGCCCTTCAGAGCCAAGAGATGAACCCAGATAAGAGTCCCCTCTCCCAGCTAGTCAGAAATCTCTGCCCACAAACGCTTCAGGACAGATACCAAGAAATCTGGCCCAACAAAATAATCTCAAAACAAAAAGAAAATTATATAGAATATTGGAACAAATCAACCAAATCTCAAAGTAAATTAGAATTCTACTTGACCCTAAACAGAGAGTACACGGTGGCAGAATACCTGACTACTGTGAATGAGATAAAATTAAGAAAAACATTGACACGGTACAGACTGAGTGGACATAGTCTAGCCATTGAAACAGCCGTCACAGGCAGAACTGGCTGCCCAGAGAGGCCAGGCTGTGTTCACTTTGCCATCAGGGGGACATTGAGACAGAACCTCACTTCCTGCTATACTGTGAGAAATACAAGGATCTAAGAGAAGTCTTCTTTGATAAAATAAACAAAATTGACGCACAGTTTATCCATCTCCCTGATCACCAAAATCTGCTATACATGTGTGGGGAGAAAAGTCAGTGTACAGCATTAGCTGCAAAATATGTAGACGGTTGTCACAAAATACGAGAACAAGCCCTGTAAATGTATCTGAGTGGCCACACTTGAAAAATGACTACCCGATCGAGTGACTATTTTGTAAATTAATATGTTTCTTGTTGATTGTCCTTACTGTTATTACTAATATTATGATATTTTATTGCTTAATATATATGTTATTGTTTGTATGTTGAACTTGCTTTGGCAATAAGTATGTTAATATTTCATGCCAATAAAGCCTATTTGAATTGAATTGAATTGAGAGAGAGAGAGGGGAGAGAGAGAGAGATAGAGAGAGAGGTGGGGGGAGAGAGAGAGAGACATAGAGACAGATACATACAGATAGAGGGGGGAGAGAGAGAGGGAGAGAGATACAGAGAGAGAGAGGGGGGGAGGGAGAGATATATATAGATAGATAGAGAGAGAGACAGAGAGAAATATTATATATATAGAGAGAGACAGAGATAGAGAGAGAGATATATAGAGAGAGAGAGAGAGAGAGAGAGAGAGAGAGAGAGAGAGAGAGAGAGAGAGAGAGAGAGAGAGAGAGAGAGAGAGAGAGAGAGAGAGAGAGAGAGAGAGAGAGGGGATAGAGAGACATAGAGACAGAGAGACAGAGAGACATATAGATAGATAGATAGATAGATAGATAGATAGATAGATAGATAGATAGATAGATAGATAGACAGACACAGACAGACAGACAGACAGACAGACAGACAGACAGACAGACAGACAGACAGACAGACAGACAGAGACAGACAGACAGACAGACAGACAGACAGACAGACAGACAGACAGACAGACAGACAGACAGACAGACAGACAGACAGACAGACAGAGATTATTAGAATTTGTCAACGTTGTCAACTGTGATGTACTGGAATTTGTCAGGGGAAAATAGTCCATCAAAACAACTAGCAGCAGCACTTGGACGAGACAGGACCACAAGACATGACTAAACGAAAAGGAAACCACAGCGCTGTGCTCCGCTGTGCGTCAACCGTCGGCATGTCTGCTGGGCAGTGACTTTGCAGAGCGACTCGCCCTTCATAGAGGGAGGTGTAGTGGTGGTTACGTCATTGTCGTTTCCTACGCGGTCCACCTCACTCGAAATTGCAATGTATTTCCAATGGACACATTTCTAAATCTCGTCTCGTTTAAAACAAATAAAGCATGAACATTGGCACGGTGTACCTTTCGGTGTGTATTCATCCACAAGCTATGGCTCAACATGAAACAATTAGCAATTAATCGTAAAAGTAGCAAAATAACTATGTTTTTTACATTTTTGTTCACTCAGGAACTACACTTCACTTTGGAGCTTGACTGAACGACAGACGTTCTACTGGTAGGTATTATATAACACATTTTATTTCCACCAAAAATGCTTAAACAATAATGTTAGTGATAGAAGGGAACTCATTTTGTGCAAAAAATGGAAAGCTTGCCAATGTTCACGAGGCCGAATTATTACAATAGTCGATAATACATTTTCCCAATGATAAAATCCCTATACGGGTGGACCGCGCAGGAAACTAAAGTGACGTCAGACTACACCTCCCTATAGAGGTAACTGTGAAAGTAAGGGGGTCCACCTTTCAGAGCGACTGGTAACATCAGAACAAAAACAGCACCGAAATAAAATGTTCTCAAACTCACTGGCATATATAGGTCAATAGTACTCTGGAATGCTCTGCCGAAAAACATCTCATCCACAATACATACAAAAATATTAAGAGATATCTTGCAAACTTGTCAAGTATGTAACTGTTATCTGTGTATTATTTTTTATTTTTTGGATGACTGGAATGTTAATTTTATAATGTGAATTTGTATATTTATATACAAATGTATACATTTTTAATTTATGTGTTTTGTTTTATTTTTTATTCGTATTCTTTTTAATTTTTTTATTTTTTGTATCCCTCTTTCTCCGATTTTTCTCTGTTTTCTCCCCGTCCCAATTTAGTCGTTGTGCCAATTCCCCCCCTCCCCTACCTGGTTGTTGTGCGCATGTTCTCCTACTGGTCGGTACAAGGGAACCCTGAAGTATCCGCACGCTTCCTCCGACACGTGCGGCGACAGCCAGTGGCTCTCTTCTCACCTGGCAGCGAGGGCTCTCATTGGTGAAGTGTAACGCGTGGGAGGTCACGCTGCCTCCCTCAAGTCCTGCCTCCGCTGAGCAAGCGCCCAGACCTGACCTGTAGGTGTCGCTGTCCACAACGCCAGTTTCCCACCCACGGCTTCCCTCCCCCCTAACCCAGCCAAACAAGTTAGTATAGCGATCAGCCCGAGCCGCAGGCAATGCTGACTCTCCGGGAGTCGAGACCGCAGCCTCTTGCATTGGTGACGAGCGCAATCTCCGCTACGCCACCTGACCGCCCCCTTTTTATTCGTAATTTTTAGTTGTACATTTGTATTATAATAATAATAATAACTTTATTTGTATAGCACTTTTCATACAGAGGTTGCAGTTCAAAGTGCTTCACAACAGTAAAAATACAGGCATGGGTGAGCATAGCAGGGTATGGTAAATCACAGTGTTTCACATTAGGATCTAGCATCCTAATAGGCTCTCTATTCAGTAATACAAATAATAAAGTAGTTTAAAATGATTAAGTTTAAAAATAGTCTAAAAATTATAAAATAGAACGGACATACAACAACAGTAAAAAATGTAAATAGCAAGGTTATAGTAAAACGTGTGAAAAATAGTTTAAAATGATTCAGTTTAAAAATAGTCATCAGTAAGAAGTAAAAAGTGTGATAACCGACACATTAATTTGATACGCAGTGTAAAATAAGATAAAATTTGCATAGAAAAGTAGGCAGGGTAAGAATAGTGCAGGTAAGTCATTGAAATGCCTGAGCAAAGAGATAGGTTTTAAGCTGTCTTTTGAAGATGTCTAGCGAGTTGGCTTCCCTGATGTTTTGGGGTAATTTGTTCCACAGTTTTGGGGCATAGTTGATAAAGGCTGTATTACCGATCCTCTTTTGACTGTTTCCGGGAGCCTCTAGTAGTCCAGCAGCTGATGATCGCAGTGTTCTTGCTGGCGTGTAATTTATTAGAGTGTTGGTGATGTAGCTAGGTCCCTGTCCATTTAGAGCTTTGTATGTAAGGAGAAGGACCTTAAAGTCAATTCTAAATGTTACAGGAAGCCAGTGTAAAGCAGCTAAGATTGGACTAATGTGCTCTCTCCTTTTGGTTCTAGTTAGCAGTCGGGCTGCAGAGTTTTGGATTAGCTGAAGCCTCTCTGTGGTTTTCTTAGGGAGACCTGTGAAAAGTGCATTACAGTAGTCTAACCGGCTAGATATGAATGCATGAATTAGCTTCTCAGCATCGTTCTGATTAATAAATGGTCGTACTTTTGCTATATTTCTGAGATGGAAGAACGATGTTTTCGTTACTTTGCTAATATGAGAATTGAAGTTCAGTTCTGAATCTATGATAACCCAGAGACTAGTGACCTCAGATTTGATCCAAGGGGTTAGTCCTCCTAGGTTCTTTATTAACGTTTCTTTTTTAGTTTTGGGGCCGATAATTAGAATTTCAGTTTTGTTCTCATTTAGTTTCAGGAAGTTCTTACTCATCCATTTATTTATTGCCAGTAAGCAGTCTGTAATGGAGCTAATCGCTGTATCATTTGGTTCAGCAGATATGTACAGTTGTGTATCATCCGCATAGCTATGGAAATCTACATTGTTCTCTGATGATATCACCCAGCGGTAACATGTAAAGGGAGAAGAGTAAAGGACCTAAGCAACTCCCTTGTGCAACTCCATAGTTGTTGTCGTATATATCAGACATGTGCTCTCCTAGTCTAACATAGAATTTCCTCCCTCTGATGTATGTTTTGAACCAGCTTAGCACTGAGAAACCGACAAGGTTTTCAAGACGATCGATTAGAATATCGTGATCGATTGTATCAAATGCTGCACTGAGATCTAGCAGGACAAGGATGGAGATCTTATTATCGTCAGAGTTTAGCCTGAGGTCACTGATTATTTTGGTGAGGGCAGTTTCAGTGCTATTATATTTTCTGAATCCCGACTGAAATTCTTCTAAGATGTTGTTTTCTTCAAGAAAGGAATTTATTTGAACTGAAACTATCTTTTCAAGTACTTTGCTAATGAATGGTAGGTTGGATATTGGACGATAATTTGCCATTTCATTACTATCCAAGTAATTACTATTTAGTAATGGCTTTACAACTGCTGTTTTAAAGGCATCTGGGAAAATACCAGTTCTAAGGGAAGTGTTTATGATATCTAGCACAGGGCTTGAAACACTATTAAACACCTGTTTGAAGAAAGCTGTAGGTATAGGGTCAATGTCTGAGGTGGAGGAGTTATATTCTGAGACAGTTTAGCAGAGTACATCTAATGTGATGCATGTGAAACTTCTCATGGTTACATTGCACGGTTTGCTGCAATCAGCTTTATTTCCATCATGAGTAATGCTGGCCCTGATCAAGGTTATTTTGTTGTTAAAGAATAGTGCAAGTTCTTCACACTTAACCGTTGATGACTGAGGAGGTGTAGGGGCAGTGTTGAGTAGTAGATTAATAGTGGAAAAAAGGATTCTGGAGTTTCCAGCATTTTCTGTAATGATTTTAGAGAAGTAGTCTTTCCTTGCTAAGCGGGTGGTTTTATTATAAGTTGTATATATCACAGCATATGGTGGTTTTTGTTTTTCTCCATTTTCGCTCTGCTGCACGACATTTCCTTTTTTCTTTGTTGACAGCATTATAGTTCAGCCAGGGCGAGGCTCTGGTTTTTTTCTTTTTCATTTTTAGTGGGGCGACAGAATCTAATACAGATGACAGTGCATCATTGAGATTTTCTACCATTTCATTTAGAGAGCTGTCATGATTGTGTGGTTCATGTAATCTGATAAGATTAATGAACTTTGATTCAGCCTTGTCGTTTAGGAGCCTCTTTTTAACTATGATTTCTTTTTTTGTTTTAGTAAGGGTTATTTGAGTATCAAAAAATATACAGTGATGGTCGGAGACAGGTAATTCAGTTATTGAGACATTTGTTATGCTTAGCCCAGTTGTTGTTATAACTAAGTATAATGTATTTCCAAGCTTGTGAGTTGCATTTGTTATATGTTGTGTTAGGTCAAAGCTATCCAGTAGATTTTCTAGCTCTATAGTTTTGGAGTCTGTTTTCTTATTAAAATGGATGTTCAAGTCTCCATTTAGGATCACCTTATCATATCCGGTAACACATAATGAGATCAGTTCAGAGAGCTCCTGTATAAATATTGGTGAGTGTCTGGGCGGTCGGTAAATTGTGACAATAATGGTTGATTCTGTTTTGAGCTCAATGGCAAGATATTCCATCGACATGAACTCGCCTAGTTCTGTGATTCTAAACAAGAGTTTTGAGGAGAAAATTGCTGCAACTCCGCCACCCCTTCTATTTTTTCTGGGTATTTGATAAAAATTATAGTCTGGTGGAGAAGCCTCAATCATTATTGATGTAGCTGTGTCATTATTTAGCCATGTCTCTACTAGGCAAATGCAATCCAAGTTATTTTCTTTAATCAGATCATTTACTAAAATTTTTTGTATTATTCAGTGATCTGACATTTAGGAGGGCTAATTTTATTTGTTGGACTTCTTTAGAGGAGGTCTGCTTTGGCTTGACCTTGATGGCTTTGAGGTTAATAGCAGGTGAACGCATTGATGGTGTATATCTGTTATAGCTTTTACCATGCCATTGGCTGGTTAAGATTACCGGTATGTTTTGAAAGATGGCATGGTGTTTGTACTATTCATTTAATACCCTTTTTGGTGCTAGTAGACTGTCCATCTCCTCTAGTGCATGATGAGCTGATTTGATTAGCTCTCTCGGGGACATTTGATCAAGCGGGTTGCTGGTGGCCATGATGGCCTTGTCTGGGGACAGGACGCCTTGTGCTCGTGCTTGTATCATGAGTTTGATGCCCTTGGAAGTCACTAAGGCATGATGTAGGTTTGCTGCTAGAAGCCTCGAACCAAGGCGGTTTGGGAAGAATCCATTCCTCTGAAAGCGTTCAGGATTATTCCAGAACACATTAAAATTGTCAATGAAATTCAGTCCGTGTGTAAGACAGGCAGATTCTAACCATGAATTAAAATTTAGGAGTCGACTAAAGGCTTCTTGTCCTCTGCGATAGCATGCAATTGGTCCACTGATGGATACATCCTGATATTTGTCTAGTGTGTTCATTAAACAAGTGAAATCCTCTTTCAATGTCTCTGTGCCCGTTTTCCTTCGCAGGATGTCAAACGATCCAGAGTGAATGACAATTTTTGTTATGTCTGGCCCGATGAGTGTTGGAAGTATTTTGGTCAGCTCCTTCACAGATGTGTTTTCTAGACATTGATTTTCTGTGTTTGCCATTTCCACGTACCTTGTTGTGGAATCTCCAATCAATATGCAGTCTGTTTTCTGTGTGAAGTTAGTATTTTTCTTTCCAACAGTTCTGGGGCTGTTTGTTTTTGGATTAGGCCGAGTCTGCCGGTTCTCACCACAGTCTTGTGGCCTTGGTGAAATAGCCTCGCTAGCTGTACCACTAGCCTTCTCAGTAGCCGGCATGTTAATGTTAGTCTCGGCGTCGGCTACTGCAACGGTCTCGTGGCTCTGTTTTCCTCGTCGTCTCATCGTTAGCGTGTGCTCCGATGTGCCGGCTGTTAGCTTCGCCAGCATTAGCGTGAGCTCCGGCATGCCAGCTGTTTGCTTCGCTAGTATTAGCGTGAGCTCCGGTATTCCTGCTATTAGCGTCGTTAGCGTGAGCTCCGTTACGCTCGATGTTTGCTTTGTTAGCGTCGTTAGCCACGCTTCTAAGTCTCTTTGCTTTGGGTGTTGACAGGGCCGCCTGGGAGAAATGCGAGGCCCTGTGCGAGATTCTCCAAATGTTGTGAAGTAGCATATGTTTTGCCTGGAAAAAAACATCGTTATTAACAAAACATTCGGGAGGGGAAGGAAGGAAGAGTGGGGTAATGTCATCATGACATTTTCATTAATCCAAGTTACCTGCACGATGAACGCAGGGCGAAAGGCCGCGGTCTCCACGTTGACGAAAGGCCTCTCGCTGGCGGGACAAAAAGAAGCTATGGCCAGAGCCTTGTCATGGTGCAGGCCCGACTACATCTTCTGTCAAAGGGCCTGCTATTCTCAAGGCTAACTGATAGCATCAAACGAACGTTCCCAGCTGACGCTAAACAGCTAACTGGCTAACAGTTAGCTCACACAGTTAGCTACTAGTAGTATTAGCTAGACAAGCTAGTCGACCAGTTTGGCTCCAGAGATAGAAAGAGAGATAGGGTCAGGTGACTCAGATCCACGGCGGGTATATAATCATAAGTTGACTCACCATAACGCAGTATCAACGTCGTGGAAGGAGACTTTCTTGGCCCCACGGTGTAATTTCGGCGTATTGCTGCCTAACAGATTTATCTGCTCACAAGTTCTCTTCTCCTTCTTTTGAAAAGACATCCACTCGCCTCGCCAGGTTAGCTAACGCTAGTTAGCATTTAGCTAAGCTAGCTACTAGCCGACATGGCTATACCATGAAAGGCTCCGGCCATTTGTCCCGCTAGCGAGAGGCCTTTCGTCAACGTTCCTTGAATCCTTGGTGACCGACCGACTGATAATGACCGACCTCTTTCTTCGTCTTGGCTATTGGGCATAACTAAGCATAGTCAAAAGCTGCACGCGCGAAAATGTCAAACGCAGCCGACTCACGCTGCCGGCGTACTACACTGTCTGTCTACACATGATGTAAGTAAAACCACTCCCTTCGTTGAAACCAATGCTGCTGCAGAACCCCAGAGGCTGAGCTCCAATAGTGAGTATGTCTGCAGCTGCAGGACTGCAGACCCAGGAACAAGTCAGACACATTCTACAAACGTGTCTAATGTGAAATATATAAGCATATAAGCAAAACTAGATTTTAGGTCTGTGATGAAAAAGGGCCTCGCGGGAAGGGGGGCCTCGCAAAAAAATAAAAATAAAATAAAAAATAATAATAAAAAAAATTAATAAAAAATATGTTTTTTTTTTTTTTTTTTTTTTGCGAGGCCCCCCTTCCCGCGAGGCCCTGTGCGACCGCACTGCTCGCACACCCCCTGAGGCGGCCCTGGGTGTTGATATGCGTGTTTCCGAGAGTAGGTTGAAACTATTTCCTGGCGGTACCGAGGGTGAGGTCCTGGTTCGTTTATTTCTCCTTTTATCCTTGACGATGGTCCACTGCTTTGGTTTAGCTCC
>NC_140169.1:166362867-166377867 GCF_963971535.1 Notolepis coatsorum | reverse complement strand
TTGTTTTTGTTCTGTTTTACGTGAATGTCAATTAGGGTTTTAAGAGTGTATATATGGTCAGAGGTACGATAATTTGGTAAGAATCCGATTTGGCTTTTACTTAGAACGCTGTGTTCTGTAAGGAATTCTATGAGTCTGGTGTTGATGATACTACATAGAAGTTTGCCCAAATTACTCGTCACACAGATACCCCTATAGTTTTTTGGGTCATGTTTATCTCCACTCTTGAAAATTGGGGTTATGAGTCCTTCATTCCAGACATCAGGAAAATAGCCTAGATTTAGTGTCAAATTGAATAATTTTAAAATAGCCAATTGGAATTTTTCAGAGCTGTGTTTAATCATTTCATTTAATATGCCATCTGTACCACAGGCCTTTCTAGCTTTAAGGCACTGGAGTTTTGATTTCAGCTCTTGTTCTGTGATTGGGAAGTCTAAAGGGTTTTGATTATCCTTTATGGTATTTTCCCATTTTTGTAATTTTTCACATATCTGGCTGGTTTCCGTTTTTGTATTTAGGGGTACAGTTGTAAAGAGTGATGTGAAGTGGTTTGTCCAAACATCCCCATCTTGGATAGCCATTTCTTCCGGCTTATCTTTATTCAATGAGTTCCAGTGGTCCCAGAAGGAGTTAGAGCTTAGAGAGTCCTCTATTTTGCACAATTGTTTATTTACGTGATTGTTCCTTTTAATTCTGATGGTCTTTTTGTAGTGTTTCAATGATTCACAGTATTGGAGGCGTAAGGTGTCATTTTGTGGGTTTATGTGTTTCTGGTTTGATATTTTTCTTAGCTGTGTTCTAAGAGCTTTACATTCTTTGTCAAACCATTGGTCCTTTTTAGTTTTTCTCTGTTTGTTACCTGATAGTTTTAATTTGGACTTTGTTGCAGTTCTTTCGAATATATAATTGATGTGTTCTACAGCTAGGTTTACTCCTTCAACAGTGTTAGAGTATGGCATGGCTAGGAACGTATCTAACAGTGATTGTGTCTCATCACTGGCGATGGCTCTCTGGTAGTCCTGCATGCTGTTCTGGGACCATCTGTAGTATTTGGGGATGTTGTATAGTTTACTGGGCTGTGTAGGGGGATTTTTGAGAGACTCAGTTCTTTTCATGTATGCAGTGATCTGACTGTGGTCGGAGAGTGGGGTCAGGGGTTTGACTGTGAATGAACTGAAGGATACTGGATCCAGATCTGTTATCATGTAATCTACTGTGCTGCTGCCAAGGGGTGAGCAGTAAGTGTACCTTCCTTGTGAGTCCCCTCTCACACGCCCATTGACAAGGTAGAGACTCAGTCCTCTACACAGCTGTAATAAATCCTTTCCATTTTTGTTTATGGAAGTGTCATGGTTATTTCTAGGGGACTGGTTTACATGGTTGCATATGGTGTGGTCAGATATGAAATTGTCTCCATGTGTACTGGTGAAATCAGGGTGGGTTCCCGTTCGGGCATTGAAGTCACCGCAAACAAGCACATGACCTTGATAAAGACATATTTCTGATTCAAGGTTGGAGAAGATGTCGTCTGAGTAATATGGAGACCCAGTGGGTGGTATGTATATTCCACAGATAAATAGGTCTCTCTGAGAGGGGATTACTTCTTTATTTAGTTTTAACCAAATATGATTGTTCCCGGTTTTTAGAATCTGTATTGACTGGTGGAGTTGTGATTTGTACCAAATTATCAATCCCCCTGAGTCTCTGCCCTGACTAATATGTTTTGTTTTATTTGATGGCAAAATTACTTCTCTATAGTGAGGAGGGCAGTGTGTGTCTACATCTTCTCTGCACCATGTCTCAGTTAGGATTAAGAGGTCATTGTTTGTTATAGCCTGTAAAAAATCTGAGTCTCTACTCTTAAGGCCGTATGTTGAAGAGCAAATACCCTGTATGTTCCAGCAACTAATGGCGAATGATTGCATTTTGTACAAAAATTATATAAAGGTATAAAGGTTATAAGGTATAAGGGTATTCAATCAATGAAAAATATATATAAAGGTGTTCAAAGGTATAAAGGTTATAGGGTATAAAGGTATTCAGTCAATGGACGAACATCACAGAATAAATTTAACAACAACAAAGGCAACAGCAGGCAGTTGGCCTGCTTTTCTTTTCTTTTGGTCGACTGCTAGCTTGTAGTGAGAAGCTCTCTCTCTCTCTCTCTCTGGAGCCAGGCTCACCAGACCAAGGCACTTAGACCTGAGTAATCGCAAAAGAAAACGCTTTGTGTTTAAATGTAAAAAAAGTAAATAAAGTGTGTCTCACGGAGTCCGAGCTGCCTCTGAAGGAGTCCAGGCTGTTCTGGGTGCAGGAGGACGTCCGCAGCACCTCCTCGTCCGTGGCCCCGCCCGAACTCCCACGGGCCTCCTCCTCGTACTCCTCCTGGTCGTAGTCCGACTCCGCGCCGCCGAAGGACGTCCCCTCCTCCCCCCCGCCGGGCCCCGCCTCCGACCCTCCGCTGCTGGCCCTCTGGTGGTGAGACCTCCTGTCCCCGTTGGTGAGGAGGGGGGCGGGGGGGGGAGGCCCGGGGGGAGGGGGAGGTGTGGGGAGGGCGGGAGCGAAGCCAGGCGGAGGAGGGGGGAGGCTGCGGAAGAACAGCGCCTGGTCCAGAGGCGCCCTGGTCGGGGGGGGAGGCGGGTCCGGCAGGGGGGTGAACAGCGCCTGGTCCAGAGGCGCCCTGGTCGGGGGGGGAGGCGGGTCCGGCAGGGGGGTGAACAGTGCCTGGTCCAGAGGCGCCCTGGCCGGTGGAGGCAGGGGGGTGAACAGCGCCTGGTCCAGAGGCGCCCTGGCCGGTGGAGGCAGGGGGGTGAACAGTGCCTGGTCCAAAGGCGCCCTGGCCGGTGGAGGCAGGGGGGTGAACAGTGCCTGGTCCAGAGGCGCCCTGGCCGGGTGAGGCAGTGGGGTGAACAGCGCCTGGTCCAGAGGCGCCCTGGCCGGGGGAGGCAGGGGGGTGAACAGCGCCTGGTCCAGAGGCGCCCTGGCCGGGGGAGGCAGGGGGGTGAACAGCGCCTGGTCCAGAGGCGCCCTGGCCGGGGGAGGCAGGGGGGTGAACAGCGCCTGGTCCAGAGGCACCCTGGCCGGGGGAGGCAGGGGGGTGAACAGCGCCTGGTCCAGAGGCACCCTGGCCGGGGGAGGCAGGGGGGTGAACAGCGCCTGGTCCAGAGGCGCCCTGGCCGGGGGAGGGAGGTCGGGCAGTAGGGTGAACAACAGCGCCTGGTCCAGAGCCTTAAAGGATAAAATAATCCAGGAGTACAGTTTTGAGTAAAACATCAAACATTTGTTTTTTTCTTTAAAAAAAATGATATCTTGCAGCATATTTTAAGTCTTTCTTTCTTATATTAAACTATAGTTCGTTTTTTAAGAATTTGATTCCTTTTTTTCGGTCGATGATTTTGGATTTTGTGTGAGCTTGCCTTGAATATGTACATATATTCAAGGCAAGCTCACACACAAAATCCAAAATCAACGACCGTACATATTCAAGGCAATTAAATGTATATTTACATTTTTTTTTATTATTATTTGCAAAAATGTAAACTTCATTCATTCATTCATTCATTCATTCATTCATTCATTCATTCATTCATACCCTGGCCGGGGGGGGAGGCGGGTCCGGCAGTGGGGTGAACAACAGCGCCTGGTCCAGAGGAGGCGCCCTGGCCGGGGGCGGAGGCAGGTCCCCCAGGTCCGGCAGCGGGGGGGGAAGGCACTCGTCCTCGGCGTGGAAGAAGCCCTCGTCCGGCTCCTCTTCCTCCTCCTCCTCCTCCTCCTCGGCCAGCGGGGCGTCGTTCAGCTCGTGGAGGTTCTCCTCGCTGGAGAGCGACGGCTCCAGACCGCCGAAGTCCAGCAGCTCCAGGAACTCCGTGGCGACGCGCGACGCCTCCTTCTCCAGCCGGTAGATCTCCGCGTCCCTCTTCTGCCGGTCCTTGGTCACGTCCCCGTCGCCCCCGTCACCGTCACCCTCCAGCAGGGACACACCGGCGTCCTCCCGCTGCTGCCGCTGCAGACGCTCGATCTCCTTCTCCAGGCGCAGGATCTCCTCCATCTGACGCCTCTCCTCCTCCGAGGTGGTCTGCTGGCCCCCGCCCCCCAGCCCGCCAGCGCTGCTGTGGGACAGAGACACCACCTTCTGAGGGAGGGGAGGGAGGGAGGGAGGGAGGGATGGAGGGAGGGATGGGGGAGGGAGGGGGGGAGGGAGGCGGGGGGGGGGGGGGAGGGAGGGAGGGATGGGGGGATGGGGGAGGGATGGATGGATGAAGGGAGGGAGGGATGGAGGGAGGGAGGGAGGGAGAAGGGATGGGGGAGGGATGGAGGGAGGGAGGGAGGGATGGAGGGGGGGGGTGGAGGGAGGGAGGGGATGGAAGGAGGGTGGGAGGGAGGGAGGGATGGAGGGAGGGATGGATGCACGGACAGACAAGAGAAGTGATATGGAAGACATTAGGTCACTCTGAATCACATTATTTATATTCCATTCATATTCCATTTCATATTCAGTTATATGAGCCGTGTTAGAGGTGAACCTACCTTCTCACAAGCACCGTTGACCACCAGAGAGTTCCTGAAGATGAAACAACAGACATCAGTTTGTTACTTTTGTAAATTTTTCCCCCTATGTAAAGCGACCTTGCGTCTTTTGAAAGGCGCTATATAAAATTTAAAAGTTATTATTATTATTATTATTATTATTATTATTATATTATTATTATTATTATTATTATTATTATTATTATTATTATTATTATTATTATTATTATTATTATTATTATTATTATTATTATTATTATTATTATTATTATTATTATTATTATTATCAGTGACAACATAAAACTACATTTACTACACTATAAAACACTATACTATTAAAATAATAAAAAAAATAGACAATATACATAAGTAAACAGTTTTTTACTGAATATTGTGCAGGTATAGCATGTGTAAATATCAGTGGTGGAAAGTAACTAAGTACTTTTACTCAAGTACTGTACTTAAGTACAATTTTCGATACTCAATACTTTACGTGAGTATTTTCATTTTAGGGAACTTTATACTTTTACTCCACTACATTTCAAAGGAAATATTGTAATTTTGACTCCACTGCATTTATCTGAACCCATCAGTTACTAGTTACTTTGAAGACAAATATGTTGCATAGAAAACATGGCAAAATGAAGATGATATACTTTCACATTTGAAGCCTGTCAACTTCAATCAGAACTTTAACCAGAGCAGCATAACTGGACCACATACCACTTCAACATAACCTATAGAGGTCAATGGATTGAGGAATGAATGCCCCCAAGCACTGGAATACACAAATGTTGTGTAGAATGCATACTTTTACTTTAGATACTTAAGTACATTCAATAAAATAATACTTCTCTACTTTTACTTAAGTGGAATTTGAATGGAGGACTTTTACTTTTACCAGAGTACTTATTTATCTGGGTAGTTCTACTTTTACTTAAGTAAAGGAACTGAGTACTTCTTCCACCACTGGTAAATATACATAGGTATCTGTGTAGTGACCTGCTCCTGTCTGCTGCAGCTGTTGTCTTCTGCTCTTCCTCTTTCCTGATCCTCTGCTCCTCCTCCTCCTCCCTCCTCCTCAGCTCTTCTTCCATCTGCCTCTGCCTCTCCTCCTCCTCCTCTATCTTCCTCCTCTCCTCCTCCTCCTCCTCTCGCCGTCTCCTCTCCTCTTCCAGCCTCCTCCTCTCCTCCTCCTCTTCCCTCCTCCTCCTCCTCTCCTCCTCCTCCTCCTCTCTCCTCCTCTTCTCCTCCTGCAGCTCGCGGTAGAGGGAGCGTGCCAGCTGGCCGCGCCGGTGCTTCTGCAGTGTGACGGCGGCCGAGCGCAGGCGCAGGAAGACGCGTCGCCAGAAGTGCGCGCGGTAGTTCTTCTGGATGGTGAGGACGCTGGTCCGGGCCTTCACGTACTGCTTCCTGTCGGGGGAGGGGGGGGGGGGGGGGGGGACAGACACATGGTCATGCTCTTAACTTCTGCAAGTCGCTCGACTTGTGGGCCGTAATAACAAGCTCTCTGGCACTAGTTTACAAGATGGAAATGCCCAAACCTTGTTACCTCGCTCAGGCGGGAGATTGCGTTTCCATTATATTTGCCACCATCGGCCATATTCAAATGAGCGCATCTCCTGAGCCGTTTGTCGCACAGTCACATATTTTGTTGTGGGCGTTCAGGACGCCTAAATTCTTATCCCAACCCATGTTTGCTTCCGCGTTCGTGTTTTGCGCTCTGATTGGCCACTGACGTTTCTGGTCGCGCCTATCGTGTGACGGCAAGTTCTTTCGCCGGTTAAGCTTAGGCACTCTTTCGAAGTTGGTTAAGGTTAGAGTTTGGATCGTAGGCGTTAGGTAGTTTGCTGCTGGTCGAGGCGGAAATGGGCGCGTCACGCGATTGGGCGCACATGTCACATGACCTTCTGACCCCATGACCTTTCCTCTAGTGCTACATTATAAGTTCATACATCAATCTATCCATGAAAACAATCTTTTTTATCTCTCTCTCTCTGAGCGAATCTATTACAACAAGATTGTGTTAGCTAAGCAGTGTTGTGTTTATAGATGAAGTATTTACAATAATTCCCTATTTGGCCAAACACTTTGATCCATTTAGTGTGACCGGGATTCTGTGAACTGATTCGACATTAAAAATGTTTTTAGTTTTCCTGGTAAGAAGTCGTTCTGTGATTAAATAAATCGTATAACTATCAGTCAACTGATCCTTTCTTTAGTTGAGGACAAGCTCAAAGCACACTGCCTGTCTGACATGACTGTTTGAACACATGCTGTACTGTTTGATATGATATGATACATTTATTTATATTGCGCCCCTCAACCAATAGTTACATCGGCCCGGGGCGCATCCCGGGAGAGAAAGAGAAACAAAAAAAGACATGAACAATACGAAAACAGAAAAAAAATACATGCAGTCCAACCAAGCAGATAGAGAACAGACAGACATAATACACCAGACATACTACAATACAAAAACTAACTCATGGATTGTTTGACCGCATGCCGTACCGTTTGACCGCATGCCGGTACCGTTTGACCGCATGCCGTACCGTTTGACCGCATGCCGGTACTGTTTGACCGCATGCCGTACCGTTTGACCGCATGCCGGTACTGTTTGACCGCATGCCCGCATGCCGTACCGTTTGACCGCATACCGGTACTGTTTGACCGCATGCCGGTACTGTTTGACCGCATGCCCGCATGCTGTACCGTTTGACCGCATGCCGTACCGTTTGACCGCATGCCGGTACTGTTTGACCGCATGCCGTACCGTTTGACCGCATGCCGTACCGTTTGACCGCATGCCGGTACCGGTTGACCGCATGCCGGTACTGTTTGACCGCATGCCGTACCGTTTGACCGCATGCCGGTACTGTTTGACCGCATGCCGTACCGTTTGACCGCATGTCGTACCGTTTGACCGCATGCCTTTGACCGCATGCCGTACCGTTTGACCGCATGCCGTACCGCTTGACCGCATGCCGTACCGTTTGACCGCATGCCGTACTGTTTGACCGCATACTGTACTGTTTGACCGCATGCCGGTACCGTTTGACCGCATGCCTTTGACCGCATGCCGTACCGTTTGACCGCATGCCGTACCGTTTGACCGCATGCCGGTACATAACGGTACATAACAATAACATGTAGGATTCACTCCTAGCTTCTTTTTTTTTTTTTTAGACAACTTCCACAGCCTGGTGGAACTAAACCCTGAACCCCAGCGCCTGGTGGAACTAAACCCTGAACCTCAGCGCCTGGTGGAACTAAACCCTGAACCTCAGCGCCTGGTGGAACTAAACCCTGAACCTCAGCGCCTGGTGGAACTAAACCCTGAACCTCAGCGCCTGGTGGAACTAAACCCTGAACCTCAGCGCCTGGTGGAACTAAACCCTGAACCTCAGCGCCTGGTGGAACTAAACCCTGAACCCCAGCGCCTGGTGGAACTAAACCCTGAACCTCAGCGCCTGGTGGAACTAAACCCTGAACCTCAGCGCCTGGTGGAACTAAACCCTGAACCTCAGCGCCTGGTGGAACTAAACCCTGAACCTCAGCGCCTGGTGGAACTAAACCCTGAACCTCAGCACCTGGTGGGACTAAACCCTGAACCTCAGCGCCTGGTGGAACTAAACCCTGAACCTCAGCGCCTGGTGGAACTAAACCCTGAACCTCAGCGCCTGGTGGAACTAAACCCTGAACCTCAGCGCCTGGTGGAACTAAACCCTGAACCTCAGCGCCTGGTGGAACTAAACCCTGAACCTCAGCGCCTGGTGGAACTAAACCCTGAACCTCAGCGCCTGGTGGAACTAAACCCTGAACCTCAGCGCCTGGTGGAACTAAACCCTGAACCTCAGCGCCTGGTGGAACTAAACCCTGAACCTCAGCGCCTGGTGGAACTAAACCCTGAACCTCAGCGCCTGGTGGAACTAAACCCTGAACCTCAGCGCCTGGTGGAACTAAACCCTGAACCTCAGCGCCTGGTGGAACTAAACCCTGAACCTCAGCACCTGGTGGAACTAAACCCTGAACCCCAGCGCCTGGTGGAACTAAACCTTGGACCTCAGCGCGTGGTGGAACTAAACCCGCGAACCTCAGCGCCTGGTGGGACTAAACCCTGAACCTCAGCGCCTGGTGGAACTAAACCCTGAACCTCAGCGCCTGGTGGAACTAAACCCTGAACCTCAGCGCCTGGTGGAACTAAACCCTGAACCCCAGCGCCTGGTGGAACTAAACCTTGGACCTCAGCGCGTGGTGGAACTAAACCCGCGAACCTCAGCGCCTGGTGGGACTAAACCCTGAACCTCAGCGCCTGGTGGAACTAAACCCTGAACCTCAGCGCCTGGTGGAACTAAACCCTGAACCTCAGCGCCTGGTGGAACTAAACCCTGAACCTCAGCGCCTGGTGGAACTAAACCCTGAACCTCAGCGCCTGGTGGAACTAAACCCTGAACCTCAGCGCCTGGTGGAACTAAACCCTGAACCTCAGCGCCTGGTGGAACTAAACCCTGAACCTCAGCACCTGGTGGGACTAAACCCTGAACCTCAGCGCCTGGTGGAACTAAACCCTGAACCTCAGCGCCTGGTGGAACTAAACCCTGAACCTCAGCGCCTGGTGGAACTAAACCCTGAACCTCAGCGCCTGGTGGAACTAAACCCTGAACCTCAGCGCCTGGTGGAACTAAACCCTGAACCTCAGCGCCTGGTGGAACTAAACCCTGAACCTCAGCGCCTGGTGGAACTAAACCCTGAACCCCAGCGCATTGTGGAACTAAACCCTGAACCTCAGCGCCTGGTGGAACTAAACCCCCGAAGCTCAGCGCCTGGTGGAACTAAACCCTGAACCTCAGCGCCTGGTGGAACTAAACCCTGAACCTCAGCGCCTGGTGGAACTAAACCCTGAACCCCAGCGCCTGGTGGAACTAAACCCTGAACCTCAGCGCCTGGTGGAACTAAACCCTGAACCCCAGCGCCTGGTGGAACTAAACCCTGAACCTCAGCACCTGGTGGAACTAAACCCTGAACCTCAGCGCCTGGTGGAACTAAACCCTGAACCTCAGCGCCTGGTGGAACTAAACCCTGAACCTCAGCGCCTGGTGGAACTAAACCCTGAACCTCAGCGCCTGGTGGAACTAAACCCTGAACCCCAGCGCCTGGTGGAACTAAACCCTGAACCTCAGCGCGTGGTGGAACTAAACCCCCGAACCTCAGCGCCTGGTGGGACTAAACCCTGAACCTCAGTGCCTGGTGGAACTAAACCCTGAACCTCAGCGCCTGGTGGAACTAAACCCTGAACATCGGCGCCTGGTGGAACTAAACCCTGAACCCCAGCGCCTGGTGGAACTAAACCCTGAACCTCAGCGCCTGGTGGAACTAAACCCTGAACCTCAGCGCCTGGTGGAACTAAACCCTGAACCTCAGCGCCTGGTGGAACTAAACCCTGAACCTCAGCGCCTGGTGGAACTAAACCCTGAACCCCAGCGCCTGGTGGAACTAAACCCTGAACCTCAGCGCCTGGTGGAACTAAACCCCCGAAGCTCAGCGCCTGGTGGAACTAAACCCTCAACCTCAGCGCCTGGTGGAACTAAACCCTGAACCTCAGCGCCTGGTGGAACTAAACCCTGAACCCCAGCGCCTGGTGGAACTAAACCCTGAACCTCAGCGCCTGGTGGAACTAAACCCTGAACCCCAGCGCCTGGTGGAACTAAACCCTGAACCTCAGCGCCTGGTGGAACTAAACCCTGAACCTCAGCGCCTGGTGGAACTAAACCCTGAACCTCAGCGCCTGGTGGAACTAAACCCTGAACCTCAGCGCCTGGTGGAACTAAACCCTGAACCTCAGCGCCTGGTGGAACTAAACCCTGAACCTCAGCGCCTGGTGGAACTAAACCCTGAACCTCAGCGCCTGGTGGAACTAAACCCTGAACCTCAGCGCCTGGTGGGACTAAACCCTGAACCTCAGCGCCTGGTGGAACTAAACCCTGAACCTCAGCGCCTGGTGGAACTAAACCCTGAACCTCAGCGCCTGGTGGAACTAAACCCTGAACCCCAGCGCCTGGTGGAACTAAACCCTGAACCTCAGCGCCTGGTGGAACTAAACCCTGAACCTCAGCGCCTGGTGGAACTAAACCCTGAACCTCAGCGCCTGGTGGAACTAAACCCTGAACCTCAGCGCCTGGTGGAACTAAACCCTGAACCCCAGCGCCTGGTGGAACTAAACCCTGAACCTCAGCGCCTGGTGGAACTAAACCCCCGAAGCTCAGCACCTGGTGGAACTAAACCCTGAACCTCAGCGCCTGGTGGAACTAAACCCTGAACCTCAGCGCCTGGTGGAACTAAACCCTGAACCCCAGCGCCTGGTGGAACTAAACCCTGAACCTCAGCGCCTGGTGGAACTAAACCCTGAACCCCAGCGCCTGGTGGAACTAAACCATGAACCTCAGCGCCTGGTGGAACTAAACCCTGAACCTCAGCGCCTGGTGGAACTAAACCCTGAACCTCAGCGCCTGGTGGAACTAAACCCTGAACCTCAGCGCCTGGTGGAACTAAACCCTGAACCTCAGCGCCTGGTGGAACTAAACCCTGAACCCCAGCGCCTGGTGGAACTAAACCTTGGACCTCAGCGCATGGTGGAACTAAACCCGCGAACCTCAGCGCCTGGTGGGACTAAACCCTGAACCTCAGCGCCTGGTGGAACTAAACCCTGAACCTCAGCGCCTGGTGGAACTAAACCCTGAACCTCAGCGCCTGGTGGAACTAAACCCTGAACCTCAGCGCCTGGTGGAACTAAACCCTGAACCCCAGCGCCTGGTGGAACTAAACCCTGAACCTCAGCGCCTGGTGGAACTAAACCCGCGAACCTCAGCGCCTGGTGGGACTAAACCCTGAACCTCAGCGCCTGGTGGAACTAAACCCTGAACCCCAGCGCCTGGTGGAACTAAACCCTGAACCTCAGCGCCTGGTGGAACTAAACCCTGAACCTCAGCGCCTGGTGGAACTAAACCCTGAACCTCAGCGCCTGGTGGAACTAAACCCCCGAAGCTCAGCGCCTGGTGGAACTAAACCCTGAACCTCAGCGCCTGGTGGAACTAAACCCTGAACCTCAGCGCCTGGTGGAACTAAACCCTGAACCCCAGCGCCTGGTGGAACTAAACCCTGAACCTCAGCGCCTGGTGGAACTAAACCCTGAACCCCAGCGCCTGGTGGAACTAAACCCTGAACCTCAGCGCCTGGTGGAACTAAACCCTGAACCTCAGCGCCTGGTGGAACTAAATCCTTAACCTCAGCGCCTGGTGGAACTAAACCCTGAACCTCAGCGCCTGGTGGAACTAAACCCTGAACCCCAGCGCCTGGTGGAACTAAACCCTGAACCTCAGCGCGTGGTGGAACTAAACCCCCGAACCTCAGCACCTGGTGGGACTAAACCCTGAACCTCAGCGCCTGGTGGAACTAAACCCTGAACCTCAGCGCCTGGTGGAACTAAACCCTGAAACCCAGCGCCTGGTGGAACTAAACCCTGAACCTCAGCGCCTGGTGGAACTAAACCCTGAACCTCAGCGCCTGGTGGAACTAAACCCTGAACCTCAGCGCCTGGTGGAACTAAACCCTGAACCTCAGCGCCTGGTGGAACTAAACCCTGAACCTCAGCGCCTGGTGGAACTAAACCCTGAACCTCAGCGCCTGGTGGAACTAAACCCCCGAACCTCAGTGCCTGGTGGAACTAAACCCTGAACCTCAGCACCTGGTGGAACTAAACCCTGAACTTCAGTGTTGTCAACAATCCCATGACCACAGAGTCTTTCTAGAGCCGTGGTTCTAAAAACCTTTCCATGTCAAGGATCCTCCATGTTGATAAGTAACACAGTAGGCCATGGACTCCCGTTTGAGGAGATTATGAGGAGAGAGTGAAACCTATGATCAGAATAGCCACTCTTTCCAGTGACAAAGTGTTGTTAAATTAACTAAATTAATTTAGATTTTTGCTAAGGACTCCCTGGAGCCCCTTGCAGGACCCCTAGTGGTCCCCAGGCCGCACCTTGAGAACCATTGTTTAGAGGACTTGTGTATATCGGCACATGCCTGGGGGTCACATGCCTGGGGGTCACATGCCTGGGGGTCACTGCTTAGTGATCTATGCAGATTTCTAAACCAACATGGTGACTGACCAGAGGAGGGAAGGTAGGGAGAGAACCAGGAAAGGTGGGGTACTAGGAAAGGTAGGGATCTAGGAAACATAAGGAACTAGGAAAGACAGGGAACTAGGAAAGGAAGATGAATAAGATAGATAACTAGGAAAGACAGGGAACTAGGAAAGGAAGATGAATAAGATAGATAACTAGGAAAGACAGGGAACTAGGAAAGTTAGGAAACTAGGAAAGACATGGACCTAGGAAAGACAGGGAACTAGGAAAGTTAGGGAACTAGGAAAGACAGGGAACTAGGAAAGACAGGGAACTATGAAAGACAGGGAACTAGAAAAGACATGGAACTAGGAAAGGTGGGGAACTAGGAAAGGAAGATGACTAAGATAGAGAACTAGGAAAGACAGGGAACTAGGAAAGACATGGAACTATGAAAGTTAGGGAACTAGGAAAGGAAGATGAATAAGATAGAGAACTAGGAACGACAGGGAACTAGGAAAGACAGGGAACTAGGAAAGACAGGGAACTAGGAAAGACAGGGACCTAGGAAAGACAGGGAACTAGGAAAGACCGGGAACTAGGAAAGACAGGGAACTAGGAAAGACAGGGAACTAGGAAATGAAGATGACTAAGATAGAGAACTAGGAAAGATATGGAACTATGAAAGACAGGGAACTATGAAAGGTAAGGAAATAGGAAAGGTAGGGAACTAGGAAAGAAAGATGACTAAGATAGAGAACTAGGAAAGACAGGGACCTAGGAAATACAGGGAACTAGGAACTAGGAAAGACAGGGAACTAGGAAAGACAGGGAACTAGGAAAGACGGGGAACTAGGAAAGACAGGGAACTAGGAAAGGTAGGGAACTAGGAAATACGGGGAACTAGGAAAGACAGGGAACTAGGAAAGACAGGGAACTAGGAAAGACAGGGAACTAGGAAAGGTATGGAACTAGAAAAGGTAGGGAACTAGAAAAGTTAAGGAACTAGGAAAGGAAGAGGATTAAGATAGAGAACTAGGAAATATATGAACCAAGAAACGGTATGGAACTATGAAAGCCAGGAAACTAGGAAAGGTAAGGAAATATGAAAGGTAGAGAACTAGGAAAGGAAGATGAATAAGATAGAGAACTAGGAAAGACAGGGAAAAAGGAAAGACAAGGAACTAGGAAAGACAGGGAACTAGGAATGACAGAGAACTAGGGAACTAGGAAAGACAGAGAACTAGGAAAGACAGGGAACTAGGAAAGACAGGGAACTAGGAAAGACAGGGAACTATGGAAGACAAGGAACTAGGAAAGATAGGGAACTAGGAAAGACAGGGAACTAGGAAAGACAGGGAACTATGTAATACAAGGAACGAGGAAAGACAAGGAACTAGGAAAGACAGGGAACTAGGAAATACAGGGAACTAGGAAAGACAGGGAACTAGGAAAGACAGGGAACTAGGAAATGAAGATGACTAAGATAGAGAACTAGGAAAAATATGGAACTATGAAAGACGGGGAACTATGAAAGGTAAGGAAATAGGAAAGGTAGGGAACTAGGAAAGGAAGATCACTAAGATAGAGAACTAGGAAAGACAGGGACCTAGGAAAGACAGGGAACTAGGAACTAGGAAATACAGGGAACTAGGAAAGACAAGGAACTAGGAAAGACAGGGAACTAGGAAAGACAGAGAACTAGGGAACTAGGAAAGACAGAGAACTAGGAAAGACAGGGAACTAGGAAAGACAGGGAACTAGGAAAGACAGGGAACTAGGAAAGACAGGGAACTATGGAAGACAAGGAACTAGGAAAGATAGGGAACTAGGAAAGACAGGGAACTAGGAAAGACAGGGAACTATGGAAGACAAGGAACGAGGAAAGACAAGGAACTAGGAAAGTCAGGGAACTAGAAAAGACAGGGAACTAGGAAAGACAGGGAACTATGAAAGACAGGGACCTAGGAAAGACAGGGAACTAGGAAATACAGGGAACTAGGAAAGACAGGGAACTAGGAAATGAAGATGACTAAGATAGATAACTAGGAAAGATATGGAACTATGAAAGACGGGGAACTATGAAAGGTAAGGAAATAGGAAAGGTAGGGAACTAGGAAAGGAAGAGGACTAAGATAGAGAACTAGGAAATACAGGGACCTAGGAAAGACAAGGAACTAGGAACTAGGAAAGACAGGGAACTAGGAAAGACAGGGAACTAGGAAAGACAGGGAACTAGGAAAGGTAGGGAACTAGGAAATACAGGGAACTAGGAAAGACGGGGAACTAGGAAAGACAGGGAACTAGGAAAGGTAGGGAACTAGGAAAGACGGGGAACTAGGAAAGACAG
>NC_140169.1:166352867-166357867 GCF_963971535.1 Notolepis coatsorum | reverse complement strand
CTGTTTGTCAATTGTAAACATTGAGAGTATATACAAACAAGTTTCTAGGGGTGTTAATAGACAACAAACTCTGCTGGAAACTCCATATAAGATATTTGTGTTCAAAGTTAGCGAGAAGTATTGGTATACTGGGCAAGACTAGATATATCCTGAATCAGAAAACTCTATATACATTGTATTGCACACTCATTGTACCATATCTATCATATTGTGTTGAAACTTGGGGAAATACTTACAAAAGCAACTTACAAAAGATATGCACACTGCAAAAAAGAGCCATACGGATAGGATAGTACACCATGGTAGATATTTAGATCACACAAATAGTCTGTTTGTAAAGAGTCAAACATTAAAATTCATGGACTTAATCAAATTCAAAACTGCACAAATTATGTTTCTGGCAATAAAAAAACGAATTACCAAGCAACATTCAAAAAATGTTCATGGCTAGAGAGAGTGTTTATAATTTTAGAGGGACATTAGCTTTAAAACAACCTACGTGGGGTGTCACTCTGGAATGGTCTGGAGGTGAGTATAAAATTAAGCAATAATATCAACCAATTTAAAGGTAGCTATAAACAAGCACTTATGGACACATATAAGAGAGAGGAGCTTGAGCGGTAATGTGACTGACAGTGCCATTATATTATAATGTAAAATATTGTAAGGAAGGGGCAGGACTTGATACATTTTTTGTGTTCGAGACAAATACAAATCTAAAATCTTTAAATCAAAACATCATGATGTGCTGAGAGTTAAACTACATCATGATGTGCTGAGAGTTAAACTACATAATGATGTGCTGAGAGTTAAACTACATCATGATGTGTTGAGAGTTAAACTACATCATGATGTGCTGAGAGTTAAACTACATAATGATGTGCTGAGAGTTAAACTACATAATGATGTGCTGAGAGTTAAACTACATAATGATGTGCTGAGAGTTAAACTACATCATGATGTGCTGAGAGTTAAACTACATCATGATGTGCTGAGAGTTCAACTACATCATGATGTGCTGAGAGTTAAACTACATCATGATGTGCTGAGAGTTGAACTACATAATGATGTGCTGAGACTACGTCATGATGTGCTGATAGTTAAACTGAGAGTTCAACTACATCATGATGTGCTGAGAGTTAAACTACATCATGATGTGCTGAGAGTTAAACTACATAATGATGTGCTGAGAGTTAAACTACATAATGATGTGCTGAGAGTTAAACTACATCATGATGTGCTGAGAGTTAAACTACATAATGATGTGTTGAGAGTTAAACTACATCAGGATGTGCTGAGAGTTAAACTACGTCATGATGTGCTGAGAGTTAAACTATGTCATGATGTGCTGAGAGTTAAACTACGTCATGATGTGCTGAGAGTTAAACTGAGAGTTAAACTACGTCATGATGTGCTGAGAGTTAAACTGAGAGTTAAACTACGGCATGATGTGCTGAGAGTTAAACTGAGTTAAACTACGTCATGATGTGCTGAGAGTTAAACTACATAATGATGTGCTGAGAGTTAAACTACATCATGATGTGCTGAGAGTTAAACTACATAATGATGTGCTGAGATATAACTATGTCATGATGTGCTGAGAGTTAAACTATGTCATGATGTGCTGAGAGTTAAACTACATAATGATGTGCTGAGAGTTAAACTACATCATGATGTGCTGAGAGTTAAACTGAGAGTTAAACTACATCATGATGTGCTGAGAGTTAAACTGAGAGTTCAACTACGTCATGATGTGCTGAGAGTTAAACTACATCATGATGTGCTGAGAGTTAAACTGAGAGTTAAACTACATCATGATGTGCTGAGAGTTAAACTGAGAGTTCAACTACGTCATGATGTGCTGAGAGTTAAACTACATCATGATGTGCTGAGAGTTCAACTACGTCATGATGTGCTGAGAGTTAAACTGAGAGTTCAACTACGTCATGATGTGCTGAGAGTTAAACTGAGAGTTCAACTACGTCATGATGTGCTGAGAGTTAAACTGAGAGTTAAACTACGTCATGATGTGCTGAGAGTTAAACTACATCATGATGTGCTGAGAGTTAGTGCTGAGAGTTAAACTACATCATGATGTGCTGAGAGTTCAACTACATCATGATGTGCTGAGAGTTCAACTACATCATGATGTGCTGAGAGTTAAACTACATAATGATGTGTTGAGAGTTAAACTACATCATGATGTGCTGAGAGTTCAACTACATCATGATGTGCTGAGAGTTAAACTACATAATGATGTGCTGAGAGTTCAACTACATCATGATGTGCTGAGAGTTAAACTACATAATTATGTGCTGAGAGTTAAACTACGTCATGATGTGCTGAGAGTTAAACTGAGAGTTCAACTACGTCATGATGTGCTGAGAGTTAAACTGAGAGTTAAACTACGTCATGATGTGCTGAGAGTTAAACTACATCATGATGTGCTGAGAGTTAAACTACATAATGATGTGCTGAGAGTTAAACTACATCATGATGTGTTGAGAGTTAAACTACATCATGATGTGCTGAGAGTTAAACTACATCATGATGTGCTGAGAGTTAAACTACATCATGATGTGCTGAGAGTTAAACTGAGAGTTAAACTACGTCATGATGTGCTGAGAGTTAAACTACATCATGATGTGTTGAGAGTTAAACTACGTCATGATGTGCTGAGAGTTAAACTACATCATGATGTGTTGAGAGTTAAACTACGTCATGATGTGCTGAGAGTTCAACTACATCATGATGTGCTGAGAGTTAAACTACTATGTGCTGAGAGCTGAGAGTTAAACTACTATGTGCTGGTCCTGATAGCAGAATGAAGGGTTTTGTGAGCATGTGGCAAGTGCCTCGTCTTCATGTGTGTGGAACACATTCACAATTGAGATGAATACAGGGCTACAGTGTGGACAACAGTGTGTGTATGTGTGTGTGTGTGTGTGCGTGTGTCTGTGTATGTGCATGTGCACGCAACAAGTTCATGTGTGTGTGTGTGTGTACTCGTGTGTGTGTGTGTGTGTGTGTGAACATGTGTTGACATGTGCTCATGAGTGTGTGTATGCAGTGTCAACAAAGTGGGAATCAATTTCACTTAGTAAGTCTTGACGTACAGTCTGCCTGCCGTGTTTCAGAAAGTGTCTCAACCCGCCATATTTACAGAGAAATCAATCAGTGGTTCGTCTCTCAGCCAACTGGAGTTACCAAACCACTCAAACATCCTCCACCGACTGCACCGTTTCATTCCTCTGTTGCCGTGTTCACAGAAGCGTTGGCGGAGACATGGTTAGCGGAATACATTTTTGTTTTGTTTGTCGTTTTGTTTCGTTTTATTTTGTGAAAATAGAGCTCTGCATCACTTTTCAAGTCCAATGCGTGAGAGACAACATGCAGACTCACAGAGGCACCAGCCGCTTTAAGCCGAATTACTCCCGGGTGGTGTGCAAAGGTTTTTTTTTCAATACATGAAAGAACATGTGATTTGAGAGACTAATTTACTGTTCAAAAAGCCAATAAAGGGATTAAAAGGAGATGTATTTCTAGTGTCGGGGTTAACTTGTGGAACAATGCTGATATACATTTAAGAATGAGTCATTCGCTTTTGGTTTTCATTTTTTTTTTTTTTATAGCATTATGCTTCAGCCTGTACCTTTTCAGTCACTGAACAAATAAAGGATTGTTGAATGATTGTGCATATTGTATTGTGTGTGATGACTGAATAAAACTACTACTATTGTTAAGATTCAGCCCGATTTTAAAGGAAAACTCCAACATTTGGGGAAATTAGCTTACCGTTTTCTCCAGAGAGAGACAAGAAGATAGATACACCAAGCTATCATGTTAGCCTAGCTTAGCACAATGAATGGAAGCGGACATGACTGGGTAGCCTTCGGGAGAGGTGTTAGTTGGACAATGCCTAGGCTACCCAGTCATGTCCGCTTCCATTCATTGTGCTAAGCTAGGCTAACATGCATCCAGGTAGCATTCTACTGAACGCACAGAGAGGAGACTGGTATCTATCTTCCTGTCTCTCTCTGGAGAAGACGGTAAGCTAATTTCCCAAAATGTTGGAGTTTTCCTTTAACAACCAATCACATGTTGTTTTCCCGTGTGTGGTGTTCCCAAGGTCGCATCGCAGAACTAACACCCCTGTTACACACAATATGCAAAACCATCTCCTGATCAGAGGCTTGGAAATATATATATATTAGGGATGTCCGATATTATCGGCCTACCGATAAAAATCCAATATCGAACATCCCTAATATAAATATATATATTTAGTTTGTTGCCTCTGGGAGTCGCAGGCATGGGTGTGAAACGTGACGCAGAGCTCTATTTCTGAACTCTTTCTCTGAAGCTGCGACTTTAAGGGACTTCGATGCTGTATGATGTTAATCAATTAATCAGCTGGAATGATGAAAATGTTTTATAAATTGGCAATTTACAAAGATTTTAAACCTGCACTATGTCACTTTTTCATGAAGAAATCAACAGCAGGACTGAAGGGGAAAACCCTCAAAGCACAAGCTCTCTGCTCTGGTCGGGCACTGGGCAGGCATAATGCCAGGAAGTCTGTAACATGTGAATGACACGTGTAAAACACATGTAAACTACATGTAAACTACAGTACATGTAAACTACATGTAAAACACATGTAAGCCACATGTAAAACACATGTAAGCCACATGTAAACATGAGAGAGAGACAGATAGAGAAAGAGGAGATAGAGAGGGAAAGAGAGAGAAAGAGAAAGGGAGAGACCGAGAGAGAAAGAGAAACAGAGAGAGAGAGACAGAGAGACAGATATAGAGAGACAGAGAGACAGAGAGACAGAGAGAGAGAGAGAGAGAGAGAGAGAGAGAGAGAGAGAGAGAGAGAGAGAGAGATAGAGAGAGAGAGAGAGAGAGAGAGAGAGAGAGAGAGACAGAAAGACAGAGAGACAGAGTCTGAGACATGGAGAACACAAGAACAAACGAGTGCACAGAGAGAGAGAG